>NC_062217.1:37390298-37697098 GCF_902686445.1 Sciurus carolinensis
TAAATAAATAAAAATAAAGGTATTGTGTTCATCTACAAAAAAGAAGAGTAAATCAATTAACAAACTTGAATATATGGTCCACAATTACTATAAAATTTCCAAAAGTAGGAAGTGGTATAAAAGTAGAAGAAAATCTCCTTTTCACCACTGTTCCCAATCCTCTACGTTTGTCTCTTTGTATGTTCTATTAGAGAGCAGGGATTTTTTTTTTCTTTTAAATAAAAGAAGTCTGCTATACAATACACACATGCTGATAGATACATAAAATATATGCAATATATACAAAATTTATCAAATATTTATATGAGAAAAGCAATTTGCTAAGTAGTACTAAGGAATCCAATGGAAGGCAAAAACCTGAGAAGAGAGAAAAGAAGAGAGAGAAGTTGAAAAACATTTTTTTTTCAATACTATACCAGGATCAAACTTGGGGTACTCTACCACTCACTCAGCCTCCTCCCCAATTCTTTTCTTCCTCTCTCTCTTTCTTTCTTTCTTTCTTTCTTTCCTTCTTTCTTTATTTCTTTCTTTCTCTCTTTCTTTTCTTTCTTTCTTTCTTTTTTGCTAGAAAGAGTCTTGCTAAGTTGTCCAGGCTGGCCTTGAACTTGCCATCTTCTTGTCTCAGTCTTCCAAGTATTTGGGATTACGACAGGCTTGAGCTACTGCACCCAACCTGAAAAAAAAAAAATTGTAGTTTTCCAATAGAGTCAGTTGTCAGTTTATTTAAACTCCAAATGCATTTTTTCACCAAGTTATATCAAGAGATAAATCTAAAAACCATGCCACATTAACTACATAAAATATAAAAGTCCACCACCTCACTTTCCCCTGTCAGATGGCAAATAAGATAGGAACCCCACATTCCTGAGAGGCTACTTATCAAGAGCACAAAATGACGAATCAGATTTATGTGCCAGAATGTCCTAAGCTTCTTCAATTAGGCAGGAGAAGCCTAAATAAATCAAAATCGTGGCATAAAAATAACTTAAAAGCTTTTCCCCAAATAAATTTGTATTATGCTGTAAACAACTCTGAACAGTCTGCTTGGAACTGTGGTGTATGGAGAAGGCAAGCTGGCGCTTGGGTGTAGGATTTGGTAGAGTCATCATGGCCCACTCTGGGGACTTGATGAAAACTCTGGGCAGTGGAGGTGGATTGGGGAGTGATAGTGGAATCTGAGGTGGAGGTGGGTTGCCGGGGAAGGGAGGGGCTGATTCAAGCAAACCAAACTCAGGAAAGGCTGATTTATAAACAGAGATGTCATTTGTTCACTGACCAGCACAGAGGGATTAGAGGGGTGTTTTATTCACTCTGCATCCCTTTCAGTAATAGACTGTTCACTCCTGGCAGTCAGGATACTCCTGACCAACAAATATTGCTCTTCATGCTATACAGTTAACTGCACAGGTTCTGAGTTTCATGGCCTCCAGACCTGGCCCGCTATGTAACCTCAAATAGTAATTTAACTTGTCTTTTTCTTATCCGTGAAAATGGGAATGACAATAGTGTTAACTTTGGCAAGCTATTGGGAAGATCCAATGAGATAATTCATTGTTAAAAGTTTAGCTGTACATGTTATGATTACACGAATGGTATGAATCTACATTGTGTACAACCATAGAAATGAAATGATGTACCCCATTTGTGTACAATGAATCAAAATGCCGTCTGTAAAAAATTAAATACTAAATAAAAAATAATAAAAAATTAAATTAAAAAAAAGTTTAGTGCTATACCTAGTACCTAGAGAACTCTTAAAACATGTTTTCCGTTAGTATTTTGGCTACTCTTATCTAGATCTGTCGATTTGTTTTTGCTTGAGGAGAATAAACTATTTTTAATCCTTTGCCCAAATTAAGGAAAAGAAAAAGTGAAATGAAAAAACAGTTTAACTAGATAATGAAATGTCTGAACCTTATTCAATGTTTTAAAGAAATGCATTTGTATTGCTTACAAATATGAATGTATTACAACTACAAATACAAGCAGAACAAGAAAATAAGTTTTTTAAAAGCTGGAATAAGTAAAGGGGAAACAAATTTTAAAAAAATTTAATTTAAAAAAATGTAAAAAGAGGGAACTTATGGGTAAAATACAATTTATAACAAGAGAGTATTTCTGCAATGTCTATTATCTGCTTATTTCTGTCCTTGCCTTTATTAAACATGTTTGCAACACAGCAGGCCAAATAGGCTGCTTAAAAGCTTAAGTCAGATCATGTCACCTTTCTGTTCAGAATCTTCCCACCTTGTTCAAAGTAAAAGTCAAAGCTTCACAATGCTCTAAAGACCTATGTAACCGCTTGTCCCCACCCCCAACTTACTTCAAAGACTCCATCTCAGAACACCTTCCCCCTACTCATCCTGCACGTTGCACTCTGCCATGCCAGGCATTCCTACCTCAGGACCCTTGCACGTGTATTTCTTCTCTGCCTGGAGTCCTCTTATCCTTCAAATTCATTCATGGCCTCACTCAAATACTACCTCCTTGACTGTCCTATTTGAAATTGTAACTTCCTCCCCATCCTAGCAAGCTGCAGTCTCCTTCCTTGCTCTATTTCTCTATATCATTTCATCACATAACGTATTCTATATTTGTTGGTGTATTTTGTTTATAATCTGTCTCATCCTTCCCTCTCTGCAACAGAAGCTCCACATGGCAGGGTCTTTGGTTTGTTTTGTGCATGGCTGCATCCCTGGTCGCCAGTATTGCGGCAGAGTGATAACTAACAGTTTATTGAATGGATGAATGGATTTATGAATGATGCTAGGTGCTTTTATATATGCCATCTCATTTATCTCCTTTGATAAAGGCTTGATTTTCATAATAGGATACCACTAATGGGAGTCATTATTAGAATTCTGTAGTCTTACATTAAAAAAACTTCCTCCCTGAAATTAAAAATGGACTGAAAGCATCTTCGATTTCCTAAAGCTGACACTTGAAAACATAAAATAAATGGTTTTATTTTAATGTGTGGGATGACCTTTACAGGCATATGATATAAGACTGAGATTCAAAGGAAGAAGTTAATTTTCACTTTTTACTCAGTATAAATGACATACATTGCTTCTGAATAAAATAAATGATGAATTTTCATGTAAGTTTATTTATTTTTTTAACAATGAGTGAGTGTAAGAGTCAGATTTATTCAAGTGTGCATAGAAACGGAACTCCTGAAGGGTGAGGGATACCGGACAAGGGTTACCCTTCAGTAAAAATCTAAATCCTATTTTAGCATTAATTCTTCAATCCTTAAAAATGGTTTTGTTAAATGGTACACAACAGTAGAAGTGCAGGCCTGCTGTCCTGTCTCTGCCTTGCTGGAGATAAGGCCTAACTACTGAATTTCTGGTTTCCATTACAGCTGATGACATGAAAGAAATGCTTGTAAGAACAAATGTTTGGTTCCAGGCTGCAGCCTAATTTAACACTGTGCTTGGAAAAGAAAAGTCGATGATTCATTCCAAAGCCCCTGGGGAGGGAGGGGCGATTGTAAACAATTTGGAAAGGGGCAAGAAAGCCTAGCATGAAACCATTGCAGCAATCTTTAACCACCACCAAAAAAGTCTTGCCTAAACTTGACTGAATGCTGATATTTTTTCCAGGACAATTTTAGCTGAGCAAAGTCTGTGAGGATTGAAACTGCTTTCCCTTTACTCTGACTTGGGGAATGGGAGGCTGTGACCATATGAATGTTTGATAGTGTCAGATAATATGAAGTATTCGAGTGACTTACCCTGAGGTTTTCATAGTTGTGATTTTTCTTAAAACATTACTTGTGATTGTAATATTTTTAAGGGCCACAACCTTAGGCAAATTTTTGTGGAAGAAGTAGTTTTGTTTTTGCTTTTTAATAGAAACTAAGATCCAAGATACATCAGCCATCTAAGTAGGTGGAGTAGACGGCTGCCCTGGCAGGGCCCCAGAACCACTCCCCCGACTTGCTTGCTGGTTCCTAAAACTTTGAAAACTAGGAATTAATTTCCTTGGATTAGGACTTAATCTTCATCCAAGGAAATGATGTAGCTGGAATGTGGCTCAGTGGTAGAGCGCTTTCCTAGTACTTGCCAAGGCCCTGGGTTTCAACCCCTGGCGCCAAAAAAATAAATAAAATTTTAAAAGGAAAGAAAAATGCTTCATCTGTAAAAATGGAAACAGTCTTGCTCAGATCACCCATAACCCTAATGGTTATGACCTCGCTGGGTGAAAGTGTACCAGCTTCCATAACCAGGTAGGGAGAAAGCCAGGTGGATCCTGGCTCTGGGTAGTAGATGGCAGAGCTGGTGGCAAACCCCATGGAGGAGCTTATCAAGGATCTTCAGAAGGCAGGTGAAGCAAGGAAGGAAATCTGAAACCTTTTCCTTCCGTAGGAACCGTTTTTTACCATTCTTCAAGCCTGCCTTGCGTGTTGGAGAAAAGTTAAGGTTGATATGGTAATGTGGTCCAAAGAAAGCCCACACACTTGATTCTTAGGTAACCCTAAACCACATTCTGGATTATCATAGCAATTCATCCCCAGCATTAACCAAAACCACTCACTTAACTCTGATGAATGTCTTGAATGTCTATTGCTTTTTGCTTTTTCACAACAACCAGAGCCGTTCTAGAGTCTTTATCGTTTTAAAAGATATTCTATAAAATACCTCTAATGTGGAAAAATTAATCTTTCTCCCCCACAGTTTAATAAAGGAGTAAAATTGATGCTGCTGCGTAAAAACGGCTCCAATCTTTTAGTTGTCTGTTAGGCTTTTTGAACTAGTGTGACTAGCTCCATGGTTACCTCACTGAGATAACACTGACATTTAATTTCTCACCATTTAACTTAGTTGTTTCCTTTTATGTAACTTTCAAAACAATTTAGTACCTAGGCAGGGGGAAAGAGGGATTTAATAAAGTTTGGCTTATTATACTCTTTTAAGATGATGATTTGTGGTCTGCACACATCTTTGCTTCTTAAAGTTGTGGCACAGCTGTTAAAATAATAAGTCCTCTTGGTTTGTAAAGATTGACAGTATTTGTTTGCCAGATATTGAGCTCCTATAAGGCAGCAGACACTGTGCTAGATACTAAGGCCACAGAGCTGAGGGCCACCATCCTGACCTTAAGTTGCCCAGTCTAGTCAGTGTGAGGAGACAAATTGCTGTCTATTAAGAACATGGCAGACATTTGTGGAAGACTGTGGAAAGTTGCTCACCTAGGCTGCAGCATCGATAAAGCTTTTCTATAGAGATGTAATGTCTTAGCTGAGAGTTTTGGGGATGTGAGTAGTGGTAGGAACTGACCAGATGAAGCAGTCGTGGAGGAGTGTTCTAGGCAGAGGATACAGCATGTGCAATGGAGAGACAACATATTTCTCACACATCTTGCCTCTTCAGGACAGGACCCAAATCTAACCCCAGTGCTAGTAGCAGTAACTGACAATGTGCCTCTTTCAGAGACGGTTTAATTTCTCTGAAGGTACCCGCTAAGAACAAAGGGGTTTACAAAAGTATTGCGATGGTTTTAACAATATCTGTATCATTAAAAAAATAATCTAAGAGGATAAGACAAGGATTTGAGATTTTAAGTAGGGGAGTTACATATCGTAATTAGTGGATTTACTTCATTTAGCAAATTCATTACAATTTTTCCATATTATCTTTATTAAATTGTATTAAAGTCCTTTCTTCCTTTCAGATTTCATAATTTAAGCATACTAATAAAGTATTATTTGATTCTGAGATATCTGATTCCAGATGGATTCTGCTGACCATCTATGAGACTACTGACCAGGTTCCAGAAGGCAATGAGGTATTTGAATAGATTTACCTGACTCCTGTACACACAGAGGAAAGAAAGGAATGGAAGGCTGTGGAATTAAACTCAGAATAGAGATGATTCACAATAGTTGCTTCTGTTGTCAAAGGATATTAGAGGGGAATTCTATTCATATTGCCAAGTAGATTAGTAATTGATTTGGGAAACTGAATTCAAGTTATTGAATTTTGATTCTGCATTCTTTTCAGTTGATGATAGTTATTTTTAGAAGAGCAATCCAGATTGAGTGCTTATTGTAACACATTAGACTTTTAGAGATATGTTAATTGGAGATTTGGTCCAACCAACCCTTCTTGAGGAAACAGAGAGAGAGGACTCACTAAGACAATGGTAGCAAGACTGAGGTGTGGGCCTCTTGATTTTATTTTGTTAAGTGTCTGAAGTTGATGTTTCTGGGCTCCCCCCAGCAGTCAAACCTTGTAACAGAGATTTGCAAACAGACAATAGAATGGGAAGTGCCTTGGGGTCAATACCTGTAGGAAAGTGAAGGAATTTGGGACGGGCAGAGGGAGGAGTTAAACTGTGGGAACTGCAACAAAGATCAAATTGTCCCTCAGGGCCAGAGCTGGGACGTTCTCTCTGAGTGATTCCTCCTCTAGGCAGAGGATTAGGGCCTCTCATCAAGCAGGCATTGTACACAGGCCGCTTTCAGGGAAGCAGCATGGTTTTAGGCATGGCAGCTGTCTTTGGGAGAGAGCAGTTCAGGGGGTCTTTGCTGAAGGCTGTGGATCACCATCACTCTTAGCAGCTGGGGAAATGAGTTCTAAAGAAGGCTGGGCCACAGCCTCTACTGCAATGTGGAACATCGCTTGGTAGTGACATCTTCATATACATCCACTTGATTTCTCCCACTAGCTAATAAGATCCTTGTTGACAGATCCTTAATTTCTATTGGGCTAAAAAGCAGTATAGGGCTGGGGGCATAGTTCTGTGAGAGAGCACTCGCATAGTAGCATGTGCAAGACCCTGGGTTTGATCCCCAGCACTGAAAATAAAAAAAGTATAACAAGAAGCATATGCTAAGATGACACTATCAGAAACTAAATAATACTAATGGATAGATAAAAATTTAAAAAAATAATTATAACATTAATTGTAATTTATACAATGATATTTCCCCCTTGATTAAAGCTATAATCTGAAATTAGGAATATGATTTATTGTGTTAGATACATCATAGGTTTAAAGTTAGGAAATCTATTTCCTTTCCTCCCTCTTTCTCTCTCCCTCTTTCTCTCTTTCTTTCTTTCTTTCTTTCTTTCTTTCTTTCTTTCTTTCTTTCTTTCTTTCTTTCTTTCTTTCTTCCTTATAGTACTAGGGATTAAATTTAGGACCTGTCACATGCTAGCCAAGTACTTGACTGCTGATTTACATAGCCAGCCCTTTTTAAAAGTTATTTTGGCCTCAACTTGAAATCCTCCTGCCTCAGTCTCCTGAGTAGCTGGGATTAGAGGTAGGCACCCAGCACTCTATTTGCTTTTTTCTTTTCTTTCTTTTCTTTTTCTATACTGGGAATTGGAGGGGCACTCTACCACTGAGCCACATCCCCAACCTTTTAAATTTTTTTTATTTTGAGACAGGGTCTCCAAATCACCCTCTGGGTTTGAACTTGCAATCTTCCTGCCTCAGCCTCCTGAGTCGCTGGGATTACAGCCAAGTACTGCACCACTGCACCCAATTCTCTGTTTTTTGACAGGCAGTAACCAATCAAAAGCTACATGACTGGGTAGGAGGGAAATAGAAATCAACATGTTAAGATAAAAGAACATGAGGTTAAACCCAAAGATACAACTTTCATGAAAAGCTTCCCTGTTGTCCTAATTAATTGCACAGAAATATAAGAGGGAAAACCCCTGCCAACTTCTAAGTAAGTTTGATATTCTCTTTCATTTGTTATCACCAAGGGATACAAAGTGAATAAATCAATAACCCTGAAGCATACACTTAAGAATGATAAACTTTTTCATCTCACTAAATTCCTTTTTCCTTTAAGAAACAGGATTAAAGAAACTCCACATTCGAAGCCGAATGACGACTTGAAGGCAGAAGGACACAGCACTAAAATGTGAAGTATCATATGTCTCTTATTAAAAATGTCAGTATGCATCGACTAGCTCAGGTGTTCTCCTTCCATCTGGAAGATCATTCGTTCCAAAGGTATATTTAGTGTACTTACATACTTCTGTCTGTGTGCACAAAATTATTTAGGTCTAAGAAAAAGACATTTCCAAGATTTTTTGTTTGTTTGTTTGTTGTTTTCTTTTTTTGATGCTGGGAGCTCAAACCCAGGGCCTCATGTATGCGAGGCAAGTGCTCTATCACTACTACACCCCCAGTGTAACCCCCAAGTTTTAACCAGTGCTCTAAACAAAAAGCAACCTTCAGGAATAAGAGTAATGGAAGAACTCAGATATCACACATGGCATTGAGAACTGCAATGAAAGGCCTTTTGTGTCACTAAAGCATCCCCTTGGCAGGCCCAGATGCAGCTGTTAACATTTCGGGAGCATTCAAAAAAGGCAGATGTGCCCAAGCATGGCCGTGCCCCGTTTCCAGGGGGCAGGATGTGGTGAATCAGTTATGGGCTTGAAAGAGTGGCCTTAGAAGCCCTCTTCCAGGAGGCAGGCTGGCTGTCCCAGGGTTCGTGGTGTGAAGCAAGAGGCTGTCTCTTCTTTGACTTCTTCAAATGCCAAACAAGCAACAAGTTGAAGCTTTGGCAGAGCTTAACTTTTTTGAAGAATATCACATACTACTGCATTCCCTTACTAAATGATATTTATTTGGATATATTCATTCAGAGCTCAAGATAATTTTTAGAGAATTTTATAATTTTTTACTTTCATGAATGGTTGGTTTGCTAAACAATTTATTATACAAAGAGGTGGACAGGGCCTTCCCCAGCAGAGATCTGGAGATACCTTTGCTGGAATCCTGTGTATGCTCTAGAAATGCTGGAATAAAGCAAACAGTCTTCCAAACCGTGTGACAAAGGCACACACTCAATTCTCTTGCTTTCCTGTTTTTATTGTTTTTGGTACTGGGGACTGAACCTAGGGGTGTTTACTACTGAACTACATCCCCAGCCCTTTTTATTTTTAATCTTGAAACAGGGTCTTACTAAGTTGCTGAGGCTGACTTTGAACTTGCAATCCTCCTGCCTCAGCCTCCCAAGCTGCTGGGATTACTAGCGTGCGCCACTGCCCCCCCCCCCCCCCCCCCCCCCCCGCTTCCCTGTTCTTCGAATGAGACCAATGCATCAATTACATTGCCTCCACTCTAGTCCCCAACATCTTTTATCAAGATAATGTTGACATGAAAAAGGAACTATTCATTGTTTGTTATCCTATAGACAAAAATCACTAAATGATTTATCTTGTCTACAAATCATTGTGGTATAATATAGATGGACAGTTGCATATCCAGATCAAGAAAACAAAACACCCTTTAAAACCCTTTTAGGAAAGAATCCTAAAAGAGGACTATTTACTTGACTTTGTCTACTCTAGAAATATGGATCTCGACTCAAATAGATATTGCCTACCTTGGCCAGAAGTTTATAATAGTAATAACACCAGAAGAGCTTATCAATTTGGAACTTTAAAAAGATCACAAAAGGATTTGACAGTTAAATTATTCTTTAGAATTAGAATTCTAGTTCAATTAGAATTGTATAGAAATATACACTTTGTTTCATACTATTTCCCCCCCAAAATTCAAAGACTTGGGATACTATTTTCCAGATCTTCTTAGTACAGTCTCCTAGGACAGTTCTAGTAGAACTTTTTTGCTTCCCATGCTTCAAATATGTGATGAAAAACTCCCATATTTGTTTTCCTGGCAGGAGGAGGGGAAAGGAACATCCACCAGTGGCATCTTAAGACTTTCACCTTGTCCTTGGACAAGACCCAACCAAAGGTCTCTATAGCAGGCTGCCTCCTTTGGATGCTTTGCCTCCATTTCCATTGTAATCTGGTTCCTGGGTCCGTCCACCCCCTGGAATATGGTACTTCACACTGTGCCTTTCTCCCCAGGTTCATTACTGCCCCAGTCAGAGATTTTGTTTCCCTTTTTCTGGTGCTCCCCTACTCGGCTGAGTCTCTGTATCCTGACCCAAGTCACAATGAATTCTCTACCTCAAGAAGGGTATTCCCCAAGGATGTGGGTTGAACAAATGAATGGATAATTGTTCTGTACATTGTCTATTTTTAATATAATTAAAAGGCACAAGATCTTCTGCTTTGACACTAAAAATAGAATTAAAGTCGTTCAAAGAATAAAAAGAATAATATTATAGTCCATGATCAGTTTGCAATAATTTACTACTCCTCATTACTTAATAATGCAAATACATAGTAATTAATATAAGATCAATTTCAGTTTGTCAGTTGCCAGTTGCCTAAGACTTTGAAAGACATTTTTCAACCCTCCCCCCCACCAAATTTACATCTACCTCCACAATACTGTGTGTCTTGTTTTTTTTTTCTTCCCTATAGACTAAAATTGATGAAAATAGATTGACTCTGGCCACCACCAACTATCATTTCTTTTGAAGTTTCAATTACTTCAGTCTTTTGGACCTGAGTAATCAAAATTTGTCATCTATTTCAAAGCATGAATCTTTTTCAGTATTTAAAAATATGCTTATTTTTATTACTGTCCTTTAAATCTCATTCTCTGGGATCACAAAACGTATGTAGTGAAGACATCAACTGATAAACCTAAAAGACAGGTGAGTTTTAGACTTGAAAGGAGAGGCTGTAATGGGGCAATATACAAGCCAGTGGAGAGGAAGTTGGGAGACTGGGGTCCAGGCTGCTTCTGTCTTCCCTGGTGGTGCTGCCTGCCCAGTAGGGCTCCTGCCTACTAGTGCTCCTGTCTGTCCCACCAATTCTCTTTCCTGCTCCACACTTACCCAATGTGTTACCCAACTCTTTGGCATTTTCTCACCACAGTGTGCTTTTGGAAAACATCCCAGCCTTGCATACACTCTTCCATCCACCTGTAATGCCTTTCTCTATATTCTGCTTGGAAAATTCCTGATCATCCTTCACCGGGTTCAACTGCCACTTCTATGGTGAACTCTTCCCTACAAGCCAGTGACCTTTCCCCTCCTCTTAGCTACCACCCACCCCCAAGTGGGGCAAACACATCCTGATGTGGTGCCAGAGAAAACCACTCGTGACCTTCTCTGAGAGTGCTGGTCACAGGTATTCACCCACTCAAATGTTTTATGCCTACCGTTCTAGATTCTGGAAAGCAGCAGGGAACAAAACAGACAAGACTTCATGGGCCTCTAGAGGGATAAACAGACAATGAGCTAAATCAGTAAATTACGTATGTAGTGTTTTAGAAGACTGTGAGCGTTCATGGAACAAATACAATAGAGAAGGGAGATGTACCCGGGGAAGATGTGTGGGGTAAGAGAGATACCAACTGAAATTGGGAGATCAGGGAAGACTTCCATGTGAAGGTAACTTGTGAACAAAGACTCGAAGGAGGGGAGGGAGTGAACACTGGGGCTACCTGATGGCGAGTGTTCCAGGCACAGGGGACAGAACATGCAAAGGCCCTTTGACAGGCGCTTGCTAGTAATATTTGAAGAACAGCAAGGGAGCTCATGTGGATAGAATAGCAGAAGTATGGACAGTGGAGCAGGTCGGAGAGACTTTAAAGGATGGAGATAGAGGCCCAGATTTTATGGGTCTTGGAGACCCCTGAGAGGACCTTGATTTTTACTGGGAGTGAAATGGGAAGTCAATGGAGGGTTTGATCTGAGAACCGACTTGATCTGAACTATGTTTTTAGAGTTTCCTTTTGGGTGTTGCAGAATATGGATTGTTGGGGGTCGGGGGAAGCAATAAACCAATAAGAGATGAAGACTTGGGCCAGAATTGCAACAGAGGAGGTAGTGAGAAGTGGTCAGGTTCTGGATGTAAGTTAACAGTAGACCAATAGAATTTCAAGATGGATTTCAAAATGTAGAGAATAAGAGAAAGAAACAAATTAAAGATGACTCTGAGATGTCTTACTTGAACAACTAGTAAAGATGCAATTGAGACAATGAAATTTGTAGAAGGAGCAGATTTGGAGGGGAAGAGCAGGGATTTGGTTTTGGGTGTGGTGAGTTTGAGGTGCTTTTTACCCTTTAGAGAAGTCAGATTGTCAGTTGGCTGTTTGAGCCTGCAGTTAGAGAGAGATAGAGAGAGAGAGAGAGAGAGAGAGAGAGAGAGAGAGAGAGAAAGAGAGAGAGAGAGAGACTGAGATAAAATAGTTTGGAGTTATCAAAATTCAATTGAGTTTTAAAGCAATGAGACTAAGTGACCTCATGAAGAGAGTGGCCACAGTAAAACAAGTTGAAGATGTCCAAGGCCTGAGTCCCAGGGTGCTCCAGTGTTAAATGGATAAACACAAAGGTCTGTGACAGCACGTTCACTTTTTATTGTAATTGTTTTTGCTTATCTCATGTTCATTTAACTTGATGGGAAGAAATGGATCTTACTGTTTATTTATTATTTATTTTGGTACCAGGGATTGAACCCAGGAGTACTTAACCACTGAACCACATACCCATCCCTTTTTTATTTTTTGTTTTGAGATAGGGTCTTGCTAAGTTGCTGAAGCTGGCTTTGAATTTGTGATCCTCCTGACTCAGCCTCCAGAGCCACCGGGATTACAGGTGTGCACCACTGTGCTTGGTAGATCCTACTATTTTTTAAACAGCTTTATTTCAAGTATCATTTAGGTACCATAACACTGACATGTTTAAATACAGAATTCAGTGTTTTTTAGTTTTTATTTAGTTTGTATCTTCATGACAGGTATTTTGATAAGCACTTAGTAAATGTGTTTAGAATGAATGTTGAATTTTTTGGGTATATGTCATGCTAGTGAAGGAACCCTGGGCCTTCCCCATCTTAAATAAGAACTCTTCCCCTGAGTTATATACACCCCCAATCCTCAATGCTGAATTTTTAAGTGAATGAATAGATGAACAAATGTGATGTTTTTTGTTCTTTTTTAAAATTTTTACTTTTACAGACTGCATTTTGATTCATTGTACACAAATGGGGTACAACTTTTCATTTCTATGGTTGTACACAATGTAGATTCATACCATTCATGTAATCATACATATACATAGGGTAATACTGTCTGTCTCATTCTACTATCTTTTCTTCCCCTACTCTCTCCCACCCCATTTTCCTCTACACCATCCAAAGTTCCTCCATTCTTCTTTTGCCCCCTCCCACCCCCACCCTATTATGTACCATCATTCACTTATGAGAGAAAACATTCGGCCTTTGGTTTTTTGGGCTTGGCTTATTTCACGTAGCGTGATATTCTCCAACTCCATCATTTACCAGCAAATGTGATAATTTTTTTCTTCTTTATGGATGAGTAATATTCCATTGTGTGTATATATACCACAGTTTCTTTATCCATTCATCAATTGAAGGGCATCTAGATTGGTTCCACAATCTAGCTAGTGTGAATTAAGCAGCTATGAACATTGATGTGGCTGCATCACTATAAAATGTATGTCATTTTAGATCAAACCATTACATCTCTGGATATTATTGCTTCACTGAATATAAACAAAGGGTTTTAATTCTCTTTTTTTTTTTTTAACATAAGGGAGTTTATTAAGCAAACAGAGTGTCTCCCTGCAGGGTAAGAGAGAAAATAAGAGGAAAAGAGAAAGGAAAAGAAAGGGCGCGCGCTAGAGAGAGTGGAAAGCCAGGAGGATAGAGAAAAGTGAGTAGGAGAGAGAGAAGCAAGAGAGAGAAGATGGCGGTGAAGCTATTAAGCAAACAGAATGTCTCCCTTCAGGGTAAGAGAAAAAATGAGAGGAAAAGAAAGGGAATGAGAAAGGACGCACGCTAGAGAGAGTGGAAAGTGAGGAGGATAGAGAAAGTGAGTAGGAGAGAGAGAAGCAAGAGAGATCTCTTTTAGTTTTGAAATCAAAACTTACCAAATATTTGTTTCAGAGATCTGATAGTTAACTTTTTCTTTTCTTGTTTTTTTTTGGTGCTACTAGGGATTGAACCAGGCTTTTTTTTTTTTTATAATAAAAACTGGCAAAAATGGTTTCTAAAAGGACCAAGAATAACTGAAATAATTTTGATAAAGAGAAAGTTGGAGAAATTTTTCTGATTTTAAAACTTATTATAAAAAAGCTACAGTAGGAAGAATGGTTAAATAAATTGTGGTGTGTCTTTAAAATGAAATCCTACTCAAGGATAAAAATCACACTCCTCCAATATGTGCAAAAATGTGGGTGAATCTTAAAATTATTAGGCGGAAGCCAGGTGCAGTGACATGCACCCATAGTCCCAGCTACTCAGGTGGCCAAGGTAGGAGGATCGCCTTAGTCCAATGTCTTGAGGTCAGCCTGGTCAACATAATGAGACTCTATCTCAAAAAACAAAACAAGCCGGGTATGTGGCGCATGTCTGTAATCCCAGCGGCTTGGGAGGCTGAGGCAGAGGATTCCGAGCTCAAAGCCAGCCTCAGCAATCTAGCAAGGTCCTAAACAACTTAGTGAGGTCCTAAGCAACTCAGTGAGACTCTGTCTCTAAATAAAATTTTAAAAAGGGCTGGGGATGTGGCTCAGTGGTTAAGCACCCCTGGGTTCAATTTCCTGGTGCAAAAAAAGAAAGAAAACCAACCAAACAAAATGTTATGCTGGATGAAAGAATCCAGATACACAGAACACATACCATATGATTTCATTTATCGGAACTTCTAGAAAAAAAAACCAAATGAATCTATAATGACAGAAAGCAGATCAGTGGTTGCTTGGGGATGGTAGGTAAAAGCAGCTGGCCTGTGTTCCGTAACCAACTAGCTGCGTGAGCTTGAGGTCATGTCACTTCCTTGTTCCTTAGTTTCTTCAAATGTAATAGATAAATAAATCCAGGTTGTAGGTACCAACTGATCTTCAAAGTCCCTTTCAGCACTAACTCCCCCCCACTTATTTATCTTCTAAAACTTTTTAATTGACACACAATAACTGTACATATTTATGGGGTTGTGTGATAATTCAATACATGTATAAAATGTATAATGATCAAATCAGGGCAATTGGCATTTCTATCTCCTGAAACAATTATCATTTTTTGTGGGAGGAAGCTTCAAATCCTCTCTTCTAGTTCTTTATAAAATGCATAATAAATTGTTGTAAGCCAGGCATCCTACAGTGCTGTGGAACACTGGAACCTGTTCCTCCTGTCTGTGTTTTAGTACCTGTTATTTGACTACCTTCTATCTCCCTTCTCTCCTACCTTTCCTATCATACACTGACCACTGTTCTATGCTCTACTTCTATGAGATCAATGTTTTTAACTTCTATGTGTGAATGAGAACATGTGGTATTTATCTTTCTGTGTCTGGCTTATTTCACTTAACATGGTATTCTCCACTGACATTCATGTTGTGGCAAATGACAGGACTTCATTCTTTATATGGCCGAATAATATTCCATTTTGTAGATAATACCACATTTTCTTTATCTGTTCATCTGTTAACGGACACCTCAGTTGATTTCATGTCTTGGCTACTATGAAGCATCCAGCATTAAATTATTGATCCCTTCTGCATCTAGACCCATGGAAGAATAAAGGTTTCTTGGGTTTTGCATTGAATTCTTGAAACTTAGCATAATTATCATGAAGTGTTTTTGTCAGAGTAAAAGAGAACCATTGTCTAGCATAATTTTTTGCCAGAGAAAATTATGAATTAATAGTAATGTAGGCCAGAAAGCTGAAGAAAGTGTTCTTCCTGCGGTAGTAGAGGTCTATACTTTAATAGGAAATGCTGAGTAAAGGGTGGAGTAATTAGCAGAAGGAAGTAAAAGCAAAGAAAGAAAATGAGAAACAACCAACAAAATGAAGGTGCTCACCACCATTTAAATTCCTTTCCTGGAACATATTAAGTAACTGTAAAAGTCAGATCCATTTAGTTTCCTGATAAGGTATTGTTCACAAGCCAGTATTATTTCTAACAAACAGATTCTCAAAACGCATTTAAAAGGGCATTTTGCTAGACTTTTTTCTGGAGGAACACATTGCCTATTTCACAACAGTCCCAGGAGGGAGGCATTGTGCTCATATTTTACAGATAGGGAAACCAAGACAACTATTACTCTATTACCTTTCTAAAATTAGACATTCTGAATTTATAAGCACAGCTGGCCTCATGGCATTGGATGAAGAATCATGGTCTGTGATACCTAACTTGCCGGTTTGTGATTAGGATAAAATGGGATAACATATGTAAAGTCTTTGGCACACAAAACATACATTGGAGAAAAGACAGCTTTTTAAACAAATGGTGCTGGGAAAATGGGTTATCCATATGTAGATGAATGAAACTAGATCCCTATCTCTCACCCTGTACAAAAATCAACTTGAAATGGTTATAGACTTAGGAATTAAGTTGGGCATGGTGGTGCATGCCTATAATCCCAGTAGCTCCGGAGGCTGAGGGAGGAGGATCGCAAGTTTAAAGCCAGCCTCAGCAACTTAGCAAGGCCCTAAGCAACTCAGCAAGACCTTGTCTCAAAATAAAACCACAAAAAGGGCTGGGGATGTGGTTCAGTGGTTAAGCGACCCTGGGTTCAATTCCTGGGACCAGGAAAAAAAAAAAAAGAACACAATAAATGAGAGGATATGGAGAAAAAGGAACACTTATACTGTTGGTGGGATTGTAAACTATGGAAATCAGTGTGGAGGTTCCTCAAAAGACTAGGCATAGAACCATCATATGACCCAGCTATACCACTCCTCAGTATTTATCCTAAAGAATTAAAATCATCATACTACAGTGATGCATGCAAAGCTGTGTTTATAGCAGCACAATTCACAATAGCCAAACTGTGGAATCAGCCTAGATGTCCACCAATGGATGAACAAACAAAGAAAATGTGATATATATACACAATGGAGTTTTATTCAGTCATAGAGAAGAATGAAATTATGTTATTTGCAGGAAAATTGATGGAACTGGAGACCATTATGTTAAGCAAAATAAGCCAAACTCAGAAGGTCAAGGGTCATGTGTTTTCTCTGCTTTGTGGAAGCTAGAGAAGAACAAGGAAAAGAAAGGTGGTTGGGGTGGGGGACATCATCTCATGAAGATAAAAGGAAGATCAGTAGAGGAAAAGGACCTGGGGAGGGAGGAGAGAAGAAAGGAGGGAAGAGCTGGGGAGTGACATTGGTCAAATTATATTGTTATATTTGTATTGTGTGCATGTACGAATGTATAACAAATTCCATCAATATGTACATCTATAATGCACCGATAAAAAAAAAATGTGGAGGCGGGGTTGTAGCTCAGTGGTAGAGCACTTGCCTAGCATGCGTGAGGCACTGGGTTCGATTCTCAGCACCGCATATAAATAAATATATAAAGGCCCATTGACAACTAAAATAAAGAAACAAAATTTTAAAAAATGCTAACAATTAAAAAAAACATGGGGAAAAATTCCTGGTGCATATTCAGTTCTCCATAATGGGTAGTTATTACTAATAAAAGGAAAAATTAATTTTAACTGGTAAAATTTGTAAGATGTCTTAGGAAGATCCTGAGTGGTAAGACAGCTCAAGACAAAGGCAATGACTTCATCAAAGCTAATTATGTGATAGTGAAGGGATTATTCTGGAATGTGAAATAAGGAGGTGGTATTAGGTTTGGGGACTATAGAAGAGGTTGAGATGAGAAACTTTGGTTGGGCTACAAACTATAGATAGCTTGGATTGTTCACATGCCACAGCAGAGGGACTTCAAAACTTTATGTGTGTCAAGGGAGAGGAGTTGCTGAGGTTTGACAAGATCTTATCAGGGTTTTTAGGAAAAGGAGTCTCGTGACCTTGCAGAGCATGGATTGAGGTGGGGACAGAGATAGAGGAACTAGTCAGGATGTCAGCAGGGTCTGAACTGAAATTAAATATCTTCATTAAATAATGAAGGCTGAACATGGGACTGCAAGGGAAATGGAACGTTCGGAGTACAGCGGCAGATCCATCCAGGACTTGGCAACCAGTCGTGGCTAAGGGAGAGTGAAGGGCATTCTGGAAATGTTGTTGGAGACTTCAAGCATAAGTCACATCAAGCACAGGGCTAACTGGAGATTAAGTGTTTCAATAAAAGAAAGTATGTTTGCACAGAGGGATGGGTTCGATTTAGGATGTGCTGAGTTTGAGATGTTTACAGAACATCCAGTTGGAAATATGGGACTGGGGTTTGGGAGATGAGTCAGCTGGAGGTGGATGGAGAATCCTTCCCTAAAAGATCACAGTTGAAACTACCCAAGTGGATGAGCTCATTGAGGAAGAACGGTAGCACAAGGCAAGCACTGTTGAGTAGTAACCATTATAGGGGTGTGTATGTGATCGGGAGTCCTCCACTTGTAGTGGGAATGGCTTAAAAAAAAAAAAAAAAAAAAACTAAAACATCTGAGCATAAGTCCTGCCTGGCTTTGACGTGTATACTCTCACTCCCTAATCTTTGACACAAAACCTTGTGAGGTAGAAAAAGAGGAAAGAGGGACAAACCCTTGTTGAGATCAGTATTTTCAAGGTTTAGACAGAAGAGGAACCAGAAAAGGGAAGAAAGATCAAATTTTGAAAAGGTTACATCAAACCTCCAACAGTCAGCTTATCAGAAATACTGCCTCCAATACTCTTGGCCCTGGTTGAGGGTCAGGATGCACACATAGAAGATAAATAACGAGCCAAGGGGACGTTAGGGATATGCGAAATTCATGACACAGACAAGAAGCATTATTTAATCATGACTTGGGCTGGACTCGGTCCAGGAAGGTTCAGCAAGAAGACAGGTGGGCCAAATCTTAAAGGGTCAGCAGAGTCTGGAGGAGCAAAGAGAACATGGCAGGTCAGGGGGAGCCATGTCCTTAAAGGCCAAATATTTTCTGTTAATTCATATTTACTACCAAGGTACACCAGAAAGTCTCCTCCAAACCCCTAACATTTTACAGCCTGTCTCCACTTTAATTCCTAAATTTTCCAGTCATTCCCAGATTTAACAAAACAATGGCATTTTATTTTCATCTGAAACATCAGCGTATTTCAGTTTTTCTTTCAGTTTCCTATTTATCTTAGTTCCAACATTTATTAAATTATCATTGATTTTGATTTTTAAATGTGAACTTTCTTAATGTCAAATCATTTGGTATTCTGAACTAGTAACATTATGCCTAGAGTTTTTTAAAGAACAATTAATTCCACATTCATGGTCTGAAAGTTACCTCCCAACCCCAACTCAGGAGGGACCCCAGAGGAAGGTGGACCCCAGATTGTAGTGAACATTTGCTGCTGCTCTCTGACTTCCCAGCATGCATTCTACTTCCTGTTCCTAAGAGGGCTCTGAATTCCTTGCTGGGAATTACAAGTTCCTTCTTGTGGCAGTTTAGCAGGACCATTAGTTAAGAAACCCTGTCTTCATCTTGCCAAGTGGTCACTGAAGTTGGTCAATCAAATTTTATTTTAGGACAGTGCATCTTGAACAAGGTAACTCAAGAACTGGTTAAAAAAAAAAAAGGAATAGGATTTATTTCAACAATGATCCTGAGATCATCGATTACTTTCTACTCCTTAAATAATGCAGGTCTGTCCTTTTGAACCTCATTCTTCGGGTCTTTTTATTTTTTTTTATTTTGTGAGTGGTCACATATCTTTCCAGTAAATTCCTTAGCCACAATTTCTATTGTTTACCAAACAGCAAAAATAAAAACAAAAACTTCATTCACTGACCCAACTAGAAAATCCAATGTTTTCCATTGTCTGCCAAATCTATCTATCCCCATTGATAAGGGAAATCAAGAGTGAGTAGGGTGGGTAGTAAAGTATATAACTAGGCTGCCAGCTACTTAGGAAGTTAAGGCCCCAGGATTGCAAGTATGAGGCCAATTCCAGCAATTCAGTGAGACCATGTCCCAAAAATAATATAAGGGCTGGGAGTATAGCTCATAGGTAGAACACCCCTGGGTTCCATTCCCAATACCATAATGATTTAAAAATTAGGGGACTGAGACATGGCTCACTGGTAGAAAAGTAGTCTAGCATGTATGAGTGTGAGGCCCCGGGTTCAATTCTCAGAAATGCATATAAAAGAAAAAGTATAATCCAGAGATATTGTGGCAAATAATACTTTGTTTCTCTTTCAGTTAATTAAGCCACAGTCTACACAGTTTTTCACTGGAGATGCTGGAGAGTCGTCATAATCAGTTAGCTTGCTTTGCTTGGATCCACTCTCTAGCAGGATCCTCCTCCACCCTGCCGTCTTCCTCTGGGGATGGTTTGTATAGAATGTACAGGGGTTCCTCTGTGCTCTGGCTTCTGGGATGAGTCTGGTCCTCCATCAGTCTTAAGAGTGAGATCTGGGTGTGAGTTCTCTCTGCTACCCTCCCTTCAAGGTTGCCTCAGTGTGATTGTGTTCAGTGGTGTGCTGGTACACATTTAATAACTGGGCCTCTGAAAAAAAAAAGTTCTAATTTGTAGTGTTGACATACTATTCCTGATATGCCCTAACTGATTTTAGAGTACCAATGTAACACTATTGAATACAGTTTGAAAAAGATGCTAACGTTCAGCTCCCATGTCTCCTATGAGCTGGCTTGAGCACATTGCTGGCTATATCTGTCTCCTAATGTCACTCTCCTCTTTGTGATTCTCTTTCCTTCAGTGTTCCAATAACTTGCATTATCTCTTTGTGGTCTCCCTAACACCTGCGCACAACTTTGTAAACTGTCCCTTTGTGAGAAAACAAACTGTTCACACACGTTGACACATGTGCACACACATGAAATTTCACCAATTATCCTCATTTGAAAGCACCACTATATGGAGGTGGTCACTCGCCTGAGAGGCAGCCCCTAGTGATGCCCAGCTCCTTCCTGGTGTTCACATCCTTGTGCAGTCCCTTCCTAAGTGTATTAGATTTAGTCAGTATGATCTGTAGAATGTGGTAGAAGCGATAGTATGTCATTTCTGAGATAAGTTCTGCAGCTTCCTCCTCCTCCTCCTCCTCCTCCTCCTTCTCCTTCTTCTTCTTCTTCTTCTTTTTCTTCTCTCTCTCTCTCTCTCTCTCTCTCTCTCTCTCTCTCTTTCATTCTCTCCTGAATTCTCACACGGGGGAAGCCAACTTCCATGCCCAGCAGGCCCCATGGAGAGACCCACACTGTAAGGAACTGAGGGAACGGAGGCCTGCCAACAACCATGGGAGTGAGATTGGAAGCAGCTCCTCCAGCCCTGGTTCAGACATTGATGACGCAACACCCACCAAGAGTGAGGTCTCATAAGACACAGCACCGTAAGGAGGCAAGCTGCCCCCAGATTCTTGACCTTTGAAGGTGCTGTGAAATAATTGTTTTAAGTCACTACCTTTTGGACTACTTGGTGACTTGTGTTGTAGCCATAGATAACTGCCACAGGCACGCTGGCTGACGTGCTCCCTCCCTCTTACTCTTCAGGGCCCAGCAGTGAGCTCCTGAGTGTGGGTCTTGGTTCCCTTCTGACCTCCTCCACTGTCCTCAGCCTTGTCCAGGTCTGGACTGCTGCAGTTGGTAACTAGCTCACCTCCCCACTGACCACACTTGGAAAGCTGTTGCCGACAGTGCCCTTGTTAAAACCCCTCCCTGGTGACCCACTGCCCTTGGAATCAAGATAAACATATTTATATCACTCTTATGACCCTGGATGATCACAACTCGTCCTACTTCTGCAGTTCATTTCAGGCCACTCACACTCACCCAACCTCCATACCTTGTCTTCATTGGTCCACTTTCTGTTTTTATCTGCCAAGGTTCTTCCTTGAAGCAAGCACTGTAGTCATGCTGCTTAAAACACCTCCTCCCTGCAAGCGTCTCCTATCTCCTAGTCAAATCAAGTCATCCTTCAAGTCTCAGCTGAAAGGTCATTTTCTCAGAAAGTCTTCCCTGGCCTCCACCAAGACAGGGCTGAGTCCCTATTATGTCCCCTCACAAAAACCTTACTCGATATTCAACCAACATTTATCAGTCATCTAAAACAGGCACTGTCTAGGAGTTTGGAATTTATCAGAGAATATATTCTACCCTTTCATCATAGTGTATATCATAATTTTAATTAAACAATTATCTATTTTACTAAATGATTAATGTCTGTCTCCATTGCTAGGCTGTAAACTCCATGTGGACATGGTCCATTGTCTGCTTATTTTACAAAGCCAAGCTCAATTACTATTCATTGAAGAAATGGAATAAGAGAGCTTTGTCAGACAGACCTGAATTTTGACTGTTTGATCTACTATTTACAAGCAGTGGGCAGTTTCACTATCTATAAGCTGTGAACAACAGCACCTACTTCTTCAGGTTGATGTGAGGATTAAATCACATCATGTATGCGATGTGCTGAGAACAGTGCCTGATACTTTGATAAGGGCATATGCAAATAAGCCACTTTATGATTAAAATGAATTTTATATCACATTCATGTGACAGAATCATAATTTTGAGACTATTTATTGCAGTCTACATTTTCCTGAGTCATATCTTCCCCAGAAATGATCATTTTGCTGTTGCTCAGTTTAGCTAAATGTACTTGCTTCGGCTCCTTCAGTACTGCTCTGAAAACTTGAACTGATGCAGCATTTTTGGTTTGCTATAAATTTCCCCACTTAGAGGAAAGACTTTGAACATGTGTGTATATTTGGGAAAAAAGGAAAATGATACATACCCTCAGGAGCATTCTGTATCAAGGAGTTAGCAGCAATAAATAGGAGTCACTCAATCTTAAAGGACGTGGTAGATGCAAATCAAAGTGGAAGGCAAATAGGAAGTCAGATGGCTACATTGTTTATCCTGAGCAAGATTTTATACAGCATATCTTGGTTTGTGATTTTGTCGAAGATAGAAAATGAGCAGAAGAAATAACGAAACATAGCCATCAAACTGCCAATGGCAGTTAGCTCTGAGATAAAGAAGCAGGGAGGATGCTTTCAGTTCTAGCTTGTTTGGTAAGAATCCCTTACAACAAGAGTGCTTTACTTATGTATAACACACACACATGCCCAAATATGATTTAATGAATAATTAAACGTTCTCTCCCCCAGAAAGAGGAAGAAAAAAATCAAGCAAGATTCAGTTGGTTTCATCTTGATTTCTCACACAAACTTTATCAGCTATCAAAATTCCCTTTAATGTAAAGGGGAAAGAGAAGAAGTACAGAAAGAGGGAAAACTGGAGAAAGGAAGGCGGGCTACTCAGATATACTTTTATTATGTGACTTCATTATTACTTAAAATATTGTAAATTTCTAAAATGTTGAAAATTATTCATCAAGGATTTATTGTTTCCTTCTTCATGGATGTCACTGTGTTAAGTACTCGGAGGGACATAAGGCTTCATATGACTTTCCACTTGGGAGTCAAGCAGCAAACCCTGCAACGCTTTAGAATGAGTTGAAAGCTGTAAGGTGAATACACCTCATTCAAAGGTTATGTAGTTCAAAGAAGGCAGAAAGCACAATTTAGGTGTGGGAAGAAATGCAGCGTTCTATGGAGAGGTCACAGGAGGGGAGATTTGCATTATGCCAGAGGAGGATGTCAACACCAAGCCAGAGGTGGAGCTGGACAGTGTACAATGAAGGAGTAAGGAACTCCAGGAAGCTAATATAGGTCAGTACACCTTTTCTCCCAGATACATGTTTTGTAAGGAAAGGGGAGAAAGAATAGCTGATAGAGTGGTTGGTGAACAAAGAACAACCTAACTCATACCAAAAACCACTGGGATGACCACTGGTTTAGTGTCATTATGGTTCTGTTTCTCCCCATGTTGACATGTTGGAAATGGAATCCCCAAAATCATATTGTGTTAGTTGACTTTTTATCATGGTGACTAAAATCCCTGACAGGAACAACCTGGAGTAGGGAAAGATTATTTTGGATTATGGTTTCAGAGACTTAGTCCTTGGTGGGCTGACTCCACAGCTCTGGGCCCAAGGTGAGGCAGAACATGATGGCAGAAGGGTGTGTAGAAGAGTTTTGCTGCATTCATGGCAGCCAGGAAGCATCATGAAATAAAATAAGAGAGTGCTGCTCAGGTCTTTCTTAATATAAAATTTTTATTCTAAGATCAGAATTTAAGAAATTCCTTATATGAAAATGGAGAACTCCTTTATCATTATATAGCTTGAAACTTATTTTGGTTACCACAAACTATGTAGATTTTCTCTACACATATTTTTACGATCATTACACTCCAATATTTACAAAACCAATAAACAAACTTCTACTTCTCATTTAAGAATTTTGTAGTATGATCAAATATACAAAGATTTGCAATCACAAAGTTTTGCAATTGTACAATTCAGTAGCGTTAGTACACGTTCATTACTGTATAACTATCACTGTGATCTTCTCCAGAACTTTTCTACCATCCAAATTTAAACCCTGTACCCATTAAATAATAATTGACTGTTATTACTTCTTATTCCCTGGGAATGTATTTTATTTTCTGTCTCTATGAATTTGATTATTCTAGGTTTCTTATGTAAGTGGAATCATACAATATTCATCTTTTTATGTCTGGCTTATTTAATTTTGCATAATGTCTTCAATATTCTTTCATGTTGTAGCATATATTACTTCCTTTTTAAGGTTGAAAAATATTGCATGTATGTACCACATATTATTTATTCAGTCATCTGTTGATCAATATTTGTATTACTTCTACTTTTTGGCTACTATGGCCAATGTTTCTATGAATAAGCATATGCAAATATCTGGCCAAGTCTTTGTTTTCAATTCTGGCTAAAAAAGCAATCCTTAGTGAGAAAAGTGAAGGAGGAAGCCTCACAATACCAAACCTGAAATTATACTACAGAGCTATAGTACCAAAAAACACATGGTATTGGCACAAAACAGACATGAAGACCAATGGAACAGAGACACAGAGAGAAAACAAAATAAATAGAGTTATCTCATACTAGACAAAGGCACCATAAACATAAACTGGAGAAAAGATAGTGTCTTCAACAAATGGTGCTGGGAAAACTAGAAATCCATATGTAGTAGAATGAAATTTAACCCCTATCTCTCACTCTGTACAAAATTCAACTCAAAGTGGATCAGGGACCTAGGCATTAGACCAGAGACTCTGCACCTACCAGAAGAAAAAGTAGGCCCAGCTGTCTACCATGTCAGCTTAGGAACTGAGTTTCTCAAGAAGACTCATAAAGTGTAAGAAATAAAATAAATAATCAATAAATGGAATGGTATCAAACCAAAAAGTTTCTTCACAGCAAAGAAAACAATAAAAAATGTGAAGAGAGAACCTACAAAATGGGAGAGAAATCTTTGCCATCAGCACCTCAGGGCATTAATCTCCAGGATATATAAAAAATTCAAAAAACTTAATACCAAAAAACAAATAACCCAATCAATAAATGGGCAAAGGAACTGAACAGGCACTTCACAGAAGAAATACAAATGGTCAACAAATATGTGAAAAATTGTTCAACATCTCTAACAGGTAGAGAAATGCAAATTGAAACTACACTGAGATTCTATCTCACCCCAGTCAGAATGGGATTATCAAGGATACAAGTAACAATAAATGTTGGCAAGGGTGTGAGGAAAAGTTACACTCCTACATTGCTGGTGGGACTGCTAATTGGTGCAATCACTCTGGAAAGCAATATGGAGATTCCTCAGAAAACTTGGAAGGGAATCACCATTGGCCCAGTTATCCCACTCCTTGGTTGATACTTAAAAGACTTAAAATCAGCATACTACAATGATAAAGCCACAACAATGTTTATGGCAGCTCAATTCACAAAACCAAGCTATGGAAACCTAGATGCCCTTCAACAGATGAATGAATGAAAATGAAATGAAAGAAAATGTGGTATATATACACAATGGAATATTACTCAGCCATAAAGAAGAATGTAATTATGGCATTTGCTGGGAAATGGATGGATCTGGAGATTATCATGTTAAGTGAAATAAGCCAATCCCAAAAAACCAAAGGCCAAATGTTCTCTCTGATATGTGGATGCTAACCCACAATAAGGGAGGGGAAGATTAGAAGTTTACTGGATTAGACAAAGAAGAATGAAGGGAAGGGAGGGGGGATGGTAATAGGAAAGACAGTAGAATCAGACATGTCTTTCCTATCCTCATATATAAATACACGACCAATGTAACTCCACTTCATGTACAATCACAATAATGGGATCCTAATTGGAACAAGTTATACTTATTCTATGTATATATAATATTTCAAAATATACTCTACTGTCATGTGAAAAAAAAGAATCAGAGAGATTAAATGACTTTGCTAAGGTGTTTTTTCTAGATAGTAGGATTAGAATAGAAATAGATCCAATGAGATAGAAAACTTGCCTGGTATGTTATGAATGTACTACGGTTTGAATGGGTTCCCAAAATTCATGTGTTAGAAGCTTAATCTCTAATGCAACAGTGTTAGGAGGTGGGGTATTTGAGGAGGCATGTAAGAGCCATCATGAATAGATCAATGCTATGGTAGAAGAGTTTGATGGAGGAAGTTTGGTTTCTTTCTTGCCCATCTGTCCTTGCTGCTATGAGAGGACACAGTGTTCTGCCATTCAAAGATACAGCAACAAGGCTCCATCCTACTGAACTTGTCAGCACCTTGACCTTGGACCCCGAGCCCCAAGAAATGAGAGAAATAAAGTTACAGCAGCACAAATGAACTAAGACAATACACATGAAAACTTTCACTTATTCATTTCTTCAATATACATCATACACATTATTCAGCTGCAAGAGACTTTACTTACAAAATAGACTAGACTAAGTTGGTCTTTATCATTTATTAATTTGATAAGGAAGATAATAAAGAATTAGAGGACTGAGATACGTTGCTATGGTTTAGATATTAGGTGTTCCTCAAAAGCTCATGTGTGAGGCAATGCAAGAACATTTAGAAGTGAAATGATTGGGTTATGAGAGCCTTAACCTAATCAGTGAATTAATCCCCTAATGGGGATTAACTGAGTGGTAACTAGAGGCAGGTATGGTAAGGCTGGCAGAGGTGGGTTTTGAGGGCATGCCTTTGGGGTATGTATTTTGAATCTGGTGAATAGAGTCTCTCTGTTTCCTGATGTGATGTCTTGAGCTGCTTCTCACCACCACACTCTTCCACCATGATGTTCTGCTTCACCTTGAGTCCGAAGGAATGGAGTTGTCCATCTATGGACTAAGATCTTTGAAAATGTTGAGCCCCCAAATAAATTTTTCCTTCTCTAAAATTTTTCGTCAGGTCTTTTAGTCATAGCCTCAAAAAAGCTGACTAAAACACATGCTCTGGCAAATACCATCATTGTAAACAAGAGCCCAACACTAACGGTGAAACTTTAGCCCTTTCTGCCAAGGGGATTACACATGAAATATAGTCGTGTTGAAAAAGTGTACGAATATAGTCAAATCTTTCTTTAAAAAGTATTATAAGCAGGCGAATAGCTCGGCCTGTAGAGCGCTTGCCAAGCGTGTGCATGGGCTGAGTTCGAATCCCCAGCACCTTGGAAGAAAGCAAAAAATGAAAAATGAAAAAGTATCATAAATCAAAATTTGAATGTGGCTGAAGAATTAAAAATATTTTTTAAAATGGAAAAAGTTGGTGTAGGCCATGCTTATAAGAAGCTTATAATATAATAGGGGGCTAAGATGAATAACAGAAATACTATAGGTTAGGGTAAAATAAAAGAGCTGAAAGTTTTTTGGGAGTTCAAAGGAGGAAAAGATCATATGCAGTTAAGGAAAATCCAGAAAGGCTTTGTAAAATACTTTATAAAAGATCTTTAAAAGGAATAGTGCTGTGGTATATGCTTTGATTTTAAACACAGAGAATTTGGAGAATTGAGGGAGAAAAGACCAATTCATACAGAGAGAAAATATTTGCTAAGTTTTGCCTCATTTTTATTCACTTTTTTAATTTTATTTTTTGTAGTGCTTTGGATCAGACCCACCCAAGGCCTTGTGTATGCTAGGTAAGTACTCTACCACTGAGCTACACTCTCAGTCCTTTTTCATATTTTCTTTCTCCCAAGACTGGGGATTGAACCTGGGGCCTTGTGGATGCTAGCCATGCACTCTACCACTGACTTACAACCCCAGCCTGTCTTTTATTTTTTTAATTTGAATTCCTTTTTTAGGAAACATTTGCACAGACATTAATGAGGACAATCACAAGTGGTCTTCTAGGTAGAGGATAGGCTATCTACAGGGTGATTGCAGAATAAAGGACTGAAAAAATGAGCAGGAAACTTAAGGAAATAGCCTAGAATGACAAGCTGCAAAATCACACTCTGCTAACAGACAAGTAAGAGGAAGTTATGAAAAGTTTTTTGGAGCACAGGTGGGGAGGAAGGTTATGGGTAAGACTGAATGTGTAAGAATGACTAACAGGAGGAATGTTGTAGGTTAGGAGGATGAGCAGTGTGGAACTGAGATCGTGGGACATTATGGGTTTGATATGAAGGTACCAATCCATCTGAGTCTAGTTTTTCAGCAGGAAGTTGGGTTAGTTTAGAGCTAGGGCTGTATTCCCAGAATCCTGCATAGTGATAATAATTAAATCCATCAGTAAGACTGAGAGGGAGCAGCCATCATTTAAATGCTGAATATCTCCCTAGGACCCAAGAGTCCATGGGTGGCACTGTTAGGAAGTAGTGGAACCCAACCTTTTCATAAGTAGAGACTAGTGGCAAGTCCTTCAGTCACAGAGGGTGTACCTTTGAAGGGCATAGTGGGACTCTGGCCTTTTTCTCCTCTTTCTCTCCTCTGCTTCCTGGCCATACGATGAGCAGTTTTGCTCTACCATGTACTATTTCCATGATGTCCTGCCTCACCATAGGCCCAAAGCAATGGGGCAAATCCATCATGAACTAGAACCTATAAAACCATAGCCAAAATAAACCTTTACCTTTTTTCAGTTAATTATCTCAGGTATTTTGTTATACCGACAGAAATCTGACTAAAGTAAGAGTCCTTTCAGGGTGCAGACTTGTGAGATGATTATGTTTAAGAACCACCTGGGGAAGAAGAGAGGGATTGATTGGTTCTAGAGGTAAGAAGGGGATTCTATTGTGTTTTAGAAATCCAGGGATGCCAAATAATTTACATTTGCTCTTTCTGATATACTCTTTATCCTTCTTCATCCTTCTCTCAGTTCCTAAGGCTGCTCTTTAGGGGTTCATGCTCTTTGGCTTCAGGATGCATTTGGTTGAAGGGGATCCAAAGGAGAAAGGGGAGTGGGTTTGCCTTGGGCTGGATGACCCTTATTCAAAGGTCATTAATTGTTTCTCTCAAGGCATCTGCCATGCGTAATTCTCTCTCCTTACAGGCTCCATAATATTCCCTCTCCTACTTCCTATCCCTTATCATTTCCTTAACTCAGCTGTGTTAGTCAGCTTTTTGTTACTATAACAAATACCTGAGAGAACCAATTCATAAAGAGAAAATGTTTATTTAGGCTCACAATTCAGAGGTTTTAGTCCACCAATTTGGCCTCGTTGCTTTTGGGCCTGTGGTCAGGCTGTGCATCATTGTGGGAGCACGTGGCAGAGCCGAACTGCTCACTTCATGGTTGGGAAGCAAAAGGGGGGGGGGGGAGGAGGGGGTCAGGGTTCCACACCCATTTCAGGAGCATGTCCCCCAATAACCTAAATACTTCCTGCTATGCTCCACCTCTCAAAGTTTCCACCACCTCCCAATAGTATTAAGTTGGGGATCAATCTTTAACACATGGGCCTTTGGAGAACATTTCAGATCCAGACTATAGCACCTGCCCTGAAATTAGTCCATTATAAACCCGCCTAAGTTGTCCTAATGTGAGTGTTCACTTTGTTTCCTGCTGGGACACTGATCAATATACCCGTAATACTTTATAAACCTTAACATGAACAGTTAAGTGCTGGCAGGGCAGGACTGGAAACACTGAGGTTGTTCTATACCAAATCAGTAACTCTTTTATTTATTGGAATAACAATAGCAGTAAGGTTTTTTTTTGTTTTTGTTTTTTTTTTTTTCATTCAGAGTTCTACCTAGTCCTTAGACTCCTACGCAGATCCTGCCATGCAACTGAGTTAAAGGGACCTTTGGTAATTAAACTAGACTTCATAAAATTAATCCCACACTTTTTGACAAAGATGCTAATTTATGCATGAGGAAAGTGAGCACAACTACAGACAAGAGGTGGCATCCCTAAGTCTTGATCTTCTCAAGGTGCTACTAAAGAAGTCCTTCATGGCCAGGGATGTAGCTCAGTGATAAAATGCTTGCCTAACATGCATAAGGACCTGAATTCAATTCCCAACACCACAAAAGAACAAAAACAGAAATAGAGGAATCCTTCAGGCATATGTCTATCTGTTTCCAGCGTTTTAATCTAATTAGCTGAAGTTTATCTAGCTACCACTTTTATTTGGCCTCCATTTTGTCCTCAGAACCATTGCTGAAGCTAGGCTGGAGGTCATAATGTTGTTCATTGATTTTTCACTGAGTCATTATTACTACTGCTTCATTGATGTGAGAAACTCTTTCCCTGGGACCTGGAACATACCTTGCACTTTCATTTCTTACTGTTGGGAATTCCCACCCTGAGAATTCCATTTATTTAACATATTAATAATTGCTTGTACTTTCCCCAAATAAGTGGATTCCCTGGATCTAAAGTACTGAATTCAGTCAGCTGTCTTTGACTTAAACTGATTTTTTTGGTTGTGAGCCTACCTTACACACTTACACCCATGTGTGCTCATTCTTAAGAATCGGAGATTGGCCGTGCTCTGAGATACTCAGTTATGACCTAACCCTGCAGATCTGTCTTCATTCTTGAGCCTGACAGGACATAATATGGCTCATTTCATTGCCACACAAGCTTCCCAGGAGATCAGTGGTATTAAGTACATTTTTCACCCTATGCTGTACATTTCACAATACTGTGAGCGTATCCATCCCTACACATCAATTCACTAAGGAAGTTATTTTCCTCATTTTACCATTTAGTAATAGAAGCTTAGGGATGTTAAGAAGCTTTCTCTGAGTAACTCCGGGGCAGAGGTGGGATAGCATACTTCCTTGCAGGGAAATTATTACAAATATAAATTACATTGATGCAAAGAAGGGTGTTTGAGGAGTTCAAGGAAACCGGAGTTAAAAAACAATTTCTGGGGGTTGTGACTGTAGCTCAGTGGTGGAGTGCTTGCCTAGCATGATTGAGGCTGGGTTCAATCTTTAGCAGCACCATATAAAAATAAAGTTTTTTAAAACTTCTGGATGAAATGGTCGTGGATTAGGGAGGAGATGGGCTTTGAGGAATAGTTAGGATTCATATAAGTATTGTTACAGTTAGTGTATTAGTCAGGGAACCCATAATGTGTGTGTGTGTGTGTGTGTGTGTATGTGTGTGTGTGTAGAAACAGAGGGGGAGGGAGGGACAGAGGGAGAGAAGCAGGGGGAGAAAGATTTTTTAGGAAGTTGGTTCACTTGATTATGGGGTCTGGCAAGTCTGAATGTTACAAGTTGTGGCAGCAGGAAGAGCTGATTTTATAGCTGGAGTTCAAAGACAGTCTGGAGCAGAATTTCTTCTTCAGGAGATCTCAGTCGTTGTCTCTTAAGGCCTTCAACTTTCTCTGCCTCTGTCTCTCTCTTTTCGGTGGTGCTGGGGACCAAAGCCAGGGCCCCATGCATGCCAGGCTCCACCACGAAGCTACATCCCCAGTCAAACTTTTTCTCTTAGGCCTTCAACTGAATGATTGAGGTTCATGCACATCACAGAGTATAATCTGCTTTATTCTGCTGCTTTAAATGGGCTAATCTCATATAAAAATACCTTCACAGAGACATCTGGACAGATGCTTGACCAAATATCTGGGTAACATGGCCTACCCAAGTTGAAATAAAATTAGCCTTCATACCTAAGAAGAGGAGAGGCAAACTTGGGTTGATACATATGAATGCTAGGTGAATGGTTTGGCATTATTAAATTATACAATGTATACGTAGTACTGGGGCATAGTAGGCACACACATTATAGTTCCACTTATCTACAAAAAATTTTTGAAAGTTGTCAAACGATCCATTTGTATGTTGAAAGCAATATTTATGGAAGTTTTTTTGGTAGTAGTGGTATGATATATAGATGCCCCTCAACTTACAATGGGATTACAAATTCATCTTAATTTAAAATATAAATATACATTTAATACACCTAACCTTCAAGACATTATAGCATCATAGTTTAGCCTAATCTATCAAACCACTTATATTAACCTACAGTTGAGCAAAATCGTCTAATATAAAACCCACTCGATAATATGGGTAAGCATTTACATATATGTGTGTGTGTGTGTGTGTGTGTGTGTGTGTGTGTGTGTGTGTATGTACTGGGAATTGAACCCAGAGACTATGCATGTTAGGCAAACACTCTATCACTGAGTCATATCCCAGCTCTAAAGCCTATTCTATCACCAAGTGTTGAATATGTCATGTGGTCAACCGGGAGGTGTGTCTCACTGCTGCTGTACAGCAGAGCAAGAGAGTATGGCACTGCATATCGCTAACCAACCTTCCTTCCTTCCTTCCTTCCTTCCTTCCTTCCTTCCTTCCTTCCTTCCTTCCTCCCTCCCTCCCTCCCTCCCTCCCTCCTGGCACTGCATATCGCTAACCTATCTTCCTTCCTTCCTTCCTTTCCTTCCTTTCCTTCCTTTCCTTCCTTTCCTTCCTTTCCTTCCTTTCCTTCCTTTCCTTCCTTTCCTTCCTTTCCTTCCTTTCCTTCCTTTCCTTCCTTCCTTCTTTCCTTCTTTCCTTCTTTCCTTCTTTCTTTCTTTCTTACCAGGGACCCAGGGGCACTTAAGTGAGTCACATCTCCAGCTCTTTTTGTATTTTATTTATTTAGAGACAGGGTCTCACTGAGTTGCTTACGGCCTAACTAAATTGCTGAGACTGGCTTTGAACTCAGATCCTCCTGCTTCAGCCTTCGGAGCCTCTGGGATTATAGGCATGCGCCACCACACCAGTCATGTGTATTGCTTTTGTGCTACTGTTGAGTCAAATGATCATTAATCAGAAACTGCATGTATTAAAAAAGACAGGGTATAGCCAAGTATGGTGGTACATGCTGGAATCCCAGCTATGTGGCAGGCTGTGGCAGGAGGATTATTACAAGTTCGAGAACAGCCCAAGCAACTTAGTGAGCCCCTGTCTCAAAGTAAAAAATAAAATGAAAAGGACTGGGAACATAGCTCAGTGGTACAATGCTCCTGGGTTCAATCCTCAGTACTATAAAAGAGAGAGAGAGAGAAAGGGAGTGAGAGAAAGACAGGGAAAGGATAAGGTATAACAGAAAACTATTGGCATGGATCAGGAATATGGCAATCGATTGATCACTTATTATGTGCCAGGTATGCATACATGTTTTGAATCCATTGTCATAGTTAATATTCATAATCATCCTGTAAAGTAGGTACTAATTAATCCATGGGAACCTGAGATCTCCCTGACCCCTACTCTCAATGAAACTGCTCAAGATCTAGTCAGTGGTAGACACAGGATTCAAACCCGTCTGAGTCTAATCTATGCTATCATGAACAAAGATGGTAACGATAAAAGTAAGAACAGATCCTGATAACACAGTAAAATTGGAAGACTTTGATAACTAATAAGATGTCCTACAAAGGAAAATGTAAAATTTAGAATATGGGTAGATTTTTTTTTTACCAGGAGAAACTATGGATTTTCAGGAAAAACAGTAGTTTGTATTTGAAGCTGGTTTTTGAAGACTCAGAGACTTTTGGATTCATTCAAGAAGTATTCATTTAATGGCAACTCAATACCAAACATTGTTATATGCACTTGGGATCCATTAGTGAACAAAACAGAAAACATTCTGATCCCCATGTTTTCCAGAGTGGAGGGAAAAAAACAAACAAACAGCAAAAACCAATAAATAAGTAAATTGCAGCTTATGTCAGCAATAAGTATTGTGGAGAAAATAAAGGAGCAGCCAGGTGCAGGGTGGTCAGTGGAGACCTCACAGAAAAGTCATAAGTGAGAACCACAAAGGAGAGGAGGGGAGGAAGCAGATCATGCAGACGGCTGGAGGTGGCACATTCCAGAGAGAAGAACAAAAGGAATGAGGAAGGGGAGGAAGAGTAAGAACTGAGGTGAGGTCAGAAGCTCATTGTGCAGGATCTTAGAGATCCTAGGAAATTTGGCTTTTATTCTGAATAAAACAGATGCTGTTGGGAGGGTTTTGCTCAGAGCTGTGTCAGGATGTGATTTCTGTTTTTAAAGCATCACACTGGCTGCTGTGTTCACAAGAGTGGAAGCGGGATGAGAGTGAAAACATGGAGACCAGGGAGGAGCTAGGACAGCAATCCAGGAAGAGCTGATAGTGGCCAGGGCTGGGATGGAGACAATGACAAGACATCGGATCCCAGATGCATTTTGAAAACAACAGATCAGATATGCTGATGGTCTGGCCATGCGATATAAGAAAAAAATGAGGGCATTTTAGGGTAGAATATCTAACAACTCTCAGGAACAGCAAGACTGAAGTGTCAGGGAGGGAACAATGGTGGAGACATTCACAGTAGACCAACTTTAGAGTCTCTGAAGAAGGGTGGGTGGGTGTATATGGTGGGAACACGGAGCTGGAGAAGATAATGGAACTTACTGAAACTTCGGAAATGTCAAAGAGGGTAGGAATTAAGACCAAGAGTGATAGGAGAAGCTAGGCACAGAAGTGCATGCCTGTGATCCCAGCCGCTTGGGAGGCCGTGGCAGGAGGATCTCAAGTTCAAAGCCAGCCTCAGCATCTTAGCAAGGCTCTAAGCAACTCAGTGAAACCCTGTCTCTACATAAAATACAAAAAAGGGCTGGGGATGTGGCTCAGTGGCTAAGTGCCCCTGGGTTTAATCCCTGATACCCACCCCCCCCAAAAAAAAGAGTGATAGGAGAATAGGATGGTTGCTTGCTGTCCTCAATTACAATTCATGAGGCTTTGTACCTTATGATAGTCTTTGAAGGAGAATGAATCAACACAGTACTATTATTGCTATTTTTGGAGATCTTCTAATGGTGATATTATCTGATCTCATTTACGATTAAAGCATTTGTCATTTGAATCATCATTTAACACATCAGACAGTTGACAGAACTTTGATTTGAAGAATTGGAAAAACAATTGGTATTCTTTTGCCTTTTTGGTGCCATTTGTTTCAAGCTGCTTGATTTGCACTTTTGAAAAATGTGTTACATTCACCTGTGGTGAGCTGTTCTATTCTTCCCACAGGCAGTAACCTTATTCTTGTTTGGATTCCTTTTCTTTCTTTTCTAAATGTATCCAACACTAGGATTAATTCCTAGTTCATTTTTGTGCTTATAAATCTGGCATCCACTGGCTTTTCCTTCATGTGTTCAAAGGACTCTGAATTGTTGTAGAAACTGAGTGTATATAAATGAGGCCTTCTGTGTTCACACAAGAAATCCAAGGCTGAGCTGCAGAAGTGAGAACTCTTCTCTTTCATGGAAAGAGGTTTGAACTATTTAGAAAGTTTCATGTCTGCACTGATAGGATCGGGGCTTACTGACCTCATAGAAGAGCAAACCTCCAACTTGACCGTGATTTGGGATTTGATTTTTCCTTAAGATCCTAGATCAGCAACCATCTCTTGGTTCTATCACATCAGATACAGTCACCCCAGTGCAACTTGTGGTTATGATTTGGTCAGACGTCCTCTGTGAAGTGTCTACCTTACATTCTTTTCTTTTTTTTTTTTATAGATCACAAAAGTTTCTTCTGCCTGTGAATGCTTCTCTCATCCTTTAACCATCTTCTTTTGCTTTGTGTGGACACATTTAGTGACTGAGATCTTGTGTACAACATGATCATTATAATCAAGAACTGTCTTCTAACACAATGGATTCTAGCCTGAAGATTTTTAAATTTAGGAGTTTTAGGTTTTACAAAATATATTTATTCATTCTCTCACCAATACTCATTAAGATAGAATGAACTTGAGTGGGCTTGTAATGGCAATAGTCAGCAGTGAGAGTTCATAACGAAATTATGTGAGGCAGGTACTTCTATTATACCCATTTCCACAGATGGGGCAATTGAATATTAGACTAATAGCATGCAGGTCACACAGTCAGAAACTGGATTTGAACTCAAGTTGTCTGGATCCACAGTTCCACATTGAGTCCCTAGACTCCCATTTCTGTACTTGTTCAAGATGAATACTTTATTTTAATCTCTAGGTCCTTTGAGTTTCTCAAGGGTGTCAGCATCATTGGCATTTGGGGGTGGGATAATTCATGGTTTTTCAGGACAATCAGTCTCACATTTTACAGGATGTTTCATATCCTTAGTGACTGCGTTGAATGTCAATAGCTTATTGCCTGACCTCCCTCCATCACTGAGAAACCAAAATGACCTCAAATAGTTCCAAATGTTTCTCAGTTAAATGTTTCCAACTGAGAACCAACAGGAGGAAAGTTTGTATCAATTAAAAATAAATGCATACATACACACATCCATCTATCAATCTCAGAAGTTTTCTAAAAGTTTTGTTAAGTTTTAATAAATTTATAACTTTTGTTATAATTTTTAAAACATAGCAACATGACTGATAGAAAAGGAAAGGACTAGGTTATGAAAATGAGATAAATTTTTAGGTGTGTCTGCAGCACTCTTCTTTAATTATTTGTGAATAAACAATTTTGAGGCTAAAAGATCTTGGATAATTTAACATTCATTATAAAGTACAACAAATTCTACTGTTTATCCATGTGCCTAGCAATTTTTTTTTTTAATAGTGCAAAGGTAAACTTGAATTCAGCCTATGCCAAATCTCAGAGTCACACATCTGAAAGTCATGATTCTTTTCCTGTTTGTTTTTGGCTGCCAAACTTCAGACCATAGTCAGATACCTATTCCCCTTTCCCAGATCCAATCCTTCCTCAGGAAACAATAAGAAGTAAAACCATTTAGTAGAGTAAAAAGTGAATTTTGGGGTCTTAGATTTTGTAAGCTTAGGCTAGGCCATTTAAAAATGACTATTTTCCCAAAATGCTGTAACAATGTTCTGAGCTATGTAGTAGGAGAGACACATTCACTTAGGAAGGAAAACTGGTCAATTATAAGATGGATCCTGAAATAGACATGCCTAGAAAATTTCTCCTATCTTGATTCACTTGTTAACGTTGTGCCTTAAACAAAATGTTTTATAATTTTATGGTATATCTTAGGAATAATCAGCAATAAGGTAACCACATTAAGTTTTGTTCTTGCCCTCTGTTGCCTGCAACTTATGTGTTTTACAATGTGCTACCAGAACTTGACTAATACAGCAGATGAGATCTCTTGGTGTCCCTGAAGACTTAAAATTTAGGCAGATCTTACTGGGACTATTTAAAATTATGTTGTAGAACTTTTTTTCTTTCTTTCTGTTTTTGTACTGGGGATTGAACCAGGGGCACTTTCCCACTGAGTTACAACTCCAGCCCTTTTTATTTTCTATTTTCAGACAGTCTTGCTAAGTTGCTCAGGTCTTGCTAAATCACTGAGGGTACCCTTGAACTTGTGATCCTCCTTCCTTAGCCTCCTGAGTCACTACGATTACAGGTGTGTGCTGCTGTAACTGGCTTGAGGTAGAGATTTAAAATAAGAATTTCCCTTTGAACACTGTGATATGACAGATAAACTTACATATAAGTCGTATAGCAAAATGTCTGAAATTCATATTATAAATCAAACAAAATGAAAGCAACTCACAAAAATGTTTTAGTAGTTTCTTAACATTTTGATTTACTTGAGAAAACAAGGTAGAACATACTTTAGAAAGTAGTTTATCCATAATATATGTATGCCTTATTTTTTCATTTTTAAAACCACCATGCACATATTTTACTTAGCTTTTTCTTGGGTAAATATTAGAGATAGTTAGGAGGAATAGAGCATTGTTAGCACTTTCCAATCCTTTCTGTGAAGAAATGTGCAACATCCTGTAACTGGATTTCTGGTGGCTTCCTGCCAGGAGAGTTTGTTTAGCCTGATCTGTAAAAAGAAGCAAATCATTGGATCTGAGTAACTAATAAACTTCAAATTCTTTATGAAAGTGAAAATGGCACCCTTTAAAGTATAGAACAATTTTGTTAGATGCCTTAGAGAGAAAAACAAAGAGCATTTTAACTTAAAAAAATATAATTTGCAAAAGATTGAATGGATTAAAGGATGACATTGAGTGACAGCATAAAATGAAATGTTCAGGAAAATCTCAAAATGAAAAAAGAAATGTACTACTGTAAAATGACAGCTCTACACATAAAAGTATAAATGAATTAGATTAGGATTTTGGAATAAGGCATTTGATCTAACCATTCACTAATTTAATGAATATTTGTGCAGATGTCATGGAAAGTGAGGCATAGTCCTCCACTCTGCTAAGGGCTGGAACTGAAGAATGAATCAAGTGATTAAGAGTTGGGAGTAGTGGTTTTCTGAACTAGTCCTGCAAGAGTGGGAAGGAGTTTAACTAGATAAGAGGGATGATGGGGATGGCAAGTGGGGTACTAGGAAAGGGGGTGATGCAGAAATAAGGAGAGAACTACGGATTAGTCAAGTCATGAAAGATATCCAGTTGTCCTGAGAAACTATCATTTAGTTACTTTTAGTGAAACATTCTATAAATGTGGGATTGGAGAAAACAAAGTAAGTTGGGTATTATAAGGATTCTGGAAAGAAAATCATGAAAAACTAGAAAGAAATATAATGTAAATATGAATGGAGAAAAGGAAAGAAGGTAGAAAGGTACCATTTGTGGCTAGGAAGTTAGAACACAAATGGAAAAAAAATGTTCACTTTGTTATTTTTTAAAAGTTATTTATACCTAAACAATTTCTCCTCCACAATTGATCCTGACTTCAAACAGCAAGGATGTTGCTGATGAAATGATAATGCGGATACAGGTACCGTGGGTCAGAACAGGACATAAACTGAATTGGGAGGTGGGTGGAGGAACTGTCTATGGCGTGGGGATGTAAGAAGTGGAATTAGGCTAAATTAAATAATTCAAAGAAAGACAAAGGTTATCTAAAACAGGCTTAAGTACAGGTGATGGGCTAAATCTAGGTCAAGGAAAAACAAGTAAGGGCAAACTCAAGAGAAAAGCACATACAACTTCCTAGTAGAACTGTGGTAGTTAAAACCTGCCATTTGAAGATATGCATATATGTAAATTTTTCTAAAAAAATTTTAGTTGTAGATGAACACAATACCTTTATTTTATTTATTTTTATTTTTATGTGGTACTGAGGATCAAACCCGGTGCCTCACACATGCTAGGCAAGCACTCTACCACCAAGCCACAACCCCAGTTTCATATATGTAAAATTAATTGAATGACAGAGTCAATGTTTTTGGTAATTATAGAGAAAAAAAAAAGATAAATCTTATAATCAAGGGGAAAAGTCTGGGTTTGTATGGGAAGCCATCCTTATTTAGCAGAATCAGACTAGGTTGAGCCGTGGGACCCAAAGGCCTGGCTTCTAGAAACTGCCGGGAAGCATGTGGCACTGCATGGGAGTGGTTCCCTGTCTCCTTCTGGAATTTTCCCCCTAAGAGGATGACTCCCCTAACTCCACCCTATCCTGTCCATCACAGAAGCAGCTCCTTGCCCCCTTTACCTGTTTATTATAAATAAAGGAGAGTTGGGTGACTCCATGTTGTTGTAAGAGGCCAAAGCTGGTATGGTCAGACCTGTCACACCCCCTCCTATGTGAAAAGAGTATTGGCTCTTGTGTGTTCATTGAGTAGATAAGTTTTTTGGGTAATAGATATAAAAACCGCCGATATCATCCTCCACACGGGATGGCAGAGAGGACCCCAACAGATTTGAACTCTGCCAACTGAATTCATCACTTAATTATTCATTTCTTCAAACTACATTGCTTGTATTGTCTTGGATTGTATTTGGAAAATGACCCTTAATCAAAATTACATTGCACAGATCTGAAAACTAAAACTACAATATGTCTACTAACAGCACCAGAGACTGCAAAACAACTACATGAAAAACTAAGAGGCAAGTAAGTTTCATGAGACAGACTTTCAAGGCACTGAGGAGAGGAACCAACACAGGCTTCAGAGGCAGATCTGAGTTTGACACATAATTTCTCTGTATCCCGAATTATTCCCTTTATTGGACTAATAATTACTGGGAATTATTGGAAAGATAAAGCACAGAGCATAATTCCTATGTAGAAAGACTTTTCAAATGGTTAGATTCCTTTTCTCACATACATACAACTTTTGTAATTAGTTCACTTTAAAGAAAATATTTAGACAAATGTTTTGTATGAACTAATTTTCTGTCCACTCATTTTAAAAACAATTTCCATGAAATCCAGGATAACAAAATATTGAGTTGCATGTCAGCTTTTGTTTCATCATGGGTTTCCACACAATGTATCCCACAAGTGAGGCAGTGGTTAACCTCTAGGTGCATTTATATCTATGAAATTCTGCTAAATATTTTATTTCCCTATGTGAAAAATGGTTAATTTTCTTATAAAATGCATATTTGGGGGGGGAGGGGGGCAAGAATGGAGGAAGGAGGGACTGTATAGAGGGAAAAGAGGGGTGGGAGGGGTGGGGGGGGAAGGAAAAAATAACAGAATGAATCAAACCTCATTACCCTATGTGAATGTATGATTACACAAATGGTATGCTGTTACTCCATGTACAAACAGAAACAACATGTATCCCATTTGTTTACAATAAAAATAAATTTAAAAAATAAATTAAAAATTAAAAATAAATTTATTTAAAAAATAAATTAAAAATAAAGAAGAAGTGGAAAAAATGCATATTTGTCTTTTCTCTTTGGTTTCACAAAGTCAAGTGCCTTGCATAAAGCTTCTGGATTGTGTAGAAGATAAAGCTGGAGCTCAGGTTTCTGCAGGATTTCAGGTGCCTCACATTCCTATCAGCTTAAATGTCCATTTGAAAATTTGGGGGTCTTCCCCCCGACTGCACTATACATAGGAGAGAATCCATGATACCTCACTTCCTAACTCCTGAATACCATAGCCTAATCTTAAGTGGAAAGAAATAACAAGAAAAACCTTGTTAGATGAAGGCACCGTTCTGTAAGGGAAGGCTTGCTTACCTGGTTTTGCCCATTCTGTGTTAGAATCTTGTCCATATTAACATGAAGGATCCAAATTTCTATATAAAATAATTCCTGATAATGGGTATTTTTTGACAGAATAAAATAAATTACTTAAAAGGAACCGATTGGTTTGCAGTGATGCAATACAAGTGTTTATAATATTGTATATATAAAAACGATTTCTCACATTGTCATACCAGTAGTAATACCAATAGCAAACTAGTATTTCTTCTTGCTGAAATCAGAAACCTAGTGATCACCACAGATACAGCTTTTGAAGGTCAAGATCTTTACTTAACAATATATGAAGAGTACAAATAAATATCTGTGGTAAAATTGTAATGGTCAACAGCTGTTATTGCCCCAACATGTGACCAATTTGAATATGCTGTACATATAATAAAAGTTATAAATCAATGACAAAAACAATAAAAAAATGTTTTCTAACTCATAAAACATATGGAGAGAGCAAGGTCATTTATGTTTTAAAATTTTGGGACTACAGTGCACTTTCATTGACCATTGTCCAGATGATAATCCAGTTAATCAAATAAGTTTTTAAAAAATCATTGCACCAATATTTTGGTGCCAAATTGTAATTTGGCAAATTTTTTTTTACAAAAAGCATTTTGTTACCACACTGAATTTGTTACATGTACTTCTTCATAATTAGTATAAAAAAATTTGGAGACATCACCACTAGTTTAATTTTTTTCTAAGCTACCAGCTTTACAGCAACTACTAGGTGCCAGACACGTGCTAGGCACCACACATACGTTCTTTCTAATCTTGGCAACAGTCCTGCAGTGACAGAGATTGCTTCTTGCCCTCCCAAGATCCGTTCTCTCCTTCATCCTGACTGCCTCAGTTTTATTGGAGGTGGCAACATGCCCCAAAACTACATTTCCCAGCCTCCCTTGCAGACAAAAGTAGTCATGTGACATTAGTTGGCGATCAGATCTGACAGAAAATTATTAGGAGCAGTTCCAGAAAAATCTTCTTTTAAAAGAAGGCCAACTCAGCTGGTGTGCTTGCTTTTCTTCTTCCCATTGCTTCAACGAAAGCAAACCTACCATACTTGAGGTGAATTACCTAATTATGAATTGACAAGCACACATGGAGAATGACTGAACAAGAAAACTGAAAAAGCTTAATGCTACTGATGACATTATGAAACCCAGAGTGGACGATGAGACTGGACTGCCTACCTCTGACATGCATGATAAAAATAACCCTTGATTTTCCTGTTTCTCATTCACAGATGAATGCAACTCTCAACTGAATGGTCTGCAAAGACAATGTTGATCTTTAAATCAGTGTCTCACAGGAGGTGGTCCAGCTATTAGAAAATAGAATAATTTGATACATAGTTATCAGAAGAGTTAGTGATCTGATGTAAAAATGCATTGAGATCCAGAGATTAAAACTGTTATATATCATAGGGAAGATAAAATGTAAAGGGCTATATAAACATTTCCTTTAATTTTATTTCAATACATTTTTTTATAGTGGGCATATTTCTTTAACCCTAGCCCAGTTTATTTTTTTTACTTTTGTGTGTGTGAGGCCTTGGGGATTGAACTCAGGGCCTTGTGGGGGGTAGGCAAGTGTTCTACCACTGATCCACATCCCTAGCCATACTTTAATACCAGAGAAATTCACTAGATTATTTCTAAGTTACCTACAGAGAGAACTATTAAAATGCCATACCCATTGGCGTATAGTGAAACCACCACCACCAGGATGGCATAGCCCCCAGATACATAATTTCTGGTAATCTTATCAACACTAGCAAGGCATAAATGCTCATGATACAAAATTTTAATATATAAAAGTAATACTGTCTCTAAGATTTAGAGGAACTATCTAAGCAGACACGGTTTCACTAAGTTTCCCAGGCTGGCCTCAAACCTGCAATCCTCTGGTCAGCCTTCGGAGCTGCTAGGATTACAGGCATGTGCCACACTGCCCAACTTCCATATCATCCCTCAATTTCTTTAGTGACTTTTGCACATGTCATCAGTTTATATAATAATTAATTAACATAATCAATAAAAAGTATAACTGGTATAAACAGGTTTGGGGAAACTGCAACTGACTCCATGAGCATTACGTGGGAGCAGAGGCTCACAGATGTTTTAAAGGGAGTCTATTTGAGCACATGCCATGCTGTGGGCATGTGTTGAAGAAGGAATAAGGTGCTTCAGGGAAGTCTGGCAAATTTAGTGGATGTCATAAGAGCTCTGATGTGACTGTCATCAGTGATAGATATTCTATTACAGAATGTTAAGCTATTCTATTCACTCTTTCAGAACATGGGTCTTTGGAAATCAGTGAACTGAATATTAGGATCATATACTCAAAACATCCCCTTTTATCCTTCCCGTCTTGTCCTTCTGGGCAAATTCTGTCCTGAGAAGTTGTTTTGTTGATTGTATCCCTGTCATTTCCCTCTGTGCCTGAGTGTCTCCCTTGGGTCCCAGTTCCTATACCATCATGGAGATGGGAGCCCTCATTCCTATGGATAGGTCAACAATAACTACTATTAGGGTTACCCAATACTTTGCTTCTGGATTTCTTTTTAAATATTATTTCTTGTTGACAATGAATCTTTTACTTTATTTATTTACTTATATGCAGTGCTGAGGATGGAACCCAGGGCCTCATACAGGCATTGCTCTACCACTGAGCCACAACTCCAGCCCATTGCCTCTGGACTTTGATCCAGGTTCTAGTGCTATTCTACTTTGCAACCTCAGACTATGTTAACTGACATAACTTGGTCTTCATTTACTTCTCTGAAAAAGTAAGAAAACTTAGTTTGCAGGTTTGTTAGAGTACATGAGACTAGGGATGCCCAGGCTGTGAAGTGTTTCTTTTCTTCCCACTTACTTCACAGTGTGTTCCTGACCCAGAGCATTGAACACTCACAGGAACACTTGTCGAATCTCCTAGCAGTTGACTCCTGGCCTGCTGGCATCTCTATTGACAGCCCCGGTAATGATCTTGCTTGTCCATACTATCCCATATTGGCCACCACAGGGATTTCTCTGAAGCACCTCACTTGGTCATTTGTCTCATTGGTCAGCTTGAGCTGTCATCCACTGCTCGTATCATTCAAACTCTCCACCTCTGAATTCAACATTCAATATATATTAAACACTTACTATAATGGGTATATCAGGGCACTCCAGAGAAACAGAACAAACAGAAGACACACAAAAAATAAGGAATTGGCTTCCACAATTATGAAGGCTGAAAAGTTCCAAGATCTGCTGTAAGGAAGCTGGAGATCAGGGTAGTTCTACTCTGTCTAAAGACCTGAGAGTCAGGAGAGTCCATAATGTAGTTCCATTTCAAATGCCAATAAACTTAAGAACCCAAAAAGAGTAAAGGTTACAGGATTGGTGCACACCTGTAATCCCAGTGGCTTGGGAGGCTGAGGCAGGAGGATTTTGAGTTCGAGGCCAGCCTCAGCAACTCAGTGAAGCCCTGAGAAACTCAGCAGGGCCCTGTCTCTAAATAAAACATAAAAAGGGGCTTGGGATGTGGCTCATTGGTTAAGTTCCCCTGGGTTCAGTCCCTAGTACCAAAGAGAAAAAGAAAAAGAGTAAAGGTTTCAGTTTTTGTCTGAAGGCAAGAAAATATCCATTTCCCAGCTTGAAGGCAGTCAGATAGAAGGAATTTACTCTTACTCAACCTTTTTGTTCCACTTAGGCCTTCGACTGATTGGATGAGGCCCACCAATATTAAGCAGAGCAATTTGTTTTACTCAGTCTACCATTTCAAATGTTAATCTCATCCAGAAATACCTTCATGGATAAACCCAAAATAATGTGACCAAATATCTGGGCATTCTGTGGCCCATTCACATTTAAATATAAACTAACTATCATACCAGGAACTGTACTAGTTGGTTTGGTCATATTCTTGTCATTATTTCTGATCACAGAGAAGTCAATGCCCTTTCTTTCACACCTTGAGGGTCCCACCTGTGCTTCCCTGCTCCTCAGACCTGCCCACACCAACCGTACCTTTCCTATGATTTTCAGTTTTCTCTTCCTTTACCTAAAGACATCCTGAGGTGTTTCCTTTTCCTTAAAAAAAGGTCATCTTTCGTCTCCTTTGATCTGCCATCTCATTCCTTTTTTTTTTTTAAGCACAAAAAGTTATATTCTCTGCCTTCTATCATTCACTAAAATTCCTGGTGATCTAATTTCCCTTATTTCATCTGTCTCAATTTTCCACTAAAAAGAACTCCATAAAGTCAACAATGACTTTCTCAATCTAATGGCTTTTGTTTGGTCCTCACTTTATTTGATATTTTGGTACTTTTGAAAAATTATACTTTATCTGAAATTTTCTTTTCTTTTTGCTTTGGCAAGTCAAGTTTCTGATTCTCTACATCATTCTCTTCAGTTCCTCTTTCTTATCCTGTCTTCACATTTTGAATGTCTTCCCTTTTTATCACTTATCAAATTCCACTTCATTTTTAGTTATTTCTATAGTTCTAAGTTCTAGTCTTTTGTAATCTGTACCTGAAAGATTTTCCTGCTTAAAAACGTATCAACATCTACATGCAAATTTAAGTAAATCATTCTGTTCCCTAATGATTGTATGCAAACTGAAGTATTTGTAAAGTTATTAAAAATTCTAGCTAACGAAGCAATCCTTAGTGAGAAAAGTAAAGCAGGAGGCATCACAATACCAAACCTGAAATTATACTATGAAGCTATAGCAACAAAAACTGCATGGTATTGGCAAAAAAATAGACATGAAGACCAAGGAACAGAGACAAAGAGACAAACCAACATAAATAGAGTTATCTCATACTAGACAAAGGCATCATAAACATAAACTGGAGAAAAGATAGTGTCTTCAACAAATGGTGCTGGGAAAACTGGAAATTCATATGCAGTAGAATGAAATTTAACTCCTTTCTTTTACCTTGTACAGAACTCAACTCAAAGTGAATCAAGGACCTAGGCACTAGACTAGAGTCTGCACCTACTAGAAGAAATTGTAGGCCCAACTTTCTATCATGTTGGCTTAGGAACTGAGTTCCTCAATAAGATTCCTAAAGTGTAAGAAGTAAAATAAATGGGATGGTATCAAACTAAAAAGCTTTTTCACAGGAAAGGAAATAATCGAGAAAGTGAAGAGAATGGGAGAAAATCTTTGCCACCTGCACTTCAGATAGCATTAATCTCCAGGATACATGAAGAACTCAAAAAACTTAACACCAAAAAGCAAATAACCCAACCAATAAATGGGCAAAGGAACTGAATAGGTACTTCACAGAAGAAGAAATACAAATGGTCAACAAATACATGAACTGTTCAACATCTCTAGCAAGCGGAGAAATGCAAACTGAAACTACACTGAGATTCCATCTCACCCAGTCAGAATGGCAATTATTAAGGACACAAGTAACACTAAATGTTGACGAGGATGTGAGGAAAAAGGTACACTCCTACTTTCCTGGTTGGACTGCAAATTGGTGCAACCACTGTGGAAAGCAGTATGGAGATTCCTCAGAAAGCTTGGAAGGGAACCACCATTCGACCCACTCCTTGGTTGATACCCAAAAGACTTAAAATCAGCATACTACAGTGATGAAACCACCACAATGTTTATAGCAGCTCAATTCACAATAGCCAAGCTATGGAAACCTGGATGCCCTTCAACAGATGAATGAATGAAAATGAAATGAAAGAAAATGTGGTATATATGCACAATGGAATATTACTCAGTCATAAAGAAGAATGAAATTATGGCATTTTCTGGGAAATGGATGGATCTGGACACTATGAAATAAGCCAATTCCAAAAACCAAAGGTCAAATGTTCTTTCTGGTATGAGAATGCCAACACACAACAAGGGGGGAAGGGGAGGGGAGAATATAAGTTTATCAGATTAGACAAAGGGGAATGAAGGGAAGGGAGGAGGATGGAAATAGGAAAGAAAATAGAATGAATTGGATATAGCTTTCCTATGTTCATATATAAATACAGTGAAATTCTACATCATGTACAACCACAAAAAAGGGATCCTAATTAGAATAAGTTATACTCCATGTATGTATAATATGTCAAAATACACTTTACTGTCATGTATATCTAAAAAGAACAAATAAAAAAACCCAAAACATTTCTGGCTAAAATACTTTTATTCAAAAACTTTTATGAATTGTATTCAAATTATAAACTGACAATTTTTCAGGTGAAAATTTGGCTATATGTATAAAGAGCTCTTAAAACACATCTAATAATTTCCACCTCCAGAAATGTAAACTAAAGGAAAAAACTGGAGATGCATGAAATCATATCTGACTTTTTCTCAGCTTACATACAAGCTAATAAAAATCCACTTCTCATCACTTTGTTAGTCCTGTTGTCCAAATGCCACTATCATTGCCCACCTGGATTACAGCAATAATCTCCTGACTGTTCTGTATCTAACCTTCTTTCTGCAATCTACTCTCATAGAATAGCCAATCAGATAGCTCTCTGCTCAAGACCCTCCTATTCAGGGTCTTTACATGCTGCTCTCTGGGATGTTTTCCTCCATATACCCCTGATTTGCTGACTCACTGCAGGTGTTTGCTCATATGTTATTCTCAGGTTCTTTCCTAACCATCCTATTTAAAAATACCATCCCTGGGCCCCTACCTCAACATGTATGTCTTATCCCTGCTTTATTTTTCTCTGGACCACTTGTCACTATCTGACATACAGTTTGCATCCAGCCTCTTTCCTCTCTCTCACTAGGGCAGGGGTTTGCTCCTTGTTCACTAATTATCTTCAACATCCAGAGCATTAACTAGAGTTCAAAAATTACTTATTGAATTATTACAAAGATTTTTTTTGTATAGGACTATTCATTGCATTATTATTTATAAAAGTAAAGCATCAAAAATAAAGTGTCTAAAAATAAGAGGAAAAGAAATAATAATATATCCATAAGATGGAAGAGTCTGTACTGATTAAAACATTAAGTTAAAAAATATTTAATGACATGAAGCTGGGCACCGTGGTGCACACCTGTAATCCCAGCAGCCCGGGAGGCTGAGGTAGGAGGATCAAAGAGTTCAAAGCCAGCCTCAGCAAAAGTAAGGCACTAAACAACTCAGTGAGACCCTGTGTCTAAATAAAATACAAAATAGGGCTGGGGATGTGACTCAGAGCGAGTGCCCCTGAGTTCAAGCCCCGGTAATCCTTGCCCCCCGACAAAAATTTAATGACATGAAAAATGCTCACATTATATTAAGTGGGGAAAAAAGCAGAACATAAAATAATATGTAGGTCTGGGGATGTAGCTCAGTGGTAGAGTGCTTGCTTAGCCTGTACGAGGCTCCTGGGTTCAATCCCTAGCATTGAGAAAAGGAGAAGGAAGAGATGGAGGAGGAGGAAGAGAAAGGAATATATAATGAGACTCCAATTTCATCCAAAATATAAAGAAGGGATACATACTAAAATGCTCTCCATGGCTATTTCAGGGTGATAAGATCAAAACTAAATTTTTGCTTTTCTGCTAATATTTTTGTATTTTGATTTTTTAAAACAAATCTACATTTATTTTTATTTTATTTATTTTTCATGGTACTGGGGGTTGAACCCAGGGTCTTGCACCGGCTAGATAAGTGCTCTACCACTGAGCTACATCCCCAAACAACAGTTTCTACTTTTAAATTTAGAAATACAGAAAATTATAAGGGCCAGGGATGTAGCTCAGTTAGTAGAGTGCTTGCCTCACAAACACAAGGCCCTGGGTTCAATCCCCAGCACCACAAAAAAAAAAAAGAAAAAGGAAAGAAAATTGTGAAGTTTTCATTCAGTTGCTTTCCTCTAGTTCCCTCTAGTCTGAATGAAATTCTCACTTCAATTAGAGATATGATTTGTACACATCTTGGCACTGATTAGATTCTGCTAGTATTACATATCTATTTTCTTTTCTTAGGCCATATTCCTTCTGAAGGAAAAAATTCATGTTTGATCTATTTTTAGAGCCCACAAAACTCATCTCTATTTTCAATAATTATTTGAAAGAAAAAGTATTTGAAATGCTTTAATAGCCAGGAATGATAGTGTTAGTTGCTTAGGAAAACCATCAAATTATGTAATTTCCTGATGTCCCTCATGACTACCTTAAACATAGCTTAGAGGTGTATTAGAATGATGACTGAAATAGAAGCATTTTTAGGGTTTGGTCTATCTCCCTGTTGCCTTTAGTTACATATATTTTTATTAGTTGCTGGTAGATTATATTACAACCTGATTCTGGAGGAAATTTGGGAGGCACAGTGGGTCTCAAGACTGACACATTACATTAGTAAAGGGTAGTATAACAAAGAGGGCATGGCACAAATGGGCCTGAACACTGAATGCCTCCAACATGACAGAATATATCTTGCTCTAAGGGTGGGTATTCTTGCTTGATAGGCAGGTTTCTTCTTTAGGGTCCCAGTGATTGTTAATTTATGGTTTTCCAGGTTAACACAGTAGGTCCACTGTATGCTATTGGTACTCAGTATTCTTTGCCTCTAATGCATTAACTTCTTCATGAGGCCATAGAATTGCCAGATTTAGTAAATAAAAATATGGGATGTTCAGTTAAATTTGAATTTCAGACAACACATAAGTTTTTAGTATAAGTACACCGCAAATACCACAAGGAATATATTTGTACTAAAATACTATGTGTTGGGCAGGGGTTGTGGCTTTGTGGTAGAGTGCTTGCCTAGCACATGTAAGGCACTGGGTCAGCAACACATAAACTAACTAACTAAATAAATAAAAGTTAAAAAATTGTTGGAATTTAACAATCTAAAAAAGTTTAAAAAATACTATGTGTTGTTTATCTGAACTCCCAATATAATTGTGATTACTATATTTTATCTGGCAACCCTACTGAGGTAGGGACTAATTTTATTTGATTTACTACTGAATCTAAAAACAGTACCTATTTACTATGAGATAAATAAATCTCAGTAATATTTAAATGAATAATTGATGTTTTGCTTATCTGAGAGAACCCATATTAGCAAAAAATATTTATTATTATTAATCAATATTAATACTACTTTAAAAATATGCATTAAGTGCCAGCAAGGTATATTTATTTTAATAACACTTGTTATTAATAAGGATATTTACCAACAGATGAAACTTTAATATCTATTAGCAATCAAACTGCCAATGTTTTATGATACTTCATGTCTTAGTCTGTTTCGGCTGCTGTAACAAAATAATACAAACTGAGTAGCTTAAAACAAGAACATTTTTCTCCTCATAATTCTAGAAGATGGGACTTATACGATTAAGGTACTGGCAGATTCTGTGTCCATTAAGGGTCTCATACACAGATGGCTCCTTTTGGTATCTTCACATGGTGGAAGGAATGAGTGACCTCCTTGGACATCTTTCATAAGGGTACTGATACCATTCATGAGGGCTCCATTTTCATGACCTAATCACCCTCAAAGGCCCCACTTCCTAATTTCATCACTTTGGGGGTTAGAATTTCAGCAAATAAAATTTTCTCTTAGGGTGGGGCACAAACATTCAGATCACAGCACTTCAATAAAAGTAAATGGATACAACCCATCTTTCCCTAGGTAACTGCACAGTTCTCACTTCCTTTGGGTGTCAAACATCATTTTGATGCCTTTCCTGTTTCTCCATGTCCAAAATGTCAACCCTCTGCACCATTTTGTTTCATTTTCCTGACTTATTTTTCCTCCTGAGCACTTAGTGTGAATATACCATGGCACATAATGCCAATATGATATTATCTTCTCATTATCTATTTATCTGTCTTTCCATTGTATTATTATTATTATTATTATTTGCGGTGCTGGGGATTGAACCCAGGGCCTTGTGCTTGCAAGGCAGGCACTCTACCAACTGAGCCATATCCCCAGCCCATATTATTTTTTAATTTAAAAAATTTTTTTATTTGTTCTAATTAGTTGTACATAACAGTAGAATGCATTTATACATTTTGATAGCTCATACATAGAGTGTACTCTCTCATTTTTCTGATTATTTTCCAGTGTATTATAAACTGAGGGCCTACCATAGTGCCTGTCACAATACTGGATGTGCAACTAGTATTAGTTGAAAGGACTGCAATATTCATGCTCTTTCTCTAGAGAAATTAGTCCACCCTGATTCTAATTTTCAATCTTTATGTCTTTATATGTTTTAATCTGTATATGTAAATATTTTACTTGTTTGTCTACCTCTCCTATTAGAGTGTAAACTTCATTAAGGAAAGGTATTTTTGCCCTTTTATTCACTGCTAAATTGCATATTCAGTAAATATTTGTTAAACAAAAGACTCAACAAAATACCATTGGTCAGTCAAGGAATACATCTTATTAGAATTTATAATACCTGGAGCTCGATGATATTCACTTTCCATGACCTAAGATGTCTTTAATCACACTGTAATATCAGGAGTTTTCTGCATCAACTCATTCATCATTCATCTGTTACTTGTCCAATCTCTCATCTGTCTCTCATCCTCTCCCGGATTTCTCTTTTACCACTTTCATAGTGATTTCTATGTGTTCTGTGGATTATTGCAGAAAAATGACTAATGATGTCCTTGCCCACTACCTTCCCATTTTAATACATCCTCCAAATTGTTACTGAAATGTCTATCTATACAATATTGTATTTTCATTATCTGTTTGCTTTCCGTCTTTCCATTATCTTATCTTTTGTCTTCCTAAAATGAAAATCTGATTAGTACTCTTGACCCCCAAACTTTGCCTCCATATCACCCAAAGAATAAAATTCAAATGTCTTATTTGGGCCCATGAGACCTTTTACGATGTGGCTCAACCTCTACTTCTGCCACTCTTCCACACACTGGTTCTAGCTCCTCCTGCCCTCTTTTACCTATTCATTATCCTCATATGATTTCTGTGTGCTCAAGTATCACTTTGTGAGAGTTAGCCGTTCTATCCTTCATGCTCATAGAGCTCTTTATATATTCTCCTAACATTTAATAGCTACAAGCACTAAATGATATTTTACTGACTCAAACATGTACATTTCTTTTCATTTTTTCTAAAATTGGAATGTGACATGATCAATGGCATCTTCTGATGTTGTCACCAGAAGGCATTTGTGATTAGTTGTGATAGCCTGCACATGTGCAAATTTTGTGGTTATTCCTGGTAGAATGAGTAGACAATTGCAAACCTTCCACTTTTTTGTCAACCAACTATTTAAAGAAAGAACTGGTTGTGGTCTGAAAACCTTTCACTAGATAAGGAAATACTAGCAACAATCTCACAAAATGGACACCAATGGTTTAGAGGAAAATATCAAAGAAAAGAGCATTGTATTAAAAAGTGTTGTATTACTAATATTCCTGTTGGCAGAATTCAGTACAGTGTAGAAAAATTTTCATAAGAAACCACTGTGTTATATTTAGCAGCATTCCCTACCTACCAGTGGTCCAAAAATAATGGTATTTCTTACAACTCAGTGTCCCAATCACTGAGTATATTTGGTATATTATCTTGAAATTTCAAAGCAACCCTTTAAGACAAATCTTATATCATGCCTGGGGTCTGTCAATATACTATTGTATTCTCATTATCTGTTTGCCTTCTTCTTTCCATTATAAACTCTCTGAGGACCTACCATAGTGCCTGCCACAATATTGGGTGTGCAACTTGTAGTAGTTGAAAGGAGGACTGCAATGTTCTCTCTTTTCCACCACAGAAATTATTCTACCTTGATTTTTTTTTAAATATCTTTTTTTAGGTGTTGATTGATTTTTATTTTATTTATTTATTTATATGTAGTGCTAAGAATCGAACTCAGGGCCTCACACATGCTAGACAAGTGCTCTACCACTGAGCCACAACCCCAGCCCCTGTACCCTGATTCTAATTCTTAAATCTTTGTATGTCCATATTGATAGCTGATCTTGAATTGTCTGAGACTTCAAATACTACTGTGAAACACAGCTTGTTAAAAAGATCTAATTTCTTAATAGTAGTCCTTAGTAACATTTCCCCCCAAAGGACCATATTAGTATGACCAAAATTAAATTTCATTATATCTGTATTATCTGATTATATCGACTGCATGGTTTCACATCAAATTTTTTTGTGTTTACTACTTTTCCACATTTTTTTGAGGTTCTCAGTATCACTATTATGATTTGAAAGGGAGTAGTATAGCAGAGCTGAGGAAATGGTAAGACAGCCAAAAGAAACTTTGTTAGGTTAGAAATAAGGAACACTAGGTTCATCTGATTATTCTGTTCAGATGGCACATTCAGATAGCATAAGTCAAATCATTGGAATATAATTATTTTTAAACTGTGTTACCCTACTATTTGGTTTAAAATAATTTAAAAGGGCTCTGGTTGGCTCCTACAAATGAATCTAATTTATCAGTTCTTAATTCTGTTAGAATAGCTCTACTTCAACAATTTAGGCTATTGTCTAAGCCAGAGTCACCATTCTTTCAGAGGTTTCCATATAATTTTCTTTTCTTGGACTGGGGTGGTGGCTCAGTGGTAGAGCACTTGCTGAGCATGTGTGAGGCACTGGGTTCGATTCTCAGCACCATATATAAATAAATAAAATAAAGGTCCATTAACAACTAAAAAAATTAAAAAAAAATTTTTTTTGTGTATGTGTGTTTGGGGATGGAACCAAGGGCCTCAAAACATGTTAGGCAAGTATCCATTTAATATATTCTTTTAATTTGGAGAAAGAGCATTTGTACCGCATTCCTTTAAAAACTACATAAAAAAGCAAGTTTTCTCCCACATACCTTTTCTGACCAATGCCCTCCCAGAAAAATCTCCCCTAATCCTCTAGACTATAATAGCAAGGAGCTTAGCACACACTACTCCATCCAACTAGTTTTCCTCTAGCATTGCAAGCGCTCACTGCTTTTTCAGTTGAATCTGTGAAGTAGGTGGTTTGCATTTAGGAGCCATGTTTTAGAAAAATAAGCCTGTATCTTTCTAGAATCACTAAGAATGAATGAAGAAGAGATTAAATTCTCATCTCTTGCTTCTTCCGGGGCCTACACTCACTGAGGAAGAGAGAATCTCCAACACAATGCTCCCTCCACCCGCCAACTTTTTATTCCCCCAAACATAGTCAAATTCAAACAATTTAAGGACATGTCACAAATCCATTTTACAGTGGTGATCATATTTTTTTTTTCTCATTTATTGTTCAGATTTTATGAGTTTTAAAAAATAGCAGTAACTCTAAGGGCATACGAAGAGTACTACTAGATGCCAGTTTATTCTTATAAAACATGTAGTTCTTAATCAGTATTATTTATAATGAATCACTAAAGAACACTTAAAAAATGAGATCAGGGCCTGTCCCTAATTCTACCGAATCACTTTCTTTGGGTATGGGCACTTGGTACATTATTTTGTGGTACTGGGGATTAAACCCCAAGTCTTGTGCTTGCTAGGCAAGTGCTATACTACTGAGTCATATCCTCAGTCTTTTTTGAGAAAGGGTTTCACTGCTAGATCCTCCTGCCCCAGCCTCCTGGAGTAGCTGGGACTACAGGTGAGCGCCATTGCACCTGGCAATACATTATTTTTTTTTTATAGCTCCATCCCTGATGCTGACCTGTAATGTCTTGGCTAAGAACCACTGCTTTAAGTCATCATCCACCAAAAGCTAAACTGTCAACCAGAGTCACTAAGAATAAACTTGGCCTATTTCACAATTTCACCTAGTGACTGCTTGCCAGTGTTTCCTGCTTTCTGATCGCCTATTAATTTGTTGCCTATATAATGCCCCAATTTCTTTACTGTTCTGCCCCAGGGCCTCGCCTCCAGTACTTCTGAACAGAAAACCTGATCTTTGACCTCAGGTGCCATCATAAGCATGGGTTCTGGTTACATGCACCAGGTTGGCTTTTTGGACTTGGCTCTCATCTTTGCATCTATCCCTATTTCTACCATATACCTTTACTAAGAACCCTAGTATGACACTGCCAAAACCACTGAGTCAGGGAGGAAAGAGCAGTATTCTCTGTTGGAAGTTGATTTCAAATAACTGTAATAGGCAAGGTCATTATTAATATGTGCTAATCTACGTCAGTAGACTAGTTCAATTCCTTTCAAACATTGCTGCTTTACTTACTATCCCATCTAAAAACTTTCAAATTCATAGGGGGAAAAAATCCTTAGCTTAGAATAATGAATGGTCCTCTACTATCTATACCTGACTTACCTTTCGGGATTTGATACCATTCTTGATATATCTGGGCTTTGGAGTAGCTGAAAACTTCACTGTTCCCCAGGAAACCACCAGCAATGATGTCTGAACTTCTTCACATTTTCAATATCTGGAAGGATTTTTTTTCACCAACAACTTCCCCTTCCTTTATCTATATCTAAATCCTATCAATACTTAAAGCAGTTTCTCAGGAGTAATGTGCAGGAAGGAAAATTTGTTATGATCCTAAAAAATATTTCCAGACAGGCAAGAGGTCCATAGATCACAGTTGAAAAGGAGTGATATCGAAAACTTAAGAATAATTCTATGAAAATTATGCTAATGATCACTTTGAAAGAAAAATGTTTTGTTAAAATACTTTGTATATTCTCACAGAACTCCTATCTTCAGATCTACAATTCCAGTTTGAGAAACAAGTCACTCATATTGACCTTGGAAAATGCTCTTTTATCATCCCCAAATAACTTTTCATTTTTCTTAGTATCGAATCGCGTTCTTAGTTAATAATATGTAACATTTTCTTAGAAAAACATAAGCTCATTGAAAACAGGGACATTTTATTCATTTAAAAAATTTCCATCATACCTAGATATAGCAGGTCCTAAGCAAATATTGGCTTTCAGACCTGTATTCCATTTTATTTTGTAGTCACCATACCCACAGAACAACATACTACTAAAACTGCCCTAATATAAATTAAAACTTTCAGAGGTTGTTAAATATTAGCAAAAGTCCAAATTATGAAACTCAGATTTTAAAAAGGGGCCACAAAACATATCTCTGTGCTAACAAGAACACTTTAGATGTTCAGTAGGCAAAAAAGAATTTCAGGATAAAGAATAAAATCCGGAAATGCAAGGCTAGTGGGAGAGTCCCTATAAATATCTGCATAGTCTTATAAGGGCTGGGCTGTATGTCCTTAATTCAACTTGTATTTAAGGCTTGGTTTTCCAATTCGATTTGAGGAAACTGTTTCTTGGACTTGTAGGAGCAGATTCATGACTTTAAGATGACAGGTACTTAACAGAAAATGTTTTCCTTCACACAGTATTTTCGAACGAGTTTGAAAGTCAGTTTCTTTCACTTTAAAACGAAGGTAATGGACTATGCTTTGCCTAAGTCCCTGTCAGTGAAACTGATACTCGACTGCCCTAACAACGGCTTGAGAAAGGGCTCTCTTCCGGTAGGACCGTCTGTTTCCCCGTGGCTCGGGGACTGGGTGAGGGTTTGTTCTCGCTGTGGTGGGTCCTCTGACGACAGGGCTCCGGGCTTCTGCAGGTCCGGCGGAGCAAGGCTCACCCCTCCGCCCCACTCCCTGGCGGGAGCGGTGTGCCGGGAGGAGATTAGTCCCCGGTCATAAACAACCTCTCACTTCCCCTCCCCCTCCCCGGGCCCGCCCGCGCTGGGGCCGGCCTCCGAGGCCCAAGAACCTACTCCGGCGATCGCTGGCCGCGAGTCTTCCTCGGGAGGGCGACAGCGGGCCTGCCCCCTTCCCCTAACCGGGTGTTTGCTCACTTTACTTAGCCCTCCTTACTGGTCCACGCTACATCGACCTCAGAAGGAAACTCGGGCCAGCCTCCATTTCCCTTCCCCCGACCCCTATCACCTCCAACAGCCAAGGAGGCCAGCAGCCCTGCCGCGCAGGCTCACAGCCACGGCCGCTCTGCGCGCGCCGACGCGGCCCCCGCCCCCACCTCGCGGTCCTTCCGCGGCCCGTCCCCGCCCCTTCCCGGAGCCCGCCTCCGCGTCTGCCGGCCCGCCTGCCTGCCCCTCGCGCTCGCTCTCGCGCGCACCCGATGCCCCGCCTCCGCGCGTGCTCAATAACTGTCCCCGGAGCCGGCCTACAAGCTTTCTCCGCCTCTGAACTGTTTGAATATGCTAATGAAGAGCCAGGGACTAACCAATAGAACAGCGGGGCGGTGTATCACGTGGCTCGGGGACGTGTCAGGGGGCGGAGCCTCTGCAGCCCCTGCCCAAGTTAAAACCGGAGTGTGAGAGAGAAAAGCGCTTCAGTAGCGAGAGGGGCTGAGAAAGTGGTGACACCGCCGGGGTGCGGAGGGAGTCCCTGAAACTTCTCCCAACAGCCCCAGGGCCAATCTCCCCTCAGCCCACTCCCCTCTTCGCCAGCTCCCTGGTCCCCACTCCCTGCACCGGGGGTGGGGTGGGGAGCCAGGCCCGTCTCCCGCGGGGACACACACAGGGACCGGGAGCGGGGACGGGACCCCCAGGCGGGGGGGACGGACCGACAGACAGACGGCCGGGCTCCCGCCCCAGCGGGCAGGCAGGCAGGAGGAGGCGGAGGCAGGGGTACGACGGGGAGGACTGGGTCTGGGGAGTTTCCTCTCAACTATCGGGGGAGAAACTCCCCGCAGCCGGAGGAAAGACCCAGACGGTGTTTTCCTCCTGGGGGCCGCGCTCCCCCGCCCCGCGTAGCGGCGGTCGCCGCCGCCGCCACCGGTGCCTCCACCTTTACCATCTCTTTCTCCACCACCTCGGGCCCCGGTGTCCCCGGCCAGCACTATGCCCATCTTACTGTTCCTGATAGACACGTCTGCCTCTATGAACCAGCGCAGCCATCTGGGCACCACCTACCTGGACACGGCCAAAGGCGCGGTAGAGACCTTCATGAAGGTACCGACTGACCGAGCCCGGGCGGCGACCCTGGTCCGGTGGCCCGCGGGAGGCAGGGTGTGGGGGGAGGGCGGCCGGGGGCAGCGGGGCGGGGGTGTCGGGGACCTGACTGCGGGCGCTGCCGGGCTCGGGGACCCCCTCCCCCACCGCGCGGGCGGGCGGGCGGGCGCTGCAAGCTGGGTTCGGCCGGGGCCCGGGTTCCGGCCCCGGGCGGTGTGTGGGGAGCGATCTGTGTGTGGGGCGGCGTGGAGGGGCGGCCGCTGCGTGTGCGGTACTGTGGGGGTGGTGGGGCGGCTGGGCGCCCCTTCTCTGCCTATTAACCTCGCCTCTGCTTCCCTCTTACCCGCCCCGTCCCTCCTCCTGTCCCGCAGCTCCGTGCCCGGGACCCTGCCAGTAGAGGAGACAGGTATATGCTGGTCACTTTCGAAGAGCCGCCCTATGCTATCAAGGTAACAGCCCTCGCCCTCCCCCTTCCCTTCCTTCCCTTCCCTGTTCCTTCCTCGCTCGCCCTCCCCGCCCCCCCATTCACCCTTCATTATGCTCCCCTCCCCCACCCGCTGCGCTCCGGGCGCCGAGGTCTCTTCCCCTGCGGGCTCCCACCCCCTCCCCCATTCGAGAGCGTCCTGGCGCGGTGCAGAGTCTCCGGGCCACCGCCGTCCCCTCCCCGGCCCGGCTCGGCCCGGCGGCGGCGGCGGCGCTGCGATCAACATGGCCGACATTTCCCCTCCGCGGCGTGAGCGGCAGCAATGAACTGTGGGGGATATTTATTCAAGTTAGCCCGAGTGACAGCCGGGCCCGGCCGCGCTGAGCCCCGGTTTGCATTAAAGGGGAATGGGCCGGACGAGCGAGGGAGCCCTCTGGGGGGCTGCGAGGCTTGGTCATCTCTAGAGTCTTCCTAAGGCGACCGGCTGATGGGACAGCCTTGGGCCAACTTCAGAAGTCATCTGCTTTCTACTAATACCTTCGCACCCCTGGATTTTGAGTATTATGTTAGGTAGTAAATTTCTTGGTGAAGTTATAAAGTATTAAGGCCCTTAGCCACCAGAAACTATGGAGCATGCAGGGTTATTCTTGGCTACCTTTGGAAGAGAGTTTCCTCAGCAGAGATACAGTATTAACAGGTTAACTAAAGCCATACCAACCAAAAAGTGAAGCTAACCAAACACCTATTTAGTGAATGTCAGATTATAAAGGTTGTCCGTGTGTATGTGGGTTTAAAAGATGAAAAAAAAAAAATCTCACATTTTTCTTTTCAGGCTGGATGGAAAGAAAATCATGCAACGTTTATGAATGAACTGAAAAACCTTCAGGCTGAAGGACTTACGACTCTTGGCCAATCCCTAAGGACAGCTTTTGATTTATTAAATTTAAATAGATTAGTAACTGGCATAGACAACTATGGGCAGGTAGGTTGAATATTAAGGTGGAAAGTAGTTTATTATTATTTTTTTGGTAGAAAAATAGTTCAGTACAAACTATAACACAACTCAAGTATAAAAACATTTCAGATTGAAAAACAGTGTGCACATAGTTCAGAGGTGAAACTCATCCTACAGTATATGGTTTTGTATCCTTTACCACCCCCCCCATATGCATTTGTATTCAGAATTAGAATCTGAATTCTTTGCTGTAAAGTTGACATGGATTTGGTTTCACTAAAGACATAAAAGGGAAAATACCTTGCTTCAGCATACTCACTCTCCGTGGTTTACCTGCAGACATGATATACAGCTACTGAAATGGCTTATAGACTTTCATTGATGAGTGGGTCTTCATTTCTATATTATTAGTAAAAATGTTGGAGAAAGTTACTCTCTTTGTTGCATCAGGATTTAGTTTAACCATATTGTGTAACTACTCTGAAAGGTAAGACTTTGGAGGGCAGTAACTGACTGGGTACATTAAGATTTCTCATCTCTTGAAGCTTACACCGTTAGCAACTGTGGCAGGATGAATATTGAGTTAAATGGCAGGTCCAGAGTTTTGTTTTTAAATTCTTAACCCTTGGAAAATAGGTTGTCTTGAAAATATGAAGTAACCCCTTTCTTCCTTCAGTAAGGAAGTCCCTCTCTTCTATCTACTTGAGGATGAGGCAAGAGATTTAAATTACATAATCATTCATTCATTATGGAATAATGTGAGGTGGTCCATTATAACTTTTTATAATGTTACTCTGAAATATAGGATACTGAAGAATGTGTAATGGTATACATAATAAAGGAATATTATACCCAAGTAATTTAGTTCTTATATTGTAGTACAAAGCAGTATTAACCATAATGATATGTTTAGGTATACATTGTGTTCTTTACCAAGTTCCATAATCAACAAGTTTCATGAGATTCACACATTCAAGGAAATTTGTCTTGTGAATACAACTTTTATTTGCCTTAGATAGAAAGAAATGGAAATGTTCCGTTGTAGAAGTTTTTTTTGTTTTTATAGAAGTTTTTCAGTTCCTAGGCATCTTTAGAAGTAGTTGAATATGGTCTCACAGCATTTAAAATATACATTGCAATTCAGAGAACTGCACTTTTGTCATTTAATTAGGTAAATTTTTTTTTGGACCACATCCCTTCCCCCCATCTCTTCTCTGCTTTATTTTGTAACTTTGCAACTGTGTTGGTCTGTTTCTGTAAAATAATCTCTTTCATACTCCATTGGTACATGTTACACGATCTTTTGTTGCTTAAGGTTTTGATTCAAACTTTTTTGAGTTCAGTGTCACATTTGAAACTTGTCATTATTTAGTTGGTTGTCAGGTTGTCAGTGTATAGTAGAACTTAATTTCCTGTTTTTCTACATCACGTTTTGTAAGTGGGAAAGGCATTTGGACCCATTGCCCTTCTACACCATATTAAAAATATTTCTAAGAGTGTTTCCATAGAAAAACTGCTTGTCATAGAGGGACTGAGGACATTTATAACTTAAACCTGTATTTTCCTTTTCCCAGTTGCCATTTTCCACCAGAGAACATTTTATTTCTTATCTATAAATCTTACAAAAAGTTTGAGGTTGAAGGTGGTCCTGCTGTGCTGTTATCACTTTGACCAAGAGAAGAGCATGAAGATGAAAATGTTTTTACATGTCAGGGTTTATTAACTCAATAATAGGCAGGGATAATGCTTCTCAGTTATCTTGATGAATAAGCAAGGATGCAAGGAGCAATAATAATGCTTGTGTTTTGAACTGGCACATAAAAATGCAGCTAGCATTAAAATAATTTAAGAAACTGCAATTTCTGAATAAAAATGAAATGATCATTTGAGTAAAGTGTTCATTTAGAAGAATATCCTTCCAGAAGATTTTTTCATCATAAAACTTTTTCTTACTGATGTAAATATTTCATATTTTCTATTCATACAAAGCATATAAGCTATCAGGAATTTTGGATGTCTTAAATATTTAATAATGTCATTCATGAGTTTTCTTTGTGTGTTTTCTGTGGAATATCTTTACTCTGTAACCTTAGTATTTTTATACAAATAACTTTATACTCTAAAATAAGATGTGAAGCCCACAATACTAAATTCTATATAATCTCACTAGTTGAAGGAAATGAGAAGAGGTGAGTTAGCTGGAAGGCAGACCAGTCTATTTTAGAGTATCTAAGAAACTTTAAGTTTCTGAATTATTTTCCTAACTATCTAAATTGGGATTAATGTGTATATATTTGTGTATTTACACAGATGATCTCCCCATTTACAGGCAAATATGTGATATTCCATAACCAAACCATATTCATATTGCATTTATTAATTTACTTAATATACTTAATTCTTTTTTAAGATTTTTGTTAGTTGTTGATGAACCATTTATTTGTGGTGCTAAGAATCGAATCCAGTATCTTACACATGCTGAGCAAGTGTTCTACCACTGAGCCACAACTCCAGCTCAGTATACCTAATTCTTTAAGTATTAGCTTGGATGCTCAGAATTTGCAAGACATCAGTAAGTTTAAAATAGCGGAAAAAAGTGATTATTGGTGAATGTTTTCCTCAGGCACTTAGGATATCTCACTAAAAGTTTTCTTCCTGTTGAAGTCTTTATAAATATTTGATTTTGATATCTGAACTGTTTGCTGATATGTATATGGTTGTGGAATAATGTAGCCTCTAGTTATTCCTTCCCATTATAGGAGCACATTATTAAATTTCTTATAATTGCAGATAAATTTGATCTTTTTAATTAAATTTGATATTTTTCCACATGTTCAACAATTTTGAATAATGCCATTAAAAATCTGAATCAGCCCAAGATTCTAAAACTAGGAAATGTATAAAATTTCAGAGGTCTTATTAAAGTTTTATATGTAGATGGCTTTATTTTCATACTGTTCTAGATTATTCTGTTTTTCTATCAATGTTTTCACCATTGTCTTTTTTTTTCTTTTTAAAGTTAGGTTCCAGTTAGGATTACTGAATCTCACTGTGACTTACAAATCATCATTTTTGCTACTGGCCTGACTCTACACCTCTATTCCCTAATAAACTAGTACTGATTTGATTATTCAGAATGGTATCTAACCTACAATGTGTCCTGGGTACAGATAATTCTTGAGTGATATCTTAAAAGGAGATAAAATATATATTTAGTTTTTTGTACTTATGATTGAACTCAGTGGTGCTTTACCACTGAGCTACATCCCCAGTCCTTTTTATGTTTTTATTTTAAGACAAGGTCTCACTAAGTTGCTGAGGCTGGCCTTGAACTTGTGATCCTCCCGTCTCAGCCTTCAGAGTTACTGGGTTTATAGGCATGCATCACCATACCCAGTGTATTTTAATTTTGGTGGGATTTTAAGGGCTGATGGCTTTTGGGTAAGGTCAAAATGAATGCTGCTTAGTGGAGAATATTTTAACCCATTTTATTTTTGAGCATAAAGGTCTTTTTGTGAATTTAGAAAATAAACCAGGTAGAGTTGTAGGGCTTCCCCCCTCAGAGTAGTTGCTATTTAGTACTCAGGTACAAAATTCAGGTTTTCCTTTTAATTTTGTTTGGTGAAGTAGTGATTCCTATTTGGGGCTTTTGTTCCCTTAGATTATCAACATTTTGATAATTATTTTTTTATTTGAATTTTTTGCAGACTGAATTTGATTCATTATACACAAATGGGGTACATCATTTGGTTTCTATGGTTGAACATGATGTAGATTCATACCATTTGTGTAATCATACATGTACATAGGGTAATGATGTCTGTCTCATTCCACCATTTTTCATACCCCCCTCCCTCTCATTTCCTTCTACATAATCTAAAGTTCCCCCATTCTTCTCTCCTTCCCCACCCCCCAAACCCCATTATATAGCATGCTTCACTTATCAGGGAAAACATTTGGCCTTTGGTTTTTTTGGGGATTGGCTTATTTTACTTAGTATGATATTCTCCAATTCCATCCACTTATTTGCAAATGCCATAATATTCTTTATGGCTGAATAATACTCCATTGTGTATATAAACCACAGTTTCTTTATCCATCTGTTGAAGGGCATCTAGGTTGTTGGTTCCACAATCTAGCTATTGTGAACTGAGCTGCTATAATCATTGATGTGGCTGTGTTACTGTAGTATGCTGATTTTAACTCCTTTGGGTATAAACTGAGGAGTGGGATAACTGGGTCAAAAGGTGGGTCCATTCCAGGTTTTCTGAGGATTCTCCACACTGCTATCCAGAGTGGCTGCACCAATTTGCAACTCTACCAGCAATGTAAAAGCGTGCCTTTTTCCCCTCATCCACGCCAACATCTATTATTGTTTGTGTTCTTGATAATAGCCATTCTAATTGGAGTAAGATGAAATCTTAGAGTTGTTTTAATTTGCATTTCTCTAATTACTAGAGATGTTGAACACTTTCATATATTTTTATTAATTGCCTGTATGTCTTCTGTAAAGTGTCTGTACAGTTCCTTGGCCCATTTATTGATCGGGTTTTTTGTATTTTGGCTTTAGAGTATTTTTAAATGAAAGTAGATTAGTGTACATGAATATGTGACTGCTTAATATGAAATGGAAACATTAGTGAATAGTATACATTTTTTTTTTTTTTTTTTTTTTTTTTTTTTTTTTGAGTAGTATAGGGGATGGGACCCAGGGCCTCATGCTTGCTAGGCAGGTGCTCTACCACTGATCTATACTCCCTCACTCTTAAAAATACTTATTTTGTGAGTTCTTACTAAATTGTCCAGGCTGGCCACAAACTTGAGTTCCTCCTACCTTAGCCTCTCAAGTAGCTAGGTTTACAGGGTGCACCACCATGCCTGTCCTATTTTGTAAATTTATAAAAGTCCTTTAATTAAGAGAAAAAAATTTAATAGTGCTAAAAAAAACAATAAGCATGCACTTCAGTATAGTTAAGTGTATTCACACTGTTGTGCAGCTGATAACCAGAACTTTTTCATCTTGCAAAATTGAAACTGTACCCATAAACAGTAACTCTCCATTTCTTCTCCCCAGCCCTTGTAGATTATTATTCTGCTTTGTGTTCTTATGAGGTTGACTATTTTAGATACCTCCTGTAAGTAGAATCATACACTCCAGTTGAACCTCCCTGTTCAAGTGTTCCATATCTGGATTTAACCAACTGCAGGTCAAAAAATATTTGCTTCTGCAGTTGAATGAAATTTGCTTCTGTATAGAACTGAATTTTCTTTGTCATTTTTCCCAAAACAATACCACATGAACTAGTTACATAGCATTTACATTGTTAGGTATTCTGAGTAATCTAAAGATGATTTAAAGTTATACAGTAGAATGTAGGTTATATGCAAATATGCCATTTTATGTAAGGGATTTGAGCATCCTTGGAATTTGGTATCTTGGAAGTAGGGGGAGGGGTGGGTGGATTAGACCTGGAACCACTTTTCCATGGATACCAAGGGAGGGATTCCATTCTTCATTTTGTGACTTGTCTTAGTCATTTTGTGAATCTCTTATTTCACTTAGCATAATGTTCATCCATGTTGTAGCATGTGTCAGGTTGAATTACACTCCATTTTATGTGAATGCCGCATTTTGCTTGTGTACTCACTTGTTGATCACTTGGATTACTTCCACCTCTTGGCTATTATGAATAATGGTGTAGTGAACTTGGTTGTGCAAATCTTTTCAAGATTCTGCTTTTAGTTCTTTTGGATGCATACCACGAAGTGGAATTGTTGGATCATATGGTAATTTCATATTCAGTTTTTTGAGGAAGTACCATACCATACCATACTGTTTTTCATGGTAATTGCTCCATTCTACATTCCCATCAACAGTACACAAGGTTACTTTCTCTGCATCCTTGCAAACACTTGTATTCATTCATTTGTTTTTTCTTTCCTTTTTTTTTGATATTAGCCATCTCATGATTTTTATTTGCATTAATGTAGATTATGTTGAACACCTTTTCAAATGGCCATTTGTATACAGTCTTTGAAGAAGTATCAATTTTTTTCCATTTTTCAAAGGGTTTTTTTTGTTTTGTTTTGTTTTGTTTTGATTTGTAGGATTTCTTTGGCTCTTAACCCCTTGATTTGAACATATTTTCTCCCATTCTGTGGGTTGTATTTTCACTCTGTTGATTGTGTCCTTTGCTGCACAGAAGTTTTACATTTTTATATAGTTCTTTTTATCTATTTTCACTTTTGTTGCCTGTGCTAAAGGTGGTGTATCCACAAAAATCATTGCAAAGTGCAGTATCATTGAAACTTTTCTCTATGTTTTAAGAGTGTTAGATCTATGTTTGGGTCTTAAATCTGTTTCAAGCTCATTTTATGACGGAAGGATTCACCTTTTCTTGTCCTTGTTCATCTCTTAATTTCCTTACTGTTTGGTTTTGTCAAGTCCTTGAACTTTTAAGTCTCCTTAAAGTATTTTTAATTTGGTGGAGAGATGGGGATACATATGTAGCTCAGTGATAGAGTGCTTGCTTAACTTGCACGAGGCCCTGGATTCAGTCCCCAGGTCCTTTAAAAAAAAAAAAAATATGCCTCTGTGTGTGTAGGTGTAGATAACCCTCCCCCCTTATCTATACATACAGAGAGGGAACTGTACAGTCAAAGCTAATGTTTTCTCCCCGTCTTTGTTACATAAAAGAAAAGCAAGGACTAGAGATGTGAGAATTGGTATCCTAATTTTGACCTTGACTTTGAATTACTATGTAACATTGGGCAGTCAGCCTCTTCTTATTCCAAATTGGCAATAATGAAACCATTATGCCCTTTTTCTTATAGAATTAATGAGAGGTTTAAGTGGGATATATATTTAAAATACACTTAAATTTTTTGAAGTGCTCAGTAGACAAACTGGATAATACCTCTCTTTAGTTTACCTCTCTTCAGCTTTAAGTTTGAAATTATAAAAGTCTAGTAAGATTTAAAACTGCTTTCTGTTACATGTTTTGAAATCTATTAGTTGCATATTCCTTGGGCTTTGTATTTCATTTTAGAGAAGCAGATATGAATGAAAATAATGTAACTTGATCAAAGTTGTCTCATTGGCAGTTGGTAAGCATGAGATGGTGTTTTTAAAAAAATAGGTTAAATGAAGATGTGGGTAAAATATGGGGATGGAATTTTAAAGAAATTTATGAAAGGAAAACTGGATGTAAATAGTTGAGCAGGTAAGTCAGAAATGTGACAAAAGCATGTTTTAGCATTCTTTTAATTAGGGAGCTCCCCCTAGTGTGTTTAAGATGAGATTTACACAAGTTTGATTTATAAGGAACCTCTCAGGTTCCTTCCATGTCTGGGTAAAATTTTAATAAGATTTGACTGAGCTCAAAGAAGCATGAAATAGATATGATTTATTTCCTGTTGAACATTAATTTTAATGGTGGTAAATTTAAAAATATTTCAAGTCCCAGATTTTATTTTCTTTCAAAATACTTGGTACATTTCTTTATAATCTTACACTTGAAATCTCTTGTTCTAAAAATCAAAAAAATTTCTTGGTCAGGCTCTTTCAGAAGAAAATGAAAACAATATTCTAAGGGCATCGGTGCATTCTTAATAGAGATTGTGTAAAATAAGCCTTAGGTACAAAAGGCAAAAATAATAGGTTCTATTTCTCTTTTAAAGATTGTTTTCTCTTCTTACAAGAGAATGTCAGTATTTTATGCCTTAGATTATATACAACAGAAAATTTAAAGATCACGAATAAATCTAATTTGAATGAAAGAATTCCACTTATTTAAGTAGTATGAATTGATTTAAGGTCATTTGTGGTCAGAATTAGCTAAAATAATTTTTTAGCCCTGTTTATGTCATGGATATCTTCAAAGAGATTAAATAATTTTTTTATTTGAAATGTTTCTTTAAAGTTATTTTTGACTATTATAACCTTCACTCAAATTTATACTCTAAATTATTTTTTTCTTAGTTGACCAATGCTCACAAATACTGACCCGTTTATTGTCCATTTTTAAAAAATAATTTTCTTACATAGTACGTTTATTTACATATAATTTACACATACTTTATGCACTATAAACAAAATGTTGAAATTTTTTTCACTTGTTTTTTTGGTTTTGCTTTGGTTTGTGTTTCTTTCTTTCTTCCCTACTCCCAAACTTTTTATTGAGATATAACTGAAAACCATATCCTAAGTGTGAAGCTTAGGATATTTTAATATATACTCTTGAAAAGAAGCATTGAACTTTTTTTCTGGAGTGGGGTTGCTGGGGATTGAACCCAGGGACACTTCACTGAGGTACAGTCCCAGTCCTTTTTATTTTTTAATCTTGGTACAAGGTTGTACTCAGTTGCTGAGCATCCCACTAAGTTACTAAAGCTGGCTTCTAACTCAATAACTCTGGTGTTAGCCTCCTGAGTCATAGGGATCATGGGTGTGTACCACCACACCCTGGGCAGCTACTATTGAACTTTTCTATCTACTGACACAACATTGGACTTTCTGTGTGTGGTTATTATTATTATTAATTATTTTGGTGATTAAATCCAAGGGTACTTTATCATTGAGTTATATCCCCAGTCTCTTTTAGTTTTTAATTTTGATATAGGGTCTCTGTAGGTTGCCCAAGTCTGTCTTGAAATTGAGATACCCCTTCCTAAGCCTCTTCAGTTGCTGGGATGGCCAGAAATAGCTAAATGAATTTTTTAGCCCTGTTTTTGTCATGGATATCTTCAAAGAGATTATATAATTTGTATAATTACATAATTTGTTGTAAAAGGCATTAGAATGAAAGTGATTTTAGATGTTTACTTCATCTTTGTAATTTTAAAGGTGAAGAAAACAAGACTTAGGTTGAAATGTTTAATTTTTTCACATTTATAAAATTTTAAAAGGTTCATAATTGGTTTGGGATGCTTATGCAGAATTTATTAGTAATTTATATATTCAATAAATTTTATTTAAAGGTATAAAAAGATCTGAATCACTTTGTGGGGTTGTATCAGTGCTATATGAATTCTTTCAATTCCCTGGGAGCATTTCATTTTGTCATTGTGTTACATTTATTTAGTCTTTCTTGTAACACTGACAAAATACTGTTGGTTACATTAATTTCATTTGGATTCCTTTCTTTCTCCTTTGGAAGAAAAGTAAGAATATGAATGAGGGGATGGGTGACAAGATTTTATATCATTATTTTAAGGCCTAGATTCTAATACATGTATCTACTTAATGGCTTTTTTGATTTTGTATTTCATAGTTTATTAATTTTCTGATGTAGTTAGTTAATATAGAGGTATTATTACTGTCAGTTAATTAGTTCACTTTTCCAAAGTGGTATGCTAGCCAATACTAGTTCTACAATGATAACTTCCCCTGGCAGTTTTGTAATTAGTTGACTATCATGTTTTTCTTTTGTTTTGAAAGTCTCTAAGCATTGTGTCTTTAAGATTCAGAAAAATCTGACTGACTTGATTTATGAATTCCCACTCCACCCATGAGATCTTGCAAGTCACAGAACCTCTTATTTTGTTTAAGAAAATGAACTTAAAGGACCTATCTTGCAAGATTGTGGTTATTAAGTGATATATAACCTAATTTATTGTAACAGCTTATAATCGTTCTTATGAATTTCCCTTTGAATTTTAAAATTATAGGAACAAGGAGTTTTTGTTTTATCTTTTTTTCCAGAACAAGCAGTGTGATGATATGGATGGAACTTTATTAGAACTGGCTGTATACCAGCATATATTGTATTGACAAGCCCCTTAACCTCTTTGAGCTTCAGATTTCTCACCCAGGAAGTGTTGTCAATAATATCAATCTTGAAAATTATTTTAAGAATTAAAAATATTTGTCAACCTCCAACAAAGTGGCTACCTGGCACATGGAATTCAGTTGATGATGATTAGCATCTCCAATATCATAGTAAATACTTAGTAGGATAAAAGCTTTCTAATCTGAAATGTGACAAGAAACAAAATACATATTCCCATAATCTTCCATAATCCAATGTGTGTCCATCCCAAGAAGCTAAAATAAACTGTCCATTATTTCCAGCTGGAGTAAAATTTCTTGATGTATTTCTTGCTTTGGTTTTGAGTTGAAGCTCTATGTAAGATTGTTTCAAAATATTTTTCCCTTGGTGTTACAAATCTTTTTCCTAAAATCTCAACTTATTTTTAAAAACACTTTTCTAACAGTGAGTACTTATTAAACATGTTTTTGATTTTCAAAGCAAGAAAAGTCTTAACTCTGAGGAAATTAAGAGCAGAGTTCACTTCTAGGACTTTTCAATTGTGTATTTTAGAATTCATTTGGTAATAGTTGGAATGGGGGTAAGGGAAGATGTTCTTGTCCATAGCAAAGATCAAGTGTAAAATGTTTGATCCCTTACTGTTTGTTAGATACATTTGTGTGAAAAAGTCAATAGGATAAGCCTAGAGGGATTTTTTTTTTAATATGAAGATATTTCTTTTTCTAGGGCATATGCGATATGAAATTTGATTATTGGTATATTGAGAGAGATAGTACATGAAAATTTAACTTTTTGTAGTAAAGAACCTTGGAAGGATTATATCATCTACAAAACTTTGTTATGAACCTGAAAATAATACTGAATATATGAGAACAATAATTGTAATATATTGATGATAGTTCCTAATTAATAAATGAAAAGAGTGATGTTGGCATGTTAAAGGAAAACTTGCTTTGTCTTAATGCTAGTGAACCTCATAGAAAATTAGGAAGCATCAACAAAGTCCTGTGATTATTTTGGAATTACACTGGAAACATCCAAATGGAATTATTTCGAAGAAGTTAAAAACAAACTATTATTTTAAAGAAGAAATTGAGGATAGTTGAGTATTCAGTGTACTGAAAATGTTAGGCTGCCAGTAACACTGAGTGATGTTACAAATGTTGGATCCATGATAATGACTTTTGGATTATCAGGAATTAGCAAAATGATATCTTGGTGGCCTCTCATAATGTGTGAGTTGTGATAGTTCTTGATCTTTTATGTACTTTGGCAGGTAATGATGGATGTAACATTTTTGAATTTTAGTCCTGCAATCTGATTTCTCAGACCAATAAATTAGAAAAAAAATGAGATTGCATCCAGAAAATTGGGCCTAACCGAACTAATACAAGTGCAAGGTCTTTATTGATAATTCAGAACGGGTAATGTCCAATCTCAGATGAGATTATATTGACTACAAATCCTAATGTAAATAAGGGTTATCTTATGTCTATAGAGTTTCCATTTTACTGAGTTATAGTAATGTTCTAAAATATGTAGCAGTATGCAGTCATGTGACATTTTCTTCATGAGAAATATTTCTATGATAAAACCATTCATTGGAGGGTTTGTATGTACAGTTAGGAAGGCTTATAAAATTTTCTTTCTTGAAGGATAGGCCATATATCATGACAGGATTTTTGTTTTCCAAAAGTGTTAACCTATTTTGAAAAATTTTAAATTCTTAAACACTTGGCTATATTTAGCACAAGTGTCAATAAATATTTGAATTGGAATTTACCAGGAATACTTAACATAACACATTTAGAGAAATTGAAGTATTTCCTTCTGAAAAAAAATCTTAGTCAATTGATTCCTAGAAAAATAAACATCCACATTTGTTTTCAAGGCAGGGCCCCTGGAGCTAATCTTACATTGTCTTATCTAATTAAAGTAAGATTGACTTTTATCCATAGCATATGGGAAATGATATACTGTCAAAAGTTTTCCCCAGGTTCTTATCATTAACGTATGCATGTCTTATCTTTTTTCCTTCTGTTGTTGCTGTTGTTCTGGGGATTGAGCCCAGGGTTTCAAACATGCTAAGCAAAGTGCTTTACCACTGAGCTACATACCTCTCCAGTCCTTTTAAAATTTTGTTTTGAGACAAAGTCTCATTAAGTTGCTGAAGCTGACCTTGAACTTGTAATTCTTCAACTGAGGCTGAGGCCTCTCAGGTATCTGAGATTATAGGTGTGTGGTACCACTTCCCATTGTGAATGCTTTTTTTCTTATTTTTGAAAACATAATACTTTATTGATAACTATTCTGATCCAAAACATTTTATTAGGCAGTTCCTCTTCATTTTTATTTGTAGTCTCTATGGGAAGACTCATAGAATTCCATCATTTAAAATTTTTTTTAATTTTTTTTTTTTTTTTTTTTTTTTTTTTTTTTTTAAGAGGAGCCTGTTGTGTGTATGTGTGAATTTACTTAGAGCACGTTTGTAGTGTGGATGTGGATGTTTTGAGTGAAGTAACCAGAATGGGTCCTTTTCTACTTCTTTTTCATACATTCAAGATCAGCTTATCATAGCGTTTAAACTTATTCAATGCTACATTCAAGATGTGATTTAACCAGACTTGGAAGAGTAATATCTGCAGATTTCTGTGGTAATCGGCAACCCAAGGAGATGATTAATCTTGAGAATAGGCAGATCTAGATGATTTGTTGAGGTCAAATGATTAGCATTTATTGTTGTATATCTTTATTCACTTATCTTTGAAAGTGTTTATATCTTTGCTTTTATTTTTTCTTTCATCTTTCTTGAATGTTTATTATTGCATGTTTTATTAGATGAATTTTTTTCCTAAGTTGATATTATTTAATTCCTCTAATATAATGGATGTATTAGGTTCTTTATCCAAAAATGTTAGTATTTAAGTAAAATTATTCTAATGTCCATATTGCTCTCTGCTAGTATAAGCACTGTTTGCCTACTACTTCCTTCTAGGTTGCCAGCACCAATTTGTTGGAGTCATTCAAACTTTAGAGTACAGTTAAATGTAAATTTTAAATTCCACCAGATTATTAAATGTTAATATTTCAGATATATTGAGTTTGTAATTGTCACTTGCAGTTATACTTAGCCCTATCTGTTAAAGAGTTTCCTTAATGTTAATTTTTCACCAAGTCAGTTTTTGTGGTGAATATTTCTTACTCTTTCTTACATTACTATTTTATCTATTTAAATCAAATTTTAGGATTGTGTTAGTCACTATATTAAAATAAACATGTAGGATTCCTCCCAGCTTTTGCTCAAGCTTTTTTATTCTGTTTTTAATGTTATATTTTTCACATAAAAGATTATGCGATTGGAAAAAAAAAAGAACTGTATTGGTATACAATTGTATAATGGAATTACGTGAAACTAAAAATATATTTTAATGTGTAATTTTCACATTTTTTTTGTAGTTCTAGATCTTAATGTATCCTAAGATAATAATTTCTATACACTAGCAGGTTTTTAAAACTTTTTATTTTGGAATACTTATAAATGCACATGGTTAAAAAAAAGGTGAACCATTTAAAAAATTACAAAGTTGCTCATTTTCATTCTTCAGAGGCAACCATGTTTATCAGTTTCTAATATATCTTCCAGGGATCTTTTGTATATAGTCAAAGGTATTACTTTAAAAGCAGTCATTTCTTAAAATGAGTATTTTGGAGTTTGACATCAAAAGACTCACTTGTGCCACACCAGTTGTGATCTTAAAAATAAAAGTAATAATCTTGATGATTCTAAAACAAACAAGTCTGGTAATTCTGACTTTGGGATGTTAATTCAAATATAAACCTGTTGGGCCTGTATTGGGTTTAATAATTATATTTTGTTTGGATGTGTAATTAACCAATTGTGTATTCATCTCCATAGTTTATTGAACCCCACCTTAAAAAATTAACACTATTAATGACGATAATTGTTGGATAGGCAAATATAATTAGCACATCAAAACTGATTTCATAGATCTTATTGATGTAGTTTGAGGCTAACAAAATGAAACTGATTTTGAGAAAAATTATATATATGTACAGGAAATAAGCAGAAAAAGTTCTGGTTGTGGTGTGCAAGTGTCTGAGGTTTAAGCATTACTGATCTAAGAAATGTTATTATAACTGACTTAATTTGCAAAGTATTAAGAGAAGATTCTTTTCCTTAGTCTGTGTAGTACAGTACTTATTATCAGTAATATGATTGATAAGTTTTTGGATGTGAATTCTGGAAGTAAAGTATAATATTATGATTAATATTAATAGTTCTATAATTTAATATTTGCTCTACAGAATTTGAAATTTGGCAGACTTATAGCTAAGAGCCAGCAACTGTTTCTAAATGAATATGAGATGGTTTCTCATTTTAGAGTAACATATATTTAGTCACCTCTTTTAGCCATGGTAATAGAAGGAAAGATGATGCAGACTTCATTTCTTTCATATTTATTATATGTAGATTCTACAAAGATGTGAATAAAAGGAACCTAGAGATTACTTTGTCTAGCAGTTGAACCAGTACAAGATTTTAAACAGTCTTATGAAATACTTGTCCAGTATATGGTTATTAGCCTTTACTGATATGCTACTTATCTCTTAAGGCAGCTCTTTTCATCTTTAAACACAATTTGCTTGTTGCTGTTGTTTACTTGAAAAGAAAATTTTAGTTTGAAAAGAGCACAAGCTATTTCTGTACATTTAAAATGTTTTCCTACTTGATGATAGCTATAGCATAAAATGTACAGCCTAACATCTCATTTGTTAAATTCTGTTGGTCATCACTTTCTTGGTATATAGCAAAACACTGAGACAGAATAATAATCATGGGTATAGGTTAACTGAAGATGCTACCCTAAGAGAGTCAAAGAACTAACCCTTGGAGTATAGTTTTTCTTTAATAGAAACCTTAAACCACAGGAGAAGTCTAGTGTATATAGGCACTAACAACGCTTTACAGGATTGTTCAGAGGACTAGCTTACATGGCAGAACCATGGTTTAACAGCAAATGTAGCCACTGCAATTTGTACTGAATACTCAGGGCTGCTTTCCTTTTCTTCAGAAGATTAGTTATGACCTACCTGAGGGTACAGTAAAAATCTTGTGCCTCCTCTCCTATATTTCCATGCTTTTGAGTAAAAATGAAAATGCATCTGATCCAGAGATTGATGTTAATTTATATTTGGGGAGAAATTACCTTGTTTTTACATTTTCAAAACTTATTTTCTTTTCAAAATAATGTATTTTAACATTTTCAAATGCATGCTCTTTGCAAAAATAAAATAGGTTTTAGTGGATAGTATCTGTTTACCTCAATTATATTATTTAAATGTTTTGAGATTTTATGCCTTTATTGAATGATTTATCACCATGATAATCAATTGTTGAGAGACCTATAATGAGAAATCTTAAATGAAAGTTTTTACTTTATAATATCTTGGCCAATATTAAAATCTAATTTTCTAAATGATGAAAAGATTCCCATTTGTGAATAGCTCTACAGAATATTCTACTTGGCATTATATTTTCTAGTGATATGTCTGAATTTCTTTACACCAAGAACCACTGCTCTGATGGTAAAACTTGTGAGTTTATTTTGCTACTGGCAAAAGTAAACTTTTAGTCCCTCTGCTGGCTGCCTTTGTTGCAGCAGAGCTCCCCCCCCCATAGTTTATAGTTGTGATAAAAGGCTATTACAATAACCAAGGTGAATATGGAGGGGAAATTGTAGTGGATTTTCCCCAAATTGAATGACTTTATATAAACATCTTTATTAAGAATAAAAATGTAAAATAGTGTTTATTAATTTTTTTTTTTTTTTGTGGTGTTGTGCTGGGATTGATCCCAGGGCCTCATCCATGCTACCTTAAGTACTATACTACTGAGCTTACATACCCAGGGAAATAGTGCCTCTTAAATATAAGGATTGGGGAATCATTAAACTGCATAGAATTGGCACCATAAAGGTAATGACATTGTATTACATGATTAAATTTTAATTCTAATATAGTTATTTGAAATGTTAAAATTTTGTTTTCTGTAAAACATGAAAAAACCTAATAATACTGGCAGATAACTAAAACCATGTATTGACAGAATGATGCCAATTTTTATTATGCAGCCACCAAGAATAAGTGTATTATAAAAGTAGGGGAGGAATAGTGCAAAACTATATATAAGGAACTTTCTTGGAGCAATATGTTCTGGTTACTTTCTGCTAGTGATTTAGAAGTTCATGCTGAAATAAACTTGTTAATTTCAAATATTTATATAATAGTGGTAGGAATGATTTTTTTCCTAGAGAAACAAAAATCCTTTTATGTATAAATTTCATTCATTTAGCCATTATTACTCTAGTTTTATGTATTTTTTTTCAGACCTGGTTTTGTTATGGTGCCCTGGCTAATCTTGATCTGGGACTATAGGTACATGACACCGTACCTGATTCCTATTCTAATTTTTCTAGTAATGAATGATTCTTGACTATTCCATCTTAGAGAGATGGAGGGATCTTAGGCATTATCATGTGGGTTAATTAAATTGGTGCAGAGAGATTGATCATATTTTTAGTTTTTTCTATCTTTGATCTTTATCTGAATTTTCTAAATTTTAAAGCCATTATAAAACATTATTTTATCTTGTGTTCATATATATAGTCTCTAAAAGTTAAAATTATATAATTTTATATTTTACATGTTTATAGGACTATGCAAATTATATATAATTTAAAAAGTATATATTTTTAAAAGTAATTGTTCCTGTATATTGTGTTTTATTGAAGCATGTGTTAGGGATGATATTTCAACTTTACTAAAATTTTTTTTAAAATTGGGTAAAAAATCACAGAACAACAGGAAACCACCATGCAAAGGAATAGTACTACCATTAGTTACTTTTACTGCAAATAAATATATTAAAAAGAAAAATAATCTGGTTGTCACCCCATTCATTGTTGGGTGAATATGGCACAAACTAGGTTGGTGTAGAAGTGTATCCAAGAGATTTGGTTATTACCTGTAGTATTTATTGACGCTCCAGAAAGACTGTGATTGAGTTGGAACTTCTTACTTAGGTACTGACTTTGCAATTTAACCTGCTAGACCACCTTGAGTTATATCATTTAATCTCCCTGAGTATTTTACCTCACCAAATTTGTGTCAAATTAGATAATTGTTTTATTGTTACTATTGAGAGCTAGGTTATTACAGTACTTTCACACACAGCTTCTGCAGAGTATTATGTATATTATAAGACTTAAAGTTTCAACTAAAAGCTTTGTTTTGCTGTCTTAGAAAAAGTAACTGAGTTTAGTGTTTAAATTTTTAGATTAATAACTGCAACTTTCTGCTAAGTGTTAATACATTTTAACTATTTCTTAGATGTTATGGACAATTTTTTTCTTCTGAATAGTCTCCTCTGTGGTTGGTTGAATTCATAGATAAAGAACCCCTAATGTGTAAGGATCTGGGTTTGATCCTTAGCACCACAAACAAAAAACAGAACCCATGGATACAGAAGACCAACCAGCGGTCTTAATTTTGGGGTGGCATCTTCATCTGTAAAGGTCTTATGCAGTAGACTGTTATTTTGGGGTGGCATCTTCATCTGTAAAGGTCTTATGCAATAGACAGTTGCTGCTTAATTACAAATATGAGGGCTGGTGATATAGCTCAGTTGGAAGGCCCTGGGTTCAATCCCCAGCATCGGAAAAAAAAAAAAAATTACAAATACAACTAATTCTGCTTCTGAAATATAATTGTCACTGTGCTTATAGGAACAAGAATGGATAAGTGTCAGACTTTTGGTTGGAGAATTTGCCTTTAATTTATATTATAATAAAGAAGTGATATAGAAGACCATACTTATAAGAATTTGGTATACAATGTGGTAGATTTAAGAGCTTTGCTGATTTGTTTTTGCAAGACAGCAAATTAACAAAAGTAGTTTTAGTCTAAGGGTGAAAGAAAGATTAAATAGTTTTGAAGCTATTAGGGCATCTTGGTTTTCTTTATCTCTCTTTGCCAGTGTTTGAACTAAAATGTGATTATTAGAGACCGAGAAAGAGGGAAATTATGTGTACACGCATTTATTATGCATTAGAGATGTGGATTATGCACCTAACATAGTTCCTGATGTATAGTAGCCACTTTAGTATTGGAATGACTCACATGGTTAGACAAACACAAAAGGGAGGGTTTTTTTTTTGTGTGTGTATGGTGCTGGCGAAAGTGGGGTGTGGAGGGTACTAGAGATTGAATTAGGACCTTGTGCATGTCAGACAGTACTCTACTACTAATTTACATCCTCAGCCCTGAATTTACTATTTTTTTTTCCTCTTTGGTACGAGGGATTGAACTCAGGGGTACTCGACCACTGAGCCACGTCCTCAGCCCTATTTTGTATTTTATTTAGAGAAAGTGTCTTACTGAGTTGCTTAGTGCCTGGCTTTTGCTGAGGCTGGCTTTGAACTCGAGCTCCTTTGACTCCTGAATTTACTATTTTAACCATTTTTGTCTGTAGTTCAGTAGTGTTAAGTATATTCACATTGTTGTACAACATATTTGTATGTTGTGAATGTATTCAACTATATTTGAAATTTATTTTTGAGATGGAGTCTTGCTAAGTTGCCCAGTCTGGTCTAGAACTCCTGGGCTTAAGCAGTTCTCTTGCCTTAACGTTCCAAGAACCTGGGTCTATAGGTGTGTACCACTGTGCCTGGCTTTCAGTTTTTATTTAAATTAGAATTTGGGCTAGGGGTTTAACTCAGTGGTAGATCACTTGCCTAGCATTTGTGAGGCCTTAGATTCAATGCCAGCCCTGCAAACAAATAAAAAAGGAAGAAAGACAGAAAAAAATATTTGAGAAGGTAAGAGGACAGGTGTTCTAGGTAAGTAGTATTCAGATGATTTTTATTTGGGGGAACAATTTATCATATTTAATTTCAAATAAATGATTTTTATTTGAAGGAGCACTTTATCTTATTTAATTTACAATTTGAAAATTTCCACTATTAGAATTTGGACAGTGGAGAGTGTGATTATTGAAGACCCAGATAATAAGGGAAGATTTAACAGAAGAGAATGATTTAAACTGGACCTTAGAGAATGAGTAGGAATTGGATAGGTTGTGAGCAGGGAAAAGTTAACAGCATTATACTTGAGGGAGGTAGCTCTGAAATGAAAATGAATATTGCCAGGATCTAGCTTCATGAGAAGATCTGTATTAGGATTCATTATTCATTTTGAGGGTGCATGGAATGAGAGGCATAGTGTCATGTAGTATTTCCCAAAATGGCATTCTCTTTGACCTTAGAAGGGAAGGATTATAAATTCGTGTTTTCTTTCAGTAAGTCCCTTGTGACATTTTGATGTTGCTATGCATTCAGAATCTTCTAGAAGTTACATATCTAACATTTTAATGTTATTTGACCATTGGAAACTTTCTCCTTTTTCTTGGGCACTGATTTGAGAATTATGTGTGCCACTTGTAAGTTGCATGATTTGATCAAAATGTTTAATCCAGCTACACCCCCTCTTAGATGATTAGGTTATACTCACTTAATTACTATGTAAAATCATTCAACAGATACTGTGGATGTACTATAATGTGTTAGGAATTGAAAGTTATAAATGCAAGGGAAAGATTATAGAACCATAGATTATTTTATGCATATAACCCCTATACATTCTTGGTATTCTAAGTGTGATCCATGGACAGTGTTATCTCCTATTTGTTAGAAATGCAGACTCTGGGCTGGAGATGTAGCTCAGTGGTAGAGTGCTGCCTAAAGTGAGGTCCTAGGTTCTAACTCCAGTACTGAAGAAAAAAAAGAAGTACATAATCTTGGTCTTCATCCCAGACCTACTGAATCAGAAATTGCATTTTATCAAGATCTGCATGTGATTCCTATATACTTTAAGATTTGTCACACTGATCTGCTTCATAGCCAATAAAACTTTATTCAGATCTTGCTGAATAGTTTATTGTTTTACTATTAGTAGCAGAGAATGTGGTAGTTTTCGTTTTCTTTTTAAAAAATTTTTTCCTTGCTTAAGATAGGGTTGGGGAAAGTGGGAAAGTGTGTTTCACTGTGTTACCCACGATGGCCTTGAATTACTGGGCTCCTGAGTTGCTGAGACTGTAGGCACCAAGTAGGGCTATACCTTCAATTTCAATTACAAGATTTACCCTCTTGAAACTTCCATGCTTTGGTCTTATGCTTTTGCTCTTCAGTTTTAAAGAGTTATACTGAATGTGCTTAATGGCTCAGTTGGGAACCATGTATATGTAAAAATCAAGCTTATGTTTGTCTAAGTCTCACAAAATATGACTTCTATTACTCAGAGTAGACCAATTTGAAAGGAAGGTATTTTAAGTTATTTTTCCTCATATAGAGTGTATTTGAGAGCCACATGCCATTTTGTTCCATTGTCTCTGCTACCATTGATTTTGTACTCCTCTCTCCATGCATTTTCTCATGTTGCACTCTTGCTAAGCTCAGAATAGTCCTAGTATTTCCTTGGAGGCAGTTCTAATAATCTTTCTGTTCACATAGCTAGTCACTTGTTTAGACATTTGATTATAGACATGTAGTAATGTTCACCTACTGTCTTGCCTGCCTTTTAAAGAGTTTCTCAGAAAGTATTGTCTTTTGGTTATGGTAATTTGTAATAGCTAAAAAAGTCAGATTATTAGAATTGCCTAGTAGGGTCCCCATTAAGAAATTAAATACTTTAAATTACATTATGTAAATTCTCACTGTAAAAATTAATACAATATATTAAAAAGTGAAAAATCTGTATTTCTCTACCTAGTCCTGCTTTTCCAGGGTTAACTACTGTTTATGTCCTCAGCCTTTTTTAAAAATGTAAAAGCAGGCGTATATTATATGTAAAATTCATACATATTCAGGAGAATTGTGTATATTCAGGGGATTGTATATATTCTGTTCTGAGAATTGATTTTTTTAAGCAAGTATTTTTTAGTTGTCAGTGGACCTTTATTTTATTTACATGTGGTTCTGAGGATTGAACCCAGTGCCTCACATATGCTAGGCAAGTGCTCTTCTACTGAGCCATAATCCCAGCCCTGAGAATTGATTTTTTACTCAAAAAAAAAAAAAAAAAAAAGCCAAAGTCTGAACCTTAATATGAATACTGTGTTTTTCGACTTTAGGGAAGAAACCCTTTTTTCTTGGAGCCAGCAATAATTATTACAATTACCGATGGGAGCAAGTTGACTACCACCAGTGGAGTCCAAGATGAGGTAAGTTATGTTTGTATCACTGGATTATGCAAATATAGTTGAAAAATTTTTTGAAAATATGCACCATAGGGTATTGAACACCTTCTAATAGATTATCTTTTGATTATTTGCTGCAGTCCAGAGTTGTCTGTCTTCTAAAGTCCATCTTCTTTATTGCTTTTTAGGAGTATTTGCCATCTTTTCTTAAATAGGAATTTCTTCTTTGAAAAGTTTTTGAGTATACCTCCCACCCCAAATATATGTATTTATAAATTTACATGAGGGTAACAGTGTCAGTTTGTATAGTAAATATCAGTAAAACAAATTCTTATTTTCAGGTTTAAAATAATGGAAACGATTTTCTAATAATTTCTTCCCACATTCCAGTGAATTCTTAAAGTAACTTCTATCACTGTGACAGAATGCCTGAGAGAAATGAACTCTTTTACAGGAAAGGCTTATTTTCTCTCAGTTTTGGAGGTTTGAATGTATTTGGAAGGCCCTGTTGCTTTTGGGCCTGTGGCAAAGCAGTACATTATTTAGTATGAGCTTATGGAGGTAGAAACTACTTACCTCATAGTGTTCAGGAAGCAGAGCGAAAGAGAGAAATTAGAGACCTGTGTCCCAGCATCCCCTACAGGGACATGACTTCAGTCACCTAATTCTTCCACCTAAGTTTCACCTCTTAAAGGTTCCCCCAATAGCATCATGAACTGGGGACCAAGTCGTTAACAAACATGGCCCTTTGGGGGATATTGCAGACCCAAATTCTATGCATTTCACTCTGGAGACCGATAGACTAAAGTATAACATAGCAAAGAGGAGGTTAAAACTAGGAAAAGTGAAGATTTTGGACATTTTTATTTTAAGTAAGTCATGAAGTATATATAAATGAATTAGAGCTAACTGTTCTTTAACAGTTGTGTGTGGTGTGATATGGTGGCTAGAATAATTTTTTTTTTCTTTTAACTTTTAGGTGTTTTGTACTATAGCGTTTGAACTGCACTTGAACATTACTTTTGGTGTTTAACTTGTTAATACAGAAAGGTGATTGTTAGACGAGTCTCTTTACTGTTTGCATTTGCCTTTGAATCTTAATTTGAATTCCTGTGGCATTTATTAGGGTTTAATAAAGTGGGAAAAGTATAGATTTTAAGTTCAGTAACTTTTAGAATTATTTTTATTATGTGACATTGTGGAATGTAAATTATATAGGGTCAGGGCATGTGGGTTTTATTCTTGCTTGGTTTATATGCTCTTCTAGCAGTGATCTTTGTGTCAGTGACTTAACTTCCTTAAATCATCAATGAAATAAAGGTAATAATTCCTGCCTTACTTCATAGGGTTGTTGGAAATTTGAAATGAAATAATGTTTGTAAAAGTACATGATAGATTGTAAAGAAAAGTATTGTTTTATCTTGAAGCATTGAAACCAGTAAAGAATTGTGACTTCCTGACCTTGATTTGGGGAAGAGACCTAGAATTATTTTGTTAAAGGAGAGTTAGGACATAATTTATGGAGAATAGAGAGCTAATTTATCATCTCTATATATTTAGAATGCTTGATAACTGAACTTAATCAGTCATTGGTCTTTCTTAGACATGGTTAACATGTATGGGCAATTAGGGTTCTGCCACTAGCAGGAGTAGATCGTTCTTTTTTTTTTTTTTTTTTTCTGGTGGTACTGGGATAGAACTCAGGGCCTTGTGCTTGTGAGGCAAGCACTCTACCAGCTGAGCTATCTCCCCAGCCCCGTTCTTGATTATATCCATAAATACAAAAAATAGAAATGTCACTTAACCTCAGATTTGAAAATGTCAGATTGATTTTGCTTTCTTAATAGGACTCATAGTAATTAATGCTATTTTTCAAGATTGTTTTGTGTAAATTAAAAGTGTTTTGTTGTTGCCCTTAATGATTTGGGTTGAAAAGTTACTTTGTGAAATATTTCTGAGATGATCCATTCAAGGTCTGTGTTGCCTTTGTAGAAATGCCCTTTGGGGTACAATTTATTTTGTTCCCATAGATCTGGATCTGTTTTGTAAAACTTGTTTTGGGGGATCTCCTCTAGCTTAAAAACATCTTAAAATATACATACATATTGGAATTGCTCTTCATTTTGATTCCTTTCTTGGTAAGACTATTAGAGACACGTGGCTGTATCTTTACAGTTCCCAAACTTCCTTGCTAATAAGGTTGGGAAGATTTTCCTGTGGGCCAGACCTTTTAGCTCCCTCTTTTATAGAATTTTCTACAATATTTGCTATAGTACTGAGAATAGTTATATTTTTAAAAATATTGATTATAGATATTTTATATTGAGTCTGCTGTAATCAAATTCAAAATTGGTTACTCTTGTTGCTTTTTTTCTGAGGCCAAAAGTTCATTTGTTTTAAAGCAAAGGTTCATTTTGATAATGAAGTTGTTGTAGTATTCAGGTTTAGGAATTTCTTTGATCCCTGTCATTTTTTGTTCTTTTTTTTTCCACCTTTCTTCCTTTTTTTTTTTTTGGTAGTGGGGATTGAAGCTGTACAAGTGCTCTACTATTGAGCTATATCCTTAGCCCCCTTTATTTATTTATTTTTTAAATTTTGAGTCATGGTCTAGTTAAGTTTCTGAGGCTGTCTGCCTACTTGGCAGTCCTCCTACCTGTAAGTTCCCAAGGCTGGCCTCTAACTTGTGATCCTCCTGCCTTAGCCTCCTGAGTAGATGGGATTACAGGTATGCACCATTGCGCCTGGCCCATGTTTCGTTCGTAATATTGAAAAAAAGCTTCATCTCATTGGGGCAGAGAGAAAATGTACCCCAGATAAATATGTTGTTGAAGCTTAATTTTGGCTAACATATTGTGAAATATCCTAGCCTAAATAATTCATGTGATTCATTTTAAGGAGCCTTTCAATTCATGGTGCATGTGTGCTAGACATGATCTATTATCATTTCTACTGGAGAATAACAAATCATTTTGCCTTTATATTTCTCTCTCTAAATCTTATCACTTTTGTCTTTGATTCTTTTTTATATTTACAGAATGAGTGTATGTGTTGGTAATTTCCATTTTGTGGGATGTGTGTATATAATTCTTGGTTGACTGTGAATGTGACCTCTTAGCATTTATGGATTTGCATGTTCCACCTGCTTAAAATCCTTTGCTTGAGAGTCATATTATCTGCTGTGGTATATAATATTTATTGTTAGTGTTGTTTTTCAGGAGTTATGTTATCTTGCTATTTTCATATCATTCTTGTAGCGTAAGAGGAAATACAGAGCTTATTTAGGCTTACTTTTTATTTTACAAAGGAGGAAATTGAGATATAGGGAGGCAAAGTAATTTGCTTGAGTTGTAACATTGTTACCAAAATTTAGATTAGAATTGAAGATATTCCAGTGCTTTTTTTCCTGATACACCAACTGCCTCTTTGATCTTGTTATTGTGTGTTCTTAAAAATTACTTTTTCTAATTCTTGTTTGTCCATTTTAACTTTCTATACAAGTGTGACATAGGTATTCATAGATATTCTGTTCTCACTCATTCAGTGTTCCATCAATGACTATTTCTTCATAGTGAAGTTAACAAAGATAAACAAGATGGATTTCTGGTTCTTAATCTCAAAACCTTATGGGGAGATCATGTGTTAAGTAATTTTATGAGTGATAAAACAGATACTTGAGTCATGGAAGCACTGAAGAGGTGGGAAGGGTTAATGTTACCTATCATGTGCATGTGTTAGATTCTGTGTAATAAGTTTTATAGTGTAATTTCATTTTTGATGAACTAAATTCAGGGATCTTAGGGATGATTTGATATAGTATGTGCCTCATTGTTTAAATCTGTGGAATTTATAACGAATCCCAGTGTGATGTTATTATGAACCTAGAAAATACTTAATGAAAAAACCCAGTGCCAAATTATCTCTTAACCTAAGTATGCAGGCCAGAATGACTCAGTTTCTTATAATTTGCTTATCAGAAGAATAAAAGGAATACCACACCCTCTGTAACAGGTCATCACTTAGCAATATGTTATGAATTAGGATAGAAGAGTAACAGCTTTGTGTTATGGATGAAAATCTTGAGCTGTATCTAATTATCTTAATTCATGACTTTATGTTCTTAGGCCTCACTTAAAAAAAGTCCTGACAGTTGTCTGTGGTATCATGAATTTGTTTCTAGTTAAGTATTTTTGGATAATTGTGTCTAGGACTTTTGATAACTGTCTCTTTTGAAAGTGTGTTATTTTTGACCTTTTAAAAAAAAATAGGTATTTGACAAAACTGATTTTCTGCAATGTTTTCAGCTTATGGGCAGTGGGTTAGATTTGGCTTTGAATTCTTAGACCCAAGGAAACTATTCCTTATCCTCATAGTAGGTGTTTTCAATGTTGATAAACATACTGTGGCCTCATAGTGCTAGTCATCATAGTATATTACTGATGTGTCATGTTTTGTGGATTAACTAAATTAGAATTATTCAAATAATTTTTTTCTTGTTTTTATTTCCTGCAAAGATCCTCTGTAGTATTGTTTTGCAATGGAAAACTGTTCTGTACTGTGATTCCAGAAACATGTGACTAACTATATTGCTCAATAAAGTAGCCCAGAAGAAATCCTGCCAGCACCTTCTCAGTGGTGAATGACATTCCAGGATAGTGTAGCAGTTATTTTTCTCTTCCTTGAAAGTGCTAATAGTAGTATTAGCTTTCAAATACTGGGATTTCTATATGCTGAAGAATTCTGCATTTCTTCATCAATGTTAGGATTGCCCTGGAAGCTAACATTTTGGAGAAGACACTTACAGAATAAACTATTGGCTTTATTTATAAACCAATTATTGTGTTGCTTTCTTAACTAGCTTTTCCATATTTTTAAGGCCAGCTAAGACAACTACTTTTATAGTTTCTTGGATACATGTTCAGTTAGGGAACACGTTTACAGAAAAATGTCTGAGTAATCTCAGCTATGTATATTAGGGTTTTCATGATCCAACTTGTTCTCAGAAATTGATACAAAAGTTCATTGGTTTTTGAGATGTCAGTTTCTGGATCATTCTAGGCAGAATAAGCAGTTTTATACTATAATTATAACTTACGTGTAACTCTTAATGATAAAAAAGACTTTTTTGAAATGTGGTATCTGAAATGATTCAGAAACCAGTTTCCTCCCCCTATAATTTTTTTTATTTATTGATAATGTTAAAATATGTATAAAATCCTGTCAAAACTCTTTCAATTGTGTAAGTAAAGACTTTAAACACATAAGAAGTGTTTTTTTGTTTCCCCAGGATACTTAGAATTTTGGGAAATTTTTTCCTTTTTAAAAAGACCTATAAAAAATATTGAGGATGCCACAGTAGTGTGATCAAATGTATCAAACATTCTGATTAAGTGTATTCTTGAATTTTATATTTACTCTCTCATATCCTTTTCACATTGATATTACTAGGCACTTACAACAGTCTCAAGACTGGCATCTTTCTGATTTGTAACTCAAATATTCTAAACACATACTTTCTAGTATACATTAGTGTCTTATCAATTCAACCTTCTAACAACATTTTAGTAAGAATTTGTTGGTTACAGATCATTTACCTTTTCTTTCTCTATCCATATATTTGGCCCTATTCTCTCAACCCCTAGGTTTATAACTGCTGGTGTGTTATTGAAACTATATCAGCAATTTTTAGTTTATTTAAAGTATGTAAATGAAATAAAATGTATAATTTTAAGAAGTTGAAATATTTTTGATTTAATATAGTGAATTTTTAGCATTTAACACTTGCAGTAATACTCTTTTTTTTTAAAATTTATTTTTATTGTAAACAAATGGGATACATGTTGTTTCTGTTTGTATATGGAGTAACAGCATACCATTTGCATAATCATACATTTACATAGGGTAATGATGTTTGATTCATTCTGTTATTTTTTCCTTCCCCCCCACCCCTCCCACCCCTCTTTTCCCTCTATACAGTCCCTCCTTCCTCCATTCTTGCCCCCCTCACACCCCCCATTATGTGACATCATCCATTTATCAGTGAGATCATTCGTCTTTTGGATTTTTGAGATTGGCTTATCTCACTTAGCATGATATTCTCCAATTTCATCCATTTGCCTGCAAATGCCATAATTTATCATTCTTTATGGCTGAGTAATATTCCATTTTATATATATATATACACCACAGTTTCTTTATCTGCAGTAATACCTTGAATATACTTTTTTTAAAGGTTATGTGGTAAGAATAACTCTTAAGGAATATTTGTAGATAAACACAATGGAGTAATAAAAAGAAATGCTGGCAGATATAATTAAACTATATGACTACAGTAACTGGTAATCTAGAATTCTGTGGTAAGGTGCATCAAAATAGATTTTATTCATAGGGTTAAACTTTTTCACCATGCATTTATTAGCCTGTCAGAACCAATAAGCAATAAGGGACTCTATACAAGGAAACAAGGAAAGTTTCATTTAGAGACATTTCTGTTACTCTCTGATTTTAGCTCTTCCATATATAAACTACTATGAAATTTAGAATGCTAGCTTTCAAATGGCTGCATCAAATCACCTACTGTACTTTATAAAGAATACATGCTTCAGCTCTAATTCTGGAAATCTTCAGTCGATAGATAGGAACCTGGGAATTTGTATTTTGTAAATTATCCTAGTTTATTCTGATCTACAATCAAATTTGGAAACCTTAGTTTAGAATACAACATAACCACAAATATCTTTTAAAATACACAAAAACGTGAGAATGTACAACTTTTAACAAAACGGTATAGAAATAGTTTTGATTTACAAAGCCAGCATGAAATTATTTTAAGATACAAGTAATTAGTCAGGCATGGTGGTGCACACGTATAAGCCCAGCTATAGGGAGACCAAAGTAGGAGGATTGCAAAGTCAGGCCAGTCTGGGCAGCTTAGTGAAACCCTGTCTTAAAATAAAAAGAGCTGGGAATATAGCTCAGTGATAGCTATATTCACTGATAGTGATAGAGCACTGCTGGGTTCAATTCCCACTACCAAATAAAATAAAATTAATAATTCTTGACTTTTAGGATTGTTAAATTTGGGAATAGGCTTCCAAGGGTTGTAGAATTGGCCTTATGTGGATTTTTTTAAAAAATATTTATTTATTTATTTTTTTACAGACTGCATTTTGATTCATTGTACACAAATGGGGTACATCATTTCGTTTCTGTGGTTGTGCACCATGTAGATTCATATCATTCATGTAATCATACATGTACATAGGATAATGATGTTTGTCTCATTCCACCATTTTTCATACCCCCCTCATTTCCTTCTACATAATCTAAAGTTCCTCCATTCTTCTTTCACTGCCCACACCCCCACCCCCATTATATAACATCATCCACTTATCAGGGAAAACATTCGGCCTTTGGTTTTTGGGGAGTGGCTTATTTCACTTGGAATGATATTCTCCAGTTCTATCCATTTATTAGCAAATGCCATATTATTATTATTTTTTATGGCTGAATAATATTCCATTGTGTATATATACCACAGTTTCTTTATCCATTCATCTGTTAAAGAGCATCTAGGTTGGTTCCACAATCTAGCTATTGTGACCTGAGCTGCTATAAACATTGATGTGGCTGTGTTACTGTAGTATGCTGATTTTATATCTGTTTGATATGGTTTAGAATCGATTATTGGATAGTTACAGTATTTAACTTTCATGCTGACTGAAGTCAGTCTGAAGTTGCTGCTTATAGTGTACTGTATTGAGGACTTTTAAACCCCAAGTATGAGATGGGATAGAGGAAGAGAGCAACTAAGAAAAGGGGAATAATTAATTCATATTATCTGTGAATATGTATGTATTTGTTGTTCCTGGCTTATGAGTTTAATCCAACAGATTATGTTATTATTCTGCTGTCCTTACTAAACTATAATTCTGGTTTGGATGTCCATGTAATTCACATCATTTAAAAAATATATATCCTTGACCCTGATGAGGGCATACTTTAAATAGTTGATACCATTTAACAATTTTCTAGAGAGTTGCTGTAAAATAATCTTCGAGACTGAATTCATCAGATTTAGAGTTGTTAAAATATATTTTTATTGTTTCAGCAACAATTTTTACCTGTGAAACACTAAATTTGACTGTGAACAAGAATAGTGGCAGTGCTGTACATATATATTTAGTTCTATATTTATATTGTAGGTACTGGGGACATAAAGATGGAATCGAGCAAGGTTCTTATCCCTAGAAAGCATTGTATTTGAAGACAAGAAAGGAATAAGCATTTTTTTTAGTACCTTGAGAAATTTCATGGCAGAAGTAAACTGAAGGTTCTAAGAGAGCATAAAGAAAGGAGCTAACTTTAAAGGGAAAAGTAAGGAATTCAGTATTTCAGGAAAAGGGAACACTATACCAAAATATGAAAACATGAAAAAGTGTAGTGGGAGAATGCAGACTGTATAACTGAAGTGTGGAGACTGGAGGTAAGAAGAGAGAATGCTTGAAATATGATAGGACTTCATTCTGTTAACATTTGCAGGGGAGGTTTAGGGAAGATTTTAAGGTGAGTCAATATTATCAGATTTGCATTTTAGTAATGTTGCTCTGCCAGCCAGGTGAAGATGGATTGAAGGATGGTAAGATGAGAAAAATTTGCAAATTAATGGTAACAAACCCACAAAAAATAGAGTGCCCAAACTAAGCCACTGCTGGATGGGGAAGGCAGAAAATTGAGAGATTAGGAGTTATACAAGGCAGGTTTTCAAAGGTGATATGGAGGATAGGGGGGAAAGCCCCTGTATTTCACAGGGGTTCTGAACATGATCCATGGACTTCAGAGTGTTCTGTATATTTCTTGAAATCATATTTAAACATTGTCCATGTACAAGCTTATTTTTCAGGGTAGATAGGTCCGTAGCTTTTATTCATATTCTCAAACAACTTACAAAGGAACTGATATCTTTCCAGGTTTCCAACTTAAGTATCTACTTGAATGTTAATAGTATTAAGATATGGGGGGTATAGAATAAAGTAGGAGAAAGGAAGGTAAATAATTGATAGATAAAATATCATTACCTTTGGAATAAGGATGTTTTAAAGGAATTATGAGCCAATCTTTAAAACAATAACCTCGAAGACTTTTTCTTTTAACATTTATCTTTGGAAAAGCATTTGCATTTGAAAATAGATATGAACCAAATTTATCTCTGAGTTCTGATAGAATTTTCATTTTGATGCAAAGTAAATAAATAAGTCTTAAATCATCCTAGTATTTATTCATCTGGTTTTTAAATTGTTTTATTCTTTATTTAAGGAAATAATGATATGAACATGTAATATAGCTTGTTTTAAGCAGGCATTAGCATACAAATTAAACAATGTAAGAACAAGAGCATTACTTGTAGGTGTGTGTGTGTGTGTGTGTTTGTAGGGGTATACATTGTATCAGTATGAAGTCAGTTAAAGAAGATGTTAACCTAATTATTTACAAATACTAGTGGACTGGCCCTAACTGTATTGATAGCTTTCTGTTAAACTCAGCTGTTTGGGTATTTTGTGTCTCTCTGAAACAGATTACAATTTTAGAGAATGAAAAATGTTAGGTTTTTGGTCTCCTAACAGGGCACACTCATAAGCATTAGGCTGCAAGTTGTTTATAAGTACCTGATTATACTTATTTAGCTGTATTTCCAAGGTTATTTTATTTAACTTCCACTTTCAGTTCTTTCCAGATGTAATACAGTAGATTTTACATTTTTTTAGATTTATATATTAGGAATAAACTTTGCAGCAACTGGAAAAATATTGAAACTATGGTCTTTACATCAAGGCAAGGCTACATTTTGATTTAGACAAGGCTGTTTTGGTATATTTTTCCCCACGCTCTGTCTTTTCAGATTGAATTACTGATTTTTCCCCCTTTGTTTTGTTTGTTGTGGTTTTGATGTTTTTTTTCCTTTCAGCTAAAGGAGCAGCCCAGTGGTTATCAAGAAGTGCTAAAGTGCACTGACTGTCTCATGATGACTGGTGCCTCAGGGAGGGTCATGATTCCTGGATACAGGATCGACCTGATCCTGGATGTCACTTCAAGCAGTCAGATCGTGGGGAAAAGCCTTGTCTAATGGCTAGCCTTCCTCAAAAGTCTGATGCTAGTCATCTCGGAAGGCCTCAGAAAAAGCCTTAAAGGTGAGCAGAGTAGAGTGTAGTTCTCTCTGGGGGCTGTATTTGTTGAAGAATCTGATTCAACACAGAATGACAACCTAACCTGATAACTCCAGGTTCTGTTGGTAAATTAACTTAAGCTTATAAATTTGTTGATGATGATGGTCAGACCCCAACTTTTGAGTTATTAGAAACTACCTTTCTAAGCTCTTTACCAGGCTCTTCAGAGCCTTAGGTTAGTATTTGTTGTCTTACACAGATACAGCCTTGCTATTGTAGCTAAGGAACACTTTTGGTTACAAAATTGCATTGTTAATTATAAATTGATTTAAAAAATAGCTAATTAGGTATTCTTTTAGTTTTATATTTGTCATATACCGGTTATTTATCAATTGAACATCAGGGGTTGGCAGGACAAGTTTGCATTTGACTTTTCTGTCTTAAACTTAAATAACAGCTGTCTTTGAAGCATTTTTGATTTATGTAGTTCATAGTTTATTGCATTCAACTTGAAGACTATTAGTACTACCTGCTTCATTTAAATAATATTTTTAGCACCATAAAAATATTCTTGATATTTTGAGCATTTCAGTTGGAAAAATTTGTATTTTAGGTCTTTTCCTTGTGATTTGAAGCACTTATAGAAGCCAGTTGCTCATATTGATAAACTTGTTAAATTTAAGTAAACTCAAAACTTGTCCTGAGATTTACTAGTCTTTTTTTTTAATCACCTATACTAGTATTAAATAAAATGGGTCCTGTACCATCCCTGTATATTTACATTTTTAAGTTTAGAAATTATCTATTTTACTACTGTGCTAGTATTAATATATTAGGAAACATAAAAATAATACTTAAAAAAGGTGAAATGAAAAAAATTATACAAAGGAAGTTCTGAATTTTTCTTCCTGCATAACATAGATCATGATATATACCAGGGGTTGGCAAACTTTTTCTTTAAAGAGTCATAGTTAACATTTTAGGCTTCAGCCTATATGGTCTTTGGAGTCGTGTTGTACTACTTCTGTTAGGTCTTTTCCACATTAATTTTAGAGTAGATTTATCCATGCAGTTGGTCTTCCTTCATGAAGTAGGAAGAATAACACTAGTAGTTAGAATATATTCAATTTAACAAATATTTATCGAATAGCAGTGAAGTTCAGATATAAGGTTAGGTGCAGAGTCATGAATTTGGTAAGAGAGATAGGTAAAGTTTTGGCATTTTGTAAGAAGTAAAATGATTAAGAACAAGCTGACAAGATGGTACAGTTGAGAAAGTGAGACAGGAACTGGTTGAGAAATGTCTCAAGTTGGGCTTTGAAAGATTAAGTTTTTGAGGTAGATGTTGTAGAGATATGAAGTGCTAGGAGAGAGCTTGGTTGGGTAACAATATGTACCTCAGTATTGATAGTTGGCAAAATGTTCAAGAAAGCAGCAGCAATGAGACCGGACAGATTGGCATGACCCTTCTCTGTATGTTCTACCTAATGAACTTGGATTCTGATATGTAGGTTGGTGGAAATCATTGACAAGATTCTAGAATAGGAAAAAAGTGATTAGATTTGCTTCTTAGAAACAGTGGTGATAGTGTGGAATATACAAGGAGTAGGGTAGTAGTTCCCCCACCCTTTGGTGTTTTTTTTTTTTTTTTTTGGTCAGTTCATCTAATTTTACTTCTTCATAAAAGAGGTTACAGTAGTTTATGGGTTGATTTATACCAGGCATAAAATAAGGAAACTTGTAATACTATTTAGCAATGCAAAAGGAATGAACTGCTGACATGCTACAAGAAGAATGGATCTCAGAAACATACTACATGTAAAAATTCACATATAATTTGATTTCACTTAAAAATGGAAATGCCTATAGGTAGATTATAGGTGGCTTAGAGATAGAGTGGGGACTGTCTGCAAGGGGTCACAGGGATCATTTTTAGGATATTGGAAATGTTCTAAAATTGTATAGCAATGATGGTTGTACAACTTTGAATTTACTAAAAAATCATTGAATTGAACTCTTAAAGTGGATGAAATTTATGGTAATTAAACTTCAATAAAGTTATTAAAAACTAGAACACTGTTATAATTTGAGTGAAACTGTTTAAAAGAATACTTCCATTTGGGCATGGTGGCTCATAACTCAAGAGGCTAAGGCAAGAGAATTACAAAGGCTAACAACTTAACTAGACCCTGTCTCAGATTTAAATATTTTAAAAAAGAACTGGGGATGTAGCTCAGTGATGGAATGCTTGCCTCGCGTCCACAAGGCTCTGGGTTTGTGGGTTCAAGCCCTAGGTGTAAAAAAAAAATAATATATATTTTCTCACACGCACACGCACACACATGCCTACACCTACATATATTTAACTACCTAAAAAAATTATTACTGCATAGAAAATTTTAAGACAAACTGGGAGAGAACTAGTTAGGACATATATAATCCTATATAGGGAATGGGCATGTATATATTATATGTGTTAAACATAGATAGGGCTTTTAAAGCTCAATAACAGAAATATTAGAATTCAATGTTTTATGTCAGAAGACATGAAAAGAGAGTTCATAAAAGAAGAAATATGTATGGTCAATAAACATTGTTAAAATTGCAGACTCTCCAGAAGTTAAAACACCCAAAAAACTGAAAACAAGATTTTACTTTTTGTCTAGTAGATGTGTAAAAATGAGAAAGAATTGGGTTATGAATATACAGCACAGTGATAGAGTGTTTGTCCACAATATGCAAGACCTCGTTCAATCTTCAAAACTGGGAGGAAAATTTTCATATTGCTGGTTGTCATGAGATTGTTACTTCTGAGCAAGTATTTCAACTACTGCAACTAAAAAAGGTTACTGTTTTTTTGACTTGTTACAAATACATTGTAATTGTAGAGTGAAACAGTGTAGTAACTACTGATTAACCTGGTTATTGGTATATTTTATAGAATATACTCTGATTTAATAATTTCTCAACTTTCCTTATTAAGTATGATATGAAGAGAAACCTTTTTCAGTGCTTACATTAGATAACAGTATTAAAAAATTTTTTTTGTAGTTGTATGCGGACAGCATACCTTTATTTTATTTTGTTTTATTTTTATGTGGTGCTGAGGATTGAACCGAGTGCCTCACACATGCGAGGCAAGTGTTCTGCCACTGAGCTACAGCCCCAGCCTGATAGTAGTATTTTAAATATTAAAATTTTACTATTATGTTAAAGTGTTAAAAATTTAATAATATTCATACTGTTATTTTCTTTTATTCCTGGCTGCCAAACCCAATATATGAAGTTGAGTTAACTCATTAAGAAAACATGTATGAACTTAATTGTGTGACTTTTCATTGTTTATAAGGTAATTTCACATTTCACTTAATTCACTGTGAGGAAAATGGGTCTTAGTAATGCTGATTGCCAAAGTAAGGTGAAGTTGGGATTTGACTGTGGGTGTTTTTCCTATTTCTTTAAGCCCTGTTTCTCTTTGTGCTTTATTTAGTGTGGGATCTGAACAAAAAATAGTACTGTGTTACCTAAGAATAGGTCAGTGGAATAGAATTAATAGTTCAGAAATAAACCCATACAGTGGATTTTTTTTTTTTTTTTTTTTTTTTTTTTTTTTTAATAACAGGGCCAAGAGAGTTTAAGGAGAAAATAACCACCTTAGCAAATGATACTGGGACAACTGATTATTATTATTTTTTCTCACGTTATTTTATTGATGCCATATAGTTGCATATAATGGATTTGTTGTTAACATATTCACACATACGTATAATATAACAATATTATTTGACCAATTCCCCTATCCCCCCCAGTACTGGTGATTGAACCCAAGGCCTTTGATATGGTGACCCCAGCACTTTTTTTCTCCTTCCCCTCCTCCTACCTACTGGTGCCTTTTCCCTGTTTTACTGACTTCCTTAAATTTTCATGAGATCTCTGGTTCCCCCACCACCTTTCTTTTTCTCTTTCCTCTCTCTAGCTTCTGCATAAGAGAGAACAGCTGATTATTATTAACATGGAAGGGAATAAAGTTGAATCCCTTACCTGATACCATAGACCAAAAAAAAAAAAAAAAAAAAAAATTGAATAAAATATGTAAGAATCAAGAACATGAGGGCTGGGAAGATAGCTCAGCTGGTAGAATGCTTGCCTCGTAAGCATAAGGCCCTGAGTTCGATCCCCAGTACCGCAAGGAAAAAAAAAGAACATGACCTAGAATTAGACAATTAGAAAAAAATTGAATAAAATATGTAAGAACTAACAACATGACCTAGAATTAGACAATTCATTTTTAGACATTACATCAGAAACACAGCCAAAGAAAAAGTAGGTAAATTGGACCTTATCAAAATTAAGAACCTTTGTGTTTCAAAGGATACAATCAAGAACATGAAAGATACTAGTGAAATGGGAAGAAATATTTGCAGATTATTTATCTGATGAAGACCTTCTATCCAGAATATGTAAAGAACTCATAACAAAAATTAACACATATTTTCCAAGAAGATATACAAATATCCATAAGCAAATGAAAAGATGTTCACCTTTATTAGACATGAGGGAAATGCAAATCACAGTTATATTTAGATACCATATAACACCTGCTATAATAGCTATAATTAGAAAGGTAGACATATGCTGATAGAAATGTAGAGAAACTAGAACCCTCATATAATAACTGATGAGAATGTGTGATGAAACTCTTGTCAGAAAATAATTTAGCAGTTTCTCAAAAGTAGACATTATTCTGTGACCCAGTAGCTCTGTCCTTCGGGATGTATCTGAAAAACAAAACAAAACCAAAAGCCTATCTTTACATACAAATCTACAAATGAATGTAATAGTATTATTGATAATTGTTGAAAGGTGGACACAACCCAAGTGTCCATCAGCTGATGAGTGGGTAAATAAAATGTGACATATCTATTCAGTGGACTATTATTCAGCCTTTAAAAAGGAATACAGTTCTGAAACTTTCCATAGCATGGATAAATATTGAAAACATGCTAAGTGAAATCAGCTGGACACAAAAGACCACTTACTGCAGGATTCTGTTTATGTAAATTGTCCAGAAAAGGAAATCCAGAATAATAAAAAAAAGTGGTTGCCTGTAGCTTAGGGTAAAGGAAGGCTGCTCATGCATTTGGGGTAATGAGAATGTTCTGGATAAACGGTGGTGATGGCAATATAACTGCCTTTCTGCATCAACCACTCTAAAGAAATGAAAGGAAACAAGTGGAAAAACTCTTGCATGTCCTCCTTCCCTCTCTAGTGACTATTTCCCTTATTTTCTTTTGCAGTAAATTTAGAAATTATTTTTAATAGCATCTTGACTTCCCTACCTCCTTTTTATTCCTTACTCTATTAAAATCTATCTTCTCATAATAAAGTCAATAATAACTTCTTCATCTTTTAAAACAAATTTGCTTTTTAATTTGTCTTTCATGATGTTTTGCTAGCTCTATTGAACACTCTTTGTTAAAGCTTCTCTTGACTTCTGTGTTTACACTCTTCTAGCTTTCCTGTGGCTTTCAGTTCTATTTTAGTGTACCCATTGTTGACCGTAGTTTGGCTGTCCCTGAATGTTATTGCTTTAATCTTAGATTTTTCTCACCTTTTTGCTGATACATTCTTGGGCAATTTCACATGTTCCTATGGCTTCATTCACCCATCAGTATCAAACAGATTAGGTTTGTTTTGCTAGCCCTTACTGTTTCTAATTGAATTTTGATGCTATTTAGGCATTTTCCCTCTTCTTTTTTTCAAACTTTGAGATATCTGTTCTCCCTGATAGAGCATAAAAATGCCTTATGATTTAATTTCAATTTTTTGTGGTTTATTAACTTCATATTACTTTTAAGTGCTTTACCAGCAATGAACTCTCCCATTGTTCCTTGAGGACATCTTATTTTCCATGCCTGTTCCTTAATTCTGGGATGCTTTCTATTTCTCCTCTTCTTTCAATCTCCTGTACCTACTCATTTATTTATTGAGATAGTGGTGAAGTGGTACTTTCTGTGAAGCTTTTAGACACTTGGTTCTACTGATTTCTTCCTACTTCTAGGGTATAGCACTTTGTTACCACTGTTTTTTTTTTTGAATTATGTTACTTGTTTGCTTACCTTACTGTTACTGGACTTTGAGCTCTGGAGAGCAAGATCTACTTCCTATGCCTTTTTGAATTTCTGGGTATAGATAGGCCTTTTATAAATACTTGTGGAATGAATGACATCTTCTGGGATGTCTGAGTGGTATGTGTAATACGGTAGTTTGCAGCCATCAAATTTATATACATTTGAATATGAAAAAAAAGTACTTAAACTTTAAAAAAATTTTTAAATTAGTTAAATATTTTTCAGTCTTTTGCTCTTGACTACAATCTATTGTAGCTTGAGTACTCTCATACACTCAAGTCTTTATTTATATAACCCATGGCCTGATAACTAACAAGCCTATAACATTTTCCTTCATTTTAGTCACATTAGTCAACTATGTACTGGTTACTTCAACTTAGATGTTTAGAGGTACCTCAAACTTGACATGTTCAAAGCTGAATTTGTATCTTTCCTTCCTTCTTCTTGAAAATAATGTTTGTTTAGTTGCCCTAGCCATCATTCTTGACTTCTGAGTCAGATTAATCTATCACTTAATCCTGTTACTTTTACTTTCCTAATATATTTTTAATACATTTTCTTTTTTAAATTACAATTTTTTTTAGTCAAAGTAATTTGTGCAAATAAATTTTTTTCTTTATTCTTTTTCTTTTTTGGTACTAGGGATTGAACTCAGTGACTCTTGACCACTGAGCCACATCCCCAGCCCTATTTTGTATTTTATTTAGAGACAGGGTCTCACTGAGTTGCTTAGGGCCTCGATTTTGCTGAGGCTGGTTTTGAATTCGCAGTCCCCCTGCCTCAGTCTCCTGAGCCACTGGGTTTACAGGTGTGCACCACCACACCTGGCTTGTACAAATAATTTTAAAGGTTAAATGCACTATTAGGCTTATAAGTTGAATGGTCATATAATTTGATATTCTAAAATTGACATTTTTAAAAGAGAAAGGGACACTTTTTAAGATTACATTTAGGATCTATGTAAGTATCTCTGTGGCGGAATGTATGCTTGGCATGGTCATACCCTACTTAACATGAGAAATAGACACTTACCTATTCCTCACCACTCAAAGTTCCTCCTTTTAATGGTTTTAGGTGTTCAAGTTCCTGTTTCCAGAAATCATGCTTATATTCCTTACATTCTCTTTTGCAGGTATATTGATTTTCTACTGTATGATATGAAGAACTGGATTCCTTACACTTGTTTTTGGCCCATATTCCCAATGTAGTTATTCATTTCATCTATTTTTATTTTTCCTAAGAAAAATAAGTACTCATACCCATACTCTTCCCTAGAATAATAAAATGCCTCCCTATTAGGGTCAGACAGACTTACAAGGTAATTTATTGGTTTCCTCATCATTTATTTATTCTTAGATATCATCATCATTTATTTATTCTTGGATGTCATCTCTTGTCGAGTCCTAGCTATCTGCTATAGTCTGTAGGGTTGTTCTCTAGATGTGTGGTGAGTAATTTTTAAGGAATTTTCTTCAAATAATCATGGGAATTCATCTTACATCTCTATACTGTTGGGTCTTCTGTGTTTCTATACATCATGTCATCATCTTTCATGATTTTTCCCCCTCCTTTTGATGGTATATTTTCATCATATGCTCTAGTAGCTTCCTGAGAAAGTTCATGGGAGGTAAGACCTTGGGTTGCTAGTAACAGTTTTAACCTTATACTTGACTGATAATTTGTTATTGTTAGTTAGGATTCCTAATTTGGGAATGGTTTCCATTCAGGAGTTTGGAAGACAGACATTGTTCATGTGACTTTATGTCCTATGTTGCTATTTAAAAGTCCCGGTCTGGGATTTGGGGGAGTTGTAAGTGTAGCTCAGTGATAGAATGTTTGCCTAGAACGTGTAAAGCCCTGACTTTGATACCCAGCACTGCAAAACAAAAGTAAAACAAAATGAAATAAAGTAGCAAAATAAAATAATTTTTTCTATTGTTGGTGATCTGTTTTTGTTGTTGTTCTTTGTTTTTTGTCTTGAAGTTTTTAGATTTTTTATTTTTTTTACCAGTGATAAAAAGATGTTGGTCTTTGGTATGTCCTCATTTGCTGCGCTGGGCTCCTGGAAAGTCGTTCAATTAGGAAATTTATGTGTTTAAGTTTCAGAAATGTATTGTTTCACAGTTTTCCTGTCTCCTGTATCCTTTTCTTCTGGATATAAGACTTCCCAATTGATTCCTTATTCTTATTTTTTTAATCTCTTTTTTTTTTTCCTCCTTCTGTCTTTGTTTTTTTCTGAGAGTTTACTTTAACCTTTTCCTAAGGTTTGTATATTTTTTAATTGGAGTGAAATTGACATAACAAAATTAACCACTTGAACAATTCCATGGCATTTAGTATGTCTATTTTTCTTGCTAGGAATTGAATCCAGGGCACTGTGCAGGCTAGGCAAGTGCTCTACCACTGAGCTACATTCCCAACCCCCAGCCCATCTGTTAAAATAAGACATATTTGACAGTGTGTGAAGTAGTATAACAAATACAGCAAATTCTAGAATAGGCAGATCTCTTTCATGTACCTGTCCTTGACCAGATCATTTCAGGTTGGATATACTTGAATTTTGAATTGTTCTTGGAAATTATTAGAGAAAATGCAGGGGATTTGAATTTTCAAAAGGTGAAATATTAGTGAGAGAAAGGAAGTTGAGGGACTCTTTGAATCTTAGAATCATTCACGTGTCTTTCTGAAGGAGGAAACCAAAATGAATCTCCAAAGGCCCAACTACTTATACTTCTCTTCTTTTTATTTGTTATATTGTAAGTAGGACCTAAGACTGTATTTTATTTGAGTAATAAGATTTAAGAAAATACTGTTTCATCAAAAACACTAACACTTTCTTTGAAGCTTTTTTCCCCATATACATTATCCAGGAAAGTCTGAGTAATTGGAACTAGAGTGGGACTAGAGACTAGAGATGCCAGCTTTCTACTTATTAAATCACAAAAGCACTTAGCATTAGTTTGATTAAAATGTGTGCAATCCTGCCCTTAACAACACAGTGCCTCTTTGAGTGCATATTTTCTGTAGAAAAAAAAAAAAAAAATTGACAAGCATCTGTTTGAATCTTCCAAGGATTTTAGAAAGCTTCTGGCAAGTTAGATTTTCTTAGGATATTGGTTCAGTTACTGTAATTGGGACAAAAATGTTAGTGACTTAAAAAGATGGAAAGCTTTTCCTCTCACTTCAAAAAGAACTGGTTAGTAGTAGGGAAAGTAGGGTGGTTCTGCTCTAAGCTATTGTTTAGTGTCCCAGGTACTTTATTTTTCATCAGTCTGTGCTCTTATTTGAATGGTTGATGTGGTTTTATAGCATATTCTGCAACTAAATTTCAGCTTGCGAAAAGCAGTGAAGACTATAATAGAGGGCAGGCAGCTTCCTAATGTGAACCTGACCTAAAATTTATACATAACAGTACCTGTCAGAGTCTATCAACTGGAATTTGGCCACACTGAACTGCAAGGTAGAGTGGAAACTAATCTCTCTGTGTGGGTCACTATGAGCCAAACTAATTGGGAGTTTTGGTAGGAAGGAGGAGAGATTAGATTTGGAGGGGCAGCTATTGGTTTCTAAAATTAAAGGAATAACGACAAAGAAACTAAACTTAAAAATTTGAAAGCTGTTTTGCTTTTTAGCGTGACAACTTGTTTTAAGCTTCTCTCATGTATTTTTGTCCCAGATATGAATCAGCTCAGGTTCCATGTGTTAGCAAATGGTATATGGAAGCGCTAACCTGGGCTTTAGGTTGTAATTTGATCATTTCTGTTGAGTTGGTCATTGTTTCTACACTTTTTAATTGGACATGGATAGGATATATGTACATATTTACATATTTTTTTCTAAAAGAGAAAATAGGTCATGAATTCATGCTTATATCCAATTTAAATTTAAGGTAAGTATTTAAAATGTATTGGTTAAAGAAAGTATTTATGTTGAAAAACCAAGTTTCAATTCCTGACTTTGCAACTAGAAGGAAACCTTATTCTCTCTTGTTCTAAGTTTTAATGTCTTCATTTTTAAGATGGGGATAATAATAGTAACATGATTATTATGATTAAATGAGACAATAAATACTCAAGGGATATCACTGAAGTAATTATTTTCTGTCACTGTACAGAAACGAGAAACACCTCATTCTTCTTGTAGGGCTTCAAAAAGACCTTTGAAGATAACACTTGGTTATCAGGGAAGATGGGGTTATAAGAGGGATACCTATGTTCAGTCAGACGTACATGGGCAAGGAATTTACCAGAGGCTCTGATCTGCATTAATCAAGGCTGGAACATAGGGTTTTATTATTGTCAATATTGAAATCAGATAAAGTTTCTAATTTTTGTTTTCTTCTTGCAAAATTGTTTTGTCTACTCTTTAGATCCTTGGAATTTACATTTAAATTTAAAATCAGACGTGTTAATTTTTATGAGTCAATTGCAGTTTTGATTTGAATCTGCTAAAATAATTTTGGGGGAAATTGACACTATATGTTATTTTGATTGACAAGCATTGCATTTCTCTTAGATTTTCTGTCTTTAATTTTCTCAACAATATTTGTAGTTGTCAGTATGTAGGGTTTGTATATATGTTGTAAGTTGGACTTTTTATCTTCAATTTCTGATTATTGTTATGTATAGGTGAGAGTTTGTATATGTATGTGTGTGTGTGTGTGTGTGTGTTTTGACCCGGTACCTTGTGACCTTCTTAAATTTACTTTATCTAGTAGCTTTTTCTAGATTCTTTGGATTTTTTTTACACACAACCACGTCTGAATGTAGACAGTTTTACTTCCTCCTTTCTAATATCTGCCTGTGGACTGGGGAGATAGCTCAGTTGGTAGAGTGCTTGCCAAGCACAAGGCCCTGGGTTCAATTCCTGGCACTGCAAAAAAAAATAAAAATAAAAACTAATATCTGCCTGTGGTTTTATTATTTTTCTTGCCTTAAGATACTAGTAGAAATGATGAGAGTGGACATCTCTGTCTTTTTCTTGATCTTCAGGGATCGGGTGGGGAGTGAAGCATTTAGCTTTTTATCAGTTAAGTGATGTTAACTGTAGGCTTTCATAAATTATTTTCATTAGGTAAGGAAATTCCCTTTGTTTTGTTTTTTTAAAACTTGAATGGGTATTGTTTTGTCAAAAGTTTTTGATTTTTTGAGTCAATCATGATTTTTCTTTTTTAATCCTGCTAATATGGTGAATAACTTTAATTTTTGAATGTTGAACCAACTTTGTTTTATATTATTAATATGCATTTTATAAATATATGTAAGAACCCTGTTTATATTTTGTAGATGAGTAAACTGATAAGTAAGCAGTCATAGGAATCTAAAAAGCTACAATTTTGGATTGTTTACCATAAAATCAAACAGAAAATGTATTTAGTAAGCCAAGGGTAAATATTAGTTGGAAATCCATATATTTAACAGGCATGTAGGAAAGGGAAAAGAATGTGTTTCTTCCAGGACCCAAATTAACTTGAACAAATAAATTAATCTTTTTGTGGCAAGTTTTCCTATCCCTCCTCATCTTCACAACAATAATTATGTATTTTTTTCATTCTACAAAATACTATTCACTCATTCCCCACCCTCTTTCTGAAGTTAGTATGAGTCTAAAAATTACTGACAGTAGAAATTTGCCAGCTTTTAGGTAGAGGAGTAACTCCTAATGTACTTGGAACTGTCATATCTGGTCAGTGCATGTTTTGACATAAGTGTGGAATCATTTAGTTATTACTCCGGCTGAATTATTTGCTCATGGTGGTGAAATTTTTATATTCTATTTAAAAGACTTAAATATTTTAATAGGAACTTTTAGCTAATAAGTTTTAAAAGAAGGGTACTAATAAAAACAGGCTTCCCTTACTTTTCTCGTTTCCTTTCCAGAGGTTTTGTCTTGCATTTTCAATGATTGTGTGGATTACTCATATATATCCATATTTTTAAAAAATTTTATTGTGGAAACTTTTAAACATACATAGATGCAAGGAAAATAAAAACTAATCTCAAGAACCCTTACCCAGTTTCATTATCCATATTTTGCTGGTCTTGTTTAACCTGCTTGCTGCAGCTATGCATACTGTTTTGGGGATTATATACACATTGTAGACAAACCATTTCATCTATAAATACTTCTTTGTGCATCTTTTAATTGTATAAGGTGTTGTGTGTGTGTGTGTGTGTGTGTGTGTGTGTTTCTATTTATTTTCAGTGACATCATGGATTAAGATCTGAAGAGTAGGATTTACTACCGTAATAGTACAAAGGAAAGTCATGCAGAGGGGCTAGCATGTACAAAGGCTTGTTCTTTTTATTATTATTTATTTATTTTTTACAACTGCATTTTGATTCATTGTACACAAATGGGGTACATCGTTTGGTTTCTATGGTTGTATATGATGTAGATTCATACCATTCGTGTAACCATACATGTACATAGGGTAATGATGTCTGTCTCATTCCACCATTTTTCATAAACCCCCTCATTTCCTTCTACAAAATCTAAAGTTTCTCCATTCTTCTCTCACTCACCCCCACCCCCCGCCCTTATAGATCATCATCCACTTATCAGGAAGAACATTCAGTCTTTGGTTTTTGGGGATTGGCTTATTTCACTTTGCATGATATTCTCCAATTCCCATTCATTTGCAAATGCCATAATATTATTATTCTTTATGGCTGAATAATATTTCATTGTATATATATATACCACAGTTTCTTTATTCATTCATCTGTTGAAGGGCATCTAGGTTGGTTTCATAATCTAGCTATTGTGAATTGAGCTGCTATTAACATTGATGTGGCTGTGTTACTGTTAGTAAAATTAGTATGCTAATTTTAAGTCCTTTGGCTAACATACAGGCGAGTAATATATGAAAAAGTGTTCAACATCTCTCTAGTAATTAGAGAAATGCAAATTAAAACAACTCTTAAGATTTCATCTTACTCTAATTAGAATGGCTATTATCAAGGACACAAACAATAATAGATGTTGGTGTGGATGTGGGGGAAAAGGCATACTTTTACATTGCTGGTAGAGTTGCAAATTGGTGCAGCCATTCTGGATAGCAGTGTGGAGAATCCTCAGAAAACTTGGAATGGACCCACCTTTTGTCCCAGCTATCCCACTCCTCGGTTTATACCCAAAGGACTTAAGGTTTGTTTTTTGAAGGGAGTGTTTTGAGAATGAAGAACTAAAAGAAGGCTGATATGGTTTAGAGAATTAAAAAAAAAAGGGGGAACATAGTACAAAATAGAAAAGAATATTGGACTCGACCATACAAAGGACTTTGAGACCATCTTGATAATGTTATTATTAATATAAAAGCAATAGGGAAGCCATTGAGGATTTTATTTAGAGGTAATGGGTAGAGGAGAGGGAGACAAAAGTGGATGTTAGAAGACCAGGTAGGCATTGTTATCGGTAGTCTTATCAGTTAGCTCGAATAAGGAGGTTGGCACTAATAGACAAGATGGAAAGATGTAAGAATTTGAAGAGACATTTAGGAGGTTAAAATCAATAGAATATAATGACATATCGCACTTGTGGTTTAAGGAACAGAGAGATGACTTCTGCAAAACTGGATGATGATGCCATTTACTGACCCTAGAGAATTTTAGAGGACTATTTTGGATGGAGAAAATCATGAGTTCAGTTTTGTATTTTTATAGTTTTTGAGGTACCTTTGAGCCATTCAAGAATGAATGCCAAGTAAGAATAATTTGCTGAGGAGAGTTATGTACAATTTTTGAACATTATCTGGTATAAAAGTATGAAGCTGTGAGTAGGTGGTGGGTTAAAGATTCAGAGTATAAATTGACCAAGGCCTGAGACTGAGCCATGAGGATCTACAACACTTAACAGCTAGGTATGAGAGGTCAAGTCTGGTTTGGGAGTGAGGGTAAAGGACAGATGCAGCACAACTAGAGAAGAGGAGGAAAACTTGAGTGTGAAAACCAAAGAAATATGCTTCAAAAGAGTGGCAAATAGTTTTGAATGCTGCTTGGATGTCAAATGTGAAAGTCTCCACTAGGTTTAATATCACCTTTAGTTATTAATTGCTATATAACAAATCATCCCAAAACTTAGTGGCTTAAAACAGTTTATTATTTCTTAAGATTCTACAGTTGGCTACATACAACAGTTTATTATTTCTTAAGATTCTACAGGTTGACTACATACATACAGGCTTAGTTGAATCCGGAACAAACAAGTTGTTCTCCTTTGTATACCTGACTTGGCTGAGGCACCTTGCCACTCTTCTCTGTGACTTTCTCTCCATTCAGTAGTCCAATTCAGGCTTCTTTATATGGTGGCTGGTTTCCACAGAGGTGAAAATGAATTGCAAGGCCCAGCATGATTTTGCCCCACTGTGCTGTTGACCACTTTGACCCAAAAAAGACCATTAAGACTTAGTGTGACTTGTTTTAGAGGAGTGAGAGGACTAGGAAATGATTAGGTGAAGAAAAATTCTGTCCTTTTTCCATATTTTCTCTAAACTTGACCCAAATCTGGGCTGCTGATTTCCTGAATGCTTGTTTCTTTCCTCTCATATGCTGTTTCCCTGACCACTGTTTCTCCATCTCCCCATATTAAAATTCTACCCATTTGTAAAGGATTCAAGCTTTTTATAAGTCTTTAATCTCTCTCCTCTGCTTTTTATGCTCCAACAGATCTGAAGTTTATTTTGTAACCTAGTATTTGGTTTTTGTTTTTTGTGTCTCCTGTGTCTTTGATTGTAGTCTCTACTCTGCTTTCCCCACCAAGCTACACAGTGTTCTAGATTCTCAGTAAACTTTTTACTCTTCAAACTTGCTCTGATGCTATGTCCTCTGGGAAGCCTTCCCTGATTCCTCCTCCAGATAATCATTTATTTCTCTGTACCTTATGCATACTTCTGCTATTGTGCACATTACAATTACTTATTAATATTTTCTTGAAGGCAGGGAAGTAAAATGTTTAATGTGTTATCTTCACTAAATAACCCAAATTATAGCTTGATTTGCAGTCTGCCTTCTAATTTTTTTTAAAAGGTCTCACATGATGACAATTAAAATGTATACCTTTATAATGACTTAGTTACTTCTTTGATACTTTGCCAGATTCATTGGTACTGGTTCAGTGCAGTAAACTATAAAGAAAAGTTATGGTTTGGTGTGCGTGGTAAAAAAAATTACAAGAAATTTTATTTGGTCAAGTTTTGTGTATCCTTTAATAAAGCAAGAATTTGAGGTTATATTTCATGTGGGCTGTAGTGAAAGTATGTCTGCATATAAATTTTCATTATGAGTACTGTCCATTGACCTGGATGAACTAGTTGCTGTGGCACCAGCATGTCATGTTTATTTCTCCAACCTATGCTCCAGATGATAGGCAGGTTTTACTGCTCGTCTTTGTATTCTCCATGTCTAGCACATCCATGGGTCATACAGATGAACTAGACAGACAAACAGGGAGAGAGTAAAACTCATAGCTATTGGAGATAGGGGTACTTGGTTCTGTGACCTCATATTCCATGGAAATTTTTTTTATCCATACATGTATATGTTGGTGGAGGGACCACAGTTCTTGGCAGGACATGGATAGGTGGTTGCTCTCTGATTACCTTTCTTTCTTTGCCCCTCTTTCTCTTGTACTTTGTATAGACTGTGGGAATGAGACTTCATTAATTCTTCAATTTGACAAATACAGAGACAGACAAGAAACAGATCATCTTCCCTGTCTTCTCCCAAATTAGAGGATAGGCAGCTAATAGATCATTAAAACCTAAGTGGGAAGTACTATTAAGAATGGGCACATAATTTTAGTGACTTTAGTAATGGAACCACTTGGCAGAAATGCATGTTGAAGGAGAAATCTTAAGTGCTGGTAGAGATCAATCCCGGTGGATTGTGGTGTGATCCTCATCTAGGAGCCAATTAAGTTGGATGTCAGCAGACATATATTTAGATTCCTGAATTTGAAGATGTCTTTCCTATTTGCTAACTTTTTTTTTTTTTTTTTAATACTCTGCCATTTAATATATGAGAATCCTGGTTAGCTCAGGCTTTAGAATAGTTTTTTTCCTTAAAGTGAGTGCTAAAATGTTATCTACAGTCTTGTTTATTTGACTTGTTATATCCTTATTAGAGCTTAAAAGAGTGCCATGCTTGTTGTAGTGCTTCACAGATAATTAAATAATTAAAGTTGAAGTTGAGCTTTTAGTTCAGTTTTAGCAAAGTAACTAATTAGGGTCTGGACCATCATCATATAAGATAATCAAATAAAGAGGAAATTCTGCTTTCATAAATAAAGTTTGAGCATGCCTAATAATAGACCAACCTAATCTGTCATTATTTTTCATACTAATGTTAGAAATAAGATTTGTTTACTTTTTTGGTAAGAAGTTAGGCAGGACTCAAGTGCAAGAGTAGTAATAGTAAGGTCTTCAAAGAAGGAAAAATAAGAGTAATTTCTTTCTAACTTTAAATTGGAGTTACATTTCATTTTCTGTGAGCTACTAAGATAATTACATAAAATAGCTGAATTGGTGATATCTGAAATTAATTATTTAAAAAAATAATAACAGAAAACTTCCATTATATCCAAGTTAAAAAAACTTCATGAGTATAAATAATAATTTTCTTTGCTTATTTATTCATTGGACTAAAGCTTTGCCAAATATAATCTTTTGAAGGTCTTTATAAAGTCCAGTAATACCATGGTTATGGGAAAATTACTGAGTTATTGGATCACACATGGTTTATCCAGTTCTTAACATTTACAGTCCTCCTTAGATGTTCTAAATTTGTATTGCAGGGATTATTTGAGTATATTCTAAAACAAATGTTTCCTACCATACAATCCTATATTATATCTTATCTCTAAAATGGAGATAATGAAAGTATCTACCCCATTCATTTATTATAAAATGTTATATGTAAAGTTCATAAAAGGGTGCTGAAAATATGCTAGCTATAATTATTGTTTATTTTTGCTATTATTATCCATGTTTTGATAATTGGAAGGGGAAAGCAAGAAGGAAGAAAAATATATTGCTGTTCCTTTCTGTTGGATAAAAGAGTACCTGGTGAGATGGACTACTGAGTGGTAGAGTACTTGTCTAGCATGTGCAAGGAAGACTTAAAATTGCTATTATGGTTCAGAAATTGATTTAACGCTTTTTTCTGAAAGTGATTATAAAGTTTCGTATTTTCCATTTAGTAAAATTATTTTTATATTAATAGGTCAATATTCAGTTTTTTAAAATGCAGATTGTGCTTTCAATAATAGTCTGTATAATACAGTGCTGAAGAGCCCACTTCTGCCAGGCTCAGTGGCACCTGTCTACAATCCCAAGTGACTCAGAAGGCTGAGACGGGAGGATTGCAAGTTCAAGGCCAGCCTCAGCAACTTAGGCCCTGTCTCAAAATAAAAAACAACAAGGGCTGGGGATACAGCTCAATGGTAGAACACACCTGGGTTCAGTGCCCCCGCCCCCCCAAAAAAAAAAAAAAGAAAAGAAACCCTGAAAAACAAAAACACTCATACTTCTCTTTCCCAGAAACAATAGTTGTGAATTTGGCATATAGTCTTCTGGTCCATATTTTCTTACTTTACTACATGTATATATTATACAAATAGAAAAATAACACTAAATATTGTTTACTTATAATAGTGTATTAGAGATGCCATTCAGTTCATATCATTTTATATCTTGTCTTTTTTAAACATTGATACTGTTTTTGAATCAGAAATAATCCCATATGGTCACCCAGCATAATAAAGAGGTGATGTTACAGTGCAGCAAAGAAAGGATGATATTTTCAGTTAATGATGCTATGTCAATTAGATATCTATTTGGGGAAAAACATATCTGCACCCATCTCTTAAACATATTCCAAACTCAATTTCACATGTATTTCAGGCTTAATTATAAATAAAAATATTAAAGCTTTTAGAAGAAAATGGAGAGTGCCTTCACGATCTTTAGCACACAAAAAATGTTAAACGTAAAAGAAAAAAAAAGGATTATCAAAAGATAGCACTAACATAATGAAAGTGGTCACAGAATGGGAGAAGATATTTGTAGTACCTGTATCCAATGAGAGACTGATACCTATAATATATTAACAGTTCTCCAATACATTAATGATTCTCCAAATCAGTAAGAAAAAGCCAGGTAACTCAAAGTAAAAGGGGGGTGGGTGGTACAGAACATTTTAACAGGCACTTTGTAAAAGAGCACATTGAAATGACAGTAAGTGTATGCAAAGGTGATCAACTTCCATAGATATCAGGGAAACTGAAACCCTTCTGAGACACTATTGCACACATACATATACACACACACCAAAATGGCTAAAATGAAAGGCAACTAGTATTAAGTTGATAAGAGAGTAATGAAGCAATGGTTCTTTCATACACTGCTGGAGGGAGTACAAATTAGTACAACCGCTTGGGAAAACCATTTGGCAGTATCTGCTGAAAGTAAACATGTTTATACCCTGTGATGGAGCAATTTCAAGGAAATGCATGCATATTTTGTCATAAAGGTGAGTGTGTGTGTATTCATTCATATATTATGAATAGTTGTGCATATGTAGCACAACTATTCATAATATACCCAAACAACCCAAATGACTCTCAAAAACAAAAAAGATAGATACATTATGGTATATTCTCTCACACACAATGCTGCAGTAAGAACAAATGATCTACAGCTATATGCAATACTATGCATGACTTTCACTTCTATGTAATATAAAGAAACCATAAACCAAAGAGATCATACTCTATAATTCCGTTTATATAAAGTTCCAAATCACACAAAACTGAACAGGGGCTGTGATGGGGGGAGCCTAAGTATAGGTTATTTTATGTATATGTTATATTATCCAAAAAATACTGTTTTGAGGTCTACCCATGATGGATCTTAGAGATCGTTTATTCATACCAGTGACCATAGTTTGTATATTGATTACCTTATTGGACTTGTAGGTTGTTGCCATTTTTTTCTCTATTTCAAATAATGCTGTAGTCAAGGTGTTTTATTATTTAGCGGTGATGGGAATTGAATTCAGGGCCTGGTTCATGCTAGGTACATGCACTACCATTGACTGTGCCCTGCAATATTCTTTTATATGACTTTTCATGAAAATATGAGTTTCTGTAGGAAACTTTCCTGTGTCAGGGTATGCTTATGTTCAACTCTACTGATGATATCATATAGTCCTTTAAATGATTATTTATTTATAAGCCCTTCAGGAGTGTTGGAGTGTTTTCATTACACTATAGTCTTACTATCAGAATTTTAAAATATTTGTTCATCTTATGGGTATGAAATGCTATTTATAACTTGCATTACCTGATGACCAGTGTATTTGAATATCTTTCCACATGTTATAGTTCATATGAATTTCCTCTTGTGTATTCTTAAAATTTTCACTTTTAGGAAGTATCTATTAATTTTTATTGCACATTTTTCTAATGATTAATTTTATATTTATATGCAGTTTTCTTTGATTAGCAGTCCATATATTCATGAAGGCTCCTCCACTTTGTGATTTTAAGCTGTTAGAATTTCAGCTAAAAATTTAGAGTAATTCAAGCCTCTGAAGAATATTTTTCCTTCAGATTTTTATATTTTTTTCTGTTGTTTGCCTGCCCATTACTCCCTCCTGTTTTACCAATACATTCCCCAACTCCAACCATCTTTTGGAAGTGATATGAGGAAGGGGAAAATAATAGAAAAATGAATGATATCTTGACAAGTGTAAAATTATAGCTATATGTAGAAAGCTTGAAAATATTCTTGTGACTCTGGTTGGCTTTACTTTTTATTTGAGATACATTCTAGATTTAGCACTGTTCAGCCAAAGGCCAATTATTTCATCAATATTGTTGTCCAAATTGTTGTATATTTCTAGGCCCACCATAAGTGGCAGATCCTCATCACTTCATGATTAGTTGTGCATAGGTGCCTGTTATTCTCTGAATTCTCCAGTTTTGTGTATCCATTATTTCTGCAGAGAAACTGCATTAACAGTTGAAAACCTCTTTAGCCGTGCCACTGAATTTTATTGTTTCTGTGACTTTAGAAAATAGCCAAGCATTTAATAGCTGTGTTTCCCAAATTCAGAAGATAGTTGGTCTGGAGTAAAAAGAGATAATTTAAGCAGTGCTTTCTTATTTATCTTCTGGGAAGATGCAGTAAAAACAGCAAGGGCCTGGAGTTCCTGAGCTGTTTGTAAGTGTCACAGAGTCTTTGAGGTTGGGGAACCTTCCTCAAAGAACATCCTGGCCCAGATTTCTTCCCTCTTGCCTCTGACTTAAATAGGACCAGTGCCAGAAGAAGAGCACATGATTCTTGTCCATGGTCACAGAATCTTGGCTGATCTTGCTGAAGGTTTGAGCATATTCTCTTGGCAGGAACTGTGGGAGAGGGGTGCCAGCACAGCACAGCTTCACCAGGAACCTCTTCCTAGAATAGAATCAGATTTTTTTTTAAGGGTTTGATAGAAGTTAATGAAGAAATTTAAGTCTTAAATCAGTGTAGAATGTCTAAAATCCTCAATTTATTAAAGTCAGAAGTCTCTATGAGATTTAAGAAGGATGTAAAGAAGTATTTAGTTAGTTAGTTAGTTAGTTACTTATATGTGGTGCTGAGAATTGAACCCAGTGCCTCACACATGCCAGGCAAGTGCTTTACAACTAAGCCACAACCCCAGCCCAAGAAATAGTCATGTCTTGTTTTATGAACAAATTGGTATGAACTCTGGCTATTACTTTGGAAGTGATAATTTAAAAGTATATTCTATATTTTAAAAAAAATTCTCAAATGTTTGTAGAATGTAAGTTCCTGAGTGTGTTGATCCTGGATATTTCCCTAAGCACCATACAACTTATGTTTCTGATTCTCTGAAAAATCTTTGCTTTTGCCCCCCTCCCCATTTTCTTTTCCTGTAACAGTTTTAACCCTCCCTACTCCATACCCTTGACTTTTTCATGCTATCGATGGTATGGAGAAATCAGGTGTTTTGTCCTCTAGAATGTTATACATTTTGGATTTGAATCTCTGTTATAGTGGTGGTTAACTTGATCCTGTATTACCAAAATTCATTGTAAAACTGGTTTTTAGATCTAAAGGCTGGCTTTGATTCAAACTTTTCTTTCTTTCCCTTCTACTTTTTCCTCCCTTTTTCTTTTTTTTTCCTTTGTTTTCTTCTCCTTCCCTCCCTCTTTCATTCATTTTTCCTTCCCTAAGATCTTTTGTATTATGAACTTTTTATTGCCTCACACAAAAAATGCGCATAGTAAGATTGATGTAAGAATTCTGTTGGTTCACTTTCTCTGTTGATATAGAGATACCCATTAGAATCATTTTATGTCTGGTGAGAGTAGGGAAAACATCTATTAAAAAACAGAAAAAATCTCAAACCCTTCTACATTTAATCAGATATGATAAGAATCAATACCTTTAATACATTTAATATGCAATTAGTGAAAAAATTTACTTTTATGCAAATGCTTTGGAAGTGTATCTACTGGATAAAATGAAGCATATTTAGAATTATTAAGAACTGTAGAGATGTTTGAGGCTGCTGTGGTAGAACAGAAAAAGTGCTGACATGAACCTGGGAGGTCAAATCATTTTCTCCCTCCCTCCCTTGCGCACGTGCGTGTTCTCTCTCTCTCTCTCTCTCTCTCTCTCTCACACACACACACACACAAATAATAGTATGTATTATTGGATTGTTTTTAATGATTAAAGATTCATTTGGAAGCAGTCTAGACCCTGGTAGTTAGTTACATTTAATCTGAAGTGTGTTACAGTATTATAGAATTTGTTTTTTCAAATTAGGTCTTCAGAGTAAATTTAAGAAAACTAAAGCAATAATATCATGAATTATATTGGGGTGTGTCTTTTTACTTTTAAGCTCATTTTTGGAGTAATGAGAGACTCAACAGAGTTTTAGTATAGAGTGACTTTTTATTAAAAGGGCTTTAAAAGTAATACTGTGTGGAATTCTTACTAATTTTCCCCCCTCCATTACTTTCAGCTTCACTTACCTCTTAATTCCCCTTTGCCTGGAAGTGAACTGACCAAGGAACCTTTTCGCTGGGATCAGAGACTGTTTGCATTAGTGTTGCGGTTGCCTGGCACCATGTCAGTAGAATCAGAACAGTTGACAGGTGTGCCTTTGGATGACTCTGCAATCACACCAATGTGTGAAGTGACAGGCGGTAAGTTTTTGCTGATAGTAATTGAAGGACTTAAAGCAGAGTTTATCTGTTTGTGTTAAAATGTAAGTTTCAAAAATTCCATGTTTGTTTTTGTTTAATAAGTTGAACATTAGGAATTAATAGACATATAGTTTTAAAATTACATTATTGATGTATGATGGTGTATGATCTTGATATGAATACTTGTGGTTACTATTGACTTTCATAATGAATGGTATTTTTTTTATCCATATAGAAAATGCTGATATTTGAAGTTAAGTTTTCCTACCTACAAAAATTGTCAATGATTTTTGAAGTGCTAAAGCATTATTTTCTGTGAACTGTGTTTTTAGAAGCCTTTCATTACCCATTTGATGGGATATACCTGGTTAAGTGATGTTTTTCTCAGAGGTAAGGAGGTTAGGTAGATAGGTGAAGGAAATGGGTAAGAGGTTTTATCCAGCTTTTGTGTCACTTGTTCATCAAGTCAGGTAGCCACCATGCTTAGTGAACATAAATGAATATCGTATATAATAGGCATAGATTAATTTCATATAGATATGTATCAAATGCCTACTGTGCGTCAACTATTGTTCCATGATTTAGCGCTTCAGTAATGAATAAGAAATGCCAAGAGGTTTTTGTTTTCGGGGAACATTTTAGTTCTCATTTAAGGAATTTGATATTACAATTGTCTAAGTCTGGCATCCCACTATTTGAACTGTAAGAGGGACCTCCAACATAGGCTTTAGACGCAATCAGTGCTCTAGTGAGAGCCTAGCTACATAAGTTAAGAAAAAATACAAGTTCTAATTAATACTTTAGATGCCTTTCTTTTAAAATTCTATGGGTTTCAGAAATTTGCAAAATTCTCAGGCAAAAAGGATTGTGTGTGTGTATCCATATATATACTTGCACACACACACACACACACACACACACCCTACACATATACAAAGACAAGAATGAGGTAATTGTTATTCACACTATTAATGCTCCCATTTTATAGAAATACTCTGAACTGTTGTAATGCCTTCACAATTTACAGAATTAAAAAAAAAAAGTATGTGTGTATTTTTTTGAGGAACAGCTTGTCATCTACATTTTGAAAATTCACTGCTAGCAATTTCCTATACATGTATAACATTGTTCAGCAGTAGTCCCTGTGGTTTCTTTGGGGAATCCACATTTGTGTTCATGAAATTTTAGTTTTCAGCTTTGAACTGACCTACTTGTTAATATCTTTTTTTTTTTTTTTTTAACTTTAGGGTTTTTACTTAACAGATTGCAAAGGGCTTAAAGGCTGTACTTTAGACATTCTCACATTGGACATTATTTTCTTTGAATTACTTGGTTTGAACTTAGAATTATGATGAAGTTATGGCACTATATGTACTATAACTTTTGTCTTCAGTGATCAAGAATATTCAGAGTGTGAAATCAAGTGAGTGGTACAGTCAGAAAGTGTCTGAAAAGAACCTTGAAAATCATGTATTAGTTGATATCCTTGCCTTTGGGCAGTAATGTACTAAAGTTATTTTGTTTATTCTTTGAAAGGAACATCTCCAGAGGAGAAGATTCCGAAGTCACCCTTGGTAATATCTTTCAATGACCCAAAATTTTAGTCAAGAAATTAGGAAGTTTTCCCTAAATATACTTCCTGGATCCTTCCTCATGTAGTAGTTCGTTTGCCCCTTTTCATGCTCTTGCAAGGAACAGTGGGAAACTGCACAAATGCCACTCACCTTTTCATATATCTGAATAATGTGTTTTCTTTCTTTTTTAATTTAAAAGAAAGAATGTTCACTAAAGAAAGATTTTGGAGAAAAAGCACCAGAAAAGTAGCAAGAACAAAAAGTGAAAATCCATTGGTATTGTACTATACAAATATGTGAACAGTACTAACAATTCCTGTGTTGTTGTTTTTCTAACTTAGTGCGAGGAAGGCTATGTTCATTAATTTTTCCCATTAAAGAGTAATACATGTTTATTAAGGAAAAATTGGAAAGAAATTCACCTGTATTGTCAAAATAATAAATGTTATATTTTATTTATGCTTTTAAAAATGTGCAATTGTCATTGTAAGCATTGTTCTTTTGTTATCAGGTAACTTTGTGAGTGCCTCCTCTGCCTGTTAACTGTTCTAAATGCTGGGAATACATTAGGAATTATAGTCAGAAAACTTGTATCTTTGGACTGGGTTACAGATAATAATCATGTCAAATGAATAAATCATACTTTAGGGGGTGCTGCTGTTATGAAGAGGAAAAATTAAGGATTTGGGAGTAGAGAGCAACTTGAGACTGAGAAGGAATATTTTCGAGTAACAGGAAGGCTGATGTGGCCAGAATGTATATAGGAGTAGAAAAAGTAACATCTAGGTTTAGAGAGAAGCAATGTGTTAGTCAACTTTTCGTCACTGTGACCAAAATACCTGACAGGACAAAATAAAAGAGTAAAAGTTTATTTCAGCTCATGATTTCAGAGGTTCATTCTACAGTAAGCCAACTCCATTGCTCTGGACCCAAGGTGAGACAGAACATCTTGGTGGGAGGGCATTGCTGCTCCATTAATTTTGTCTAGGAAGCAGAGAGTGGAGAAGGGGCCACGAGGAAGACGAACTCTTCCAGGGCATACCCTAGTGACCCACCCCACCTGCCTATGAATCCTGTCCGTCAGCCCATTCAAATAGGATGGACCTGTTAGGTCACAGCTCTCAATCTTACCATTTTATCTCTGAATATTTCTGCATTAACACAGGAGCTTGGGTGGGGAAGAGGGGGAACCTCATCATCCACACTGTAATAGGCAGGCAGGGACAAATATTGAACTGTCTTTTAGGTCATAATGAATATTATTTTCCTAGTGTGATGGGAAGCCATTAGAGGGAAAGTGATCTATTTCTAATAGATCACGTCAACTTTTAGATAAGAATATATTATAGAGTGGCAAGAATGGAAACAGGGAAACAAGTAAGAGGTGACAGTGCTTTGGTTGAGAGTGCTATACTTAGAGGTGGTAAGAAGTAGACAGATGCAAACAGATGTCCTCATTGAGGACAGCGAGGGAAGAAGGATCAGGCATGATTCCCAGATGGTTCAGTTGGCCTGAACAACTAGAGATGAATGACTATGCCGTAAACTCAGATTGGTGCACTAGGGAGAGGTGGAGGTTATAGAGATTATACCCAGAATAAATTTCTGATACTTGTATTACAGTACCCTGGTTTGAATCTTGGCTGTACCACTGTACTAACTTGAATAAGTTGGTTAAACTCTGTGACTTAAGTGTTCTCATTTGTAAAATGGAGAAATAACCCATACAGTTGTTGCTAGGATTAAATAAATTAAAATGACAAAACAATTAGAACAGTGTCAAACACATTGATTCTCAGTAATTGTAGGTTTTTTGATTACAGTTATTGCATACAGGTGAGTTTGCTACATAATACTTACTAAGTAAAGCTAACTTTGAAGATTTGAGTCACTACTGCCTTTTTTTTAGCCACCATTATAAATCACATTAAAAATAAATTGATATCAGTACTTTAATATGTCAAATATATGTAGCTTGTATTCTGAAATTATTGATTGATTTGTGTAAGGGTAGGACTTCTAAGCTTATTACAAATAACATTGTAAGATGGTAGGTTGAAGATTTTTTTGCTGTCAAGGTTTTTAGTGTTGGTCTGGATCAGCATTGTAGAATAAATATAATTCAGGTTTCATATGTTATTATAAATTTCATAGTGACCACATTAAAGATAAAAACAGGTGAAATTGTTAATGAGATTTTATTATTTAAGTCAATATATCCAAAATATCATTTCAACATGAAATTTACATTTTTCACACTAAATCTACAAAATCAGGCATATAGTTTACATTTACTGTACTTGTCATTTTGGACTAGCCATGCTTGAAGTTCTAAATTGCCACATCTGTCTCTTGTCCACAATATCAGACTTCAAAGATCTAGATGCTTGTGTTGAAAATCTGTTTAAATGATCCTAACTAGTATATCTTTGGGGGAGGTTTTGGATTTTTGATCCCCAATTCTGGGGCTCAAACTCAGGGCCTTGTAATATGCTAGTCCAGCATGCTATCATTGAGTCATATCCAGCCCTAAGTTGTTGTTTTTGTAATTGCTAGTATTTTAGTGCTTTTGAATTAAAAGTGTGTAGATTAAAATATTCAAAAGGAGAATTAATTTAAGATAGGTAATGTTAAAGTATATAAGCCAAATGAAATTCAGAAATGTACATGCTACCATTTATATATTAGAATCCAATATTTAAAATATATAGTGACTGCCAGTAAACCAGTTAAGTAATTATTAACTGTCGGCTATGTGCTTTGCATTCATCTTAGGGATAAATCTTTGTTAAGTGAGAATAAGATTTGGGGGGAATTTGTCCTACTAGATGTTATTTATGTGTATATTAAAGACAAATTATATTGGATAATAATTGGAGCTAGAGAAAATGTGTAATTCTCCACCACCACACTGTGGTTTGTTGAGACCAAGATTTTATATTCAGTCTACCTGTAATTAGAAGAAAAAAATGATCTATTCTCACAAAATGGGATTTTTGGTTGGTTGGAAATAATAATTTTTTGTTCGTTCTTCTTTAAGATTATAGAATAAGTCAACCTTACCATTGAATTTTTTTGTTAGTGTTGTCAGAAACTTCACCATAGTTCTTGTTAAAGGCAGGAATTCTTACAACTAACTCGTTTACTTTATTCTTTTTTTTTTTTTTTTTTATCTCAGGCCGCTCATACTCCGTATGTTCTCCAAGAATGCTTAATCAGTGTCTGGAGTCGTTGGTGCAGAAAGTACAAAGTGGGGTGGTAATAAACTTTGAAAAAGCAGGACCAGATCCTTCCCCTGTAGAAGGTATTATTGCACTTTTCTTACAGACATTCTAAATGTGCTTTATCAATTATTATATATTGACCTTAAGATTAATAAGGCCAAGTTATTGAGAAGGGACTATTAAATAGGAATGTCAAGTAAACTGATGGGTGGTTTAGTAGATTACCTTTTTATATTAGTTATTGTTTATAGCCTGAAAGTTGAGTAAGAGCCAAACACCTTTTTAAGCCTTTACAGATAAGCAATAAGCAAATTTTAATTTTACATTTTAATATTATATCATTGTTTCTTTCTATTATATTTGCTTTTACCATGTCCCTTAATTCTCAGAGTGTTCAACTGTAGATATTTAATTCCTTAGCTACTGTTTTTAAAGGATCAAGTTGATTAGAACCTAATTGTTTGGGTGGATCCAAAAATGGGGAACCAGCCTTTGCCATTAAACTTAATCCTTTTAACTCTAACTTAGCCCCACTTGGCTGTATTCTCAGCTTCTGTGATTGTGAACTATTTGCAATAGCCAGTGGGTCTAAGAACCGTTGAATATTTTATAACTGAAACTTTCTGTATTGTATGAAACTTATTTCAAAAATTAGAAAGTCATTAATGACACGTGATATAGGTGATACACTGGAGTGATCATGGAAGAAGAGAAAGGTCAGAGATGTAAGAATGGGTACATTCAGAGGGTGTTAAAGGGAAGTAGCAGAAGATGATAAGATTAAGTTGTATCACTGTATCTGGTTTAAAAAAAACTTAAAAAGTTTTAATTAAATTGTTAGAATATATTCATTTTAAAATTATTTTAATGCTTGGCTTAGGCAACTAAGTGAATGTCTATTGAATTGTTGAAGAGAGTCAATATTTTGCTAGAATTCTAGATTAAGGGCAGTTGATTTGAATCTAGATTTGCATATTAAGTGTTTAGGCTTTAGTTTAAAATGATTTGTAAGGAATATTCAGTTAGCACTTTTTTTTTTTTTTTTTGGTTGATGGACCTTTTTATTTATTTTTATGCGGTATTGAGAATCGAACCCAGGGCCTTACTGCATGCCAGGCAAGCACTCTGCTACTGAGTCACAACCCCAACCCCTAGCACTTGTTTTGATGCTGTTTTTGAACTCTAAACATAATTGCAAGATGATGAAGGTGGCATATTGGTTGCTTGGCCTCATCATTTGGTGGGGAAATGGCATCATTCGTTAAACAGATAAGTACCATAAAGTATTTTTTACATGTTCTGATAGACAAGCAGAGGACGCTCTGGGACCTTCTTTCAACTGGTGAACTTGTACTTGGAATTTACAGACTTTATTGTCTAGTGAATTGCAGTCTAGTCTGAATGTTAAGCAGTCACAGTATTCTGCCATTTAAGAAAAAGGGAAATCCAGAAATGTACAAATTTTAGGGTATATTATAGTTAAGTAATAATAAAAATAATTTAGCTTTTTGTTTTTTACCCCCTAATGATATGTGCTTTCTTTGTCTTAATTTCTTTGCTATAGATGGGCAGCCAGATATATCAAGGCCTTTTGGATCTCAGCCTTGGCATAGCTGTCACAAACTCATATATGTCAGACCAAATCCTAAAACCGGGGTTCCTATAGGTCATTGGCCTGTTCCAGAATCTTTTTGGCCAGATCAGAATTCTCCAACACTAGTAAGTACCAGAGAGATGGTGACTATAGTAGTGTTAATCATTTAGCTGCCTTGTGTTATTTCTAAGTATTATTGTCAGTTAAAGGTGTGGCTCATTTGCAGGAATTAGACAGATGTTCAAAGTGCTATGATATGCTGTTACTTCTTGCTTTAGTATATTGTATTGTTCATAATGAACCAATAGGAAAAAAAGGCATCTGTTCCCTTTAGAATCTAATATTGTGCTCACATTTTATTATTATCATCTGGATACAGAGTCATAAATGCAGTAAGATTTCCTTTTTGGACTCTAAACATAATGTAGGCTTGAGGATTTGTCTCTGGGACATAATCTGAAATTTAAATGAAGGCTTAGGGAGTAGTTCTGACCATTTGCCTGCGATCTTTCAGGTCTAAGAAATTCATGTTGGCTTGTATGATTTTAGTTATATTCAGTGTTGTTTTATGAATTATTTTTAGGAACAGTGAAGCTTATGCAGTGATTATGGTGAATTACCAGTTTTCATTATATGGTTCTAATAATAATAGGGTACATTTTACAAATTAATATTTTGGGGGGTCTTGGTGCACTTTTTTTTTTAAATCTTAGGGTTTTTTATTTTTTTCTTTCTTTTCTTTCAAATATCTGAGGACGCCAAGGGATATTCTGTTGGGAGAGCATGGCAATAGTTCTCTTTGATTTTACTTAGATAATAAGAGTTACATTTCAAAAAGCATTAAGCAGTCTTGAATAATGTTCCATACAACTATTATTTATGAAATAAGTGGAACCCTTTTGAAACCTTTTGTAAACTAAACCTTGTATCAGTTACATAAGGTTTATAAACTTAGGTCCATTATCAAGGTTTATTCATTTAGGGATTTAATGAAGTAGCACATGAAATTAAGGTCTTAGAAATTTTATTGAGGCATCTTGTCTATTTTCTTCTTTTTAAAATTGAACCATTGTAGTTTTTTAGTCTGGTCTTTTAGTGAAGCTTTTCAGTTTCTTTGGTAGTTTTCCTTTATTTTCTGGAGCCTTTTAACTCTTACCATTCATATTCGTACAAAGTGCTGTTTTGTTGGTTATTCCTTTTATTGTATTTAATACTTATAGCAGTATATACGGTACTTGTCAGACCTTAGTGAAAAGAAATCCAAATCCTTACTTATTAATATTTCTCTGGTGGTCTATTGCAAATTGTTACATGCCAGAGAAAGTAGGTAGGATTTCAGTTGCAGAAGTAAATAGTATGAGAAAAAACTATGGAAGTAAAAAAGAACATGATGTATTTAGAGGAGTAACAAGTAGCTGGGCATGTCCTGCACATGTGTAGGAAATTGAGAATGCTGTTAGCTAAATTGCTGATGACTTTAAAAGCAAGGTTAAGGAAAGTGAGCTTTTTTCTAGTGGGATTCCAAAAACAATTGAAGATGTTTTTAACAGAGTGTCACTTTAGAAAAATAAATACGGTTGTTGTTAAGTGTGGCAAAATTATGAGTGAGGTGGAAGGCAGGGAGATTACATATAGGGCTAATGATATAGTATCACATAAGAGATGCTAAGAGTTTTGATGACAGAAGAATCATCAAAATGAGATAATATTGGGGAAAAACCTGGAAAAATTTAGTAACTGAAGGTTCTCAGGGGAAACAATGTTTGTAAATTATAACTATATTAGATAAGAAGTGTTAAATGTGATTTATTAGAAATTGGTTCTGAATTTGAATCATGGCTATGTGTCTTTGGTTAATTATTTTCTCTAAGCCTCATTTTCCCATCTGTTGAGATAGCTTCTATCTCATAGCATTGTTAGGGGATGAGATGAAATATGTACAAGATTTCTTTACCAAGTTTTAGAGAATTTTTCTTTCTACTTTCCCTTTTGGGTCTCAGTATTTTCATTAAAAAAATAAGTACGTTTCATGGACTGAAACATATTAGATGCAACTAGGCACAGGAGCACAACAGAAATACGACATTACTTGGTTTTTTTTTTTTTTTTTTTTTTTGGTACTGGGGGTTGAACCCAGGATGCTTTATCACTAAGCTGTATCCTCAGTCCTTTTCATTTTGAGACGGGGATTTACTAAGTTGCTGAGTCTGGCCTGGAACTTGGCCATCCATCTGTTTTAGCTTCCTGAGTCCCTGGGATTACGTGTGTGCCACTGAACTCAGTGACATCATGCATACACATAACTTAGAATACAGTGTTTCAACTGTAAGATAGGGGTAGGGCAGAGCCAGAGGAGGTGGGGTCCTTGCTGCCTGTGTGTTTGGAGCACAGGTTGGGGACCAGTGTCAGGAAAGTCTATTAGAGATTGGCTCTTCCCAGATCATTCTTAAGAATTTAGCATATTGGCAATATGCAAAGGAGAAAATAATAAAGTAGTCAGCGTTGATATGTGAAAACACAGGGTCTGTCTATATGTTTTGGTGATGGAAAGGCAGACAGGGACCAGATCATCAAGGATCTTTGTATGAGACCCGATTTTAGATGATTGGTATTATTTTTACCAAATAATTTTAGATAGGGAAATCATATGAGCATATTTATATTTCAAGGCAGCAGGATTGATTGGAGGGGGCTGACTACACTACAAGAGAGGCTTACTTACTTACAAGAGAGTTATTTGTTTTTAGCCAAAGGCAGCAACTAGTACTATGTACCTGCTGTGTTTTAGAATTAGTGTTATTTACTTAAGTCTTTGTGACAGTTAAATATAGATGTTGGGGGGGATATTAAGGACAGAATCTAGGGTTTTAGAATAGGTTTTGTGATTTGGGGAAAAATAATAAATAGTATATAATATATCTGAGGGACCTTAGAAGATTCAGTTTACATCAAATAAACAGTTGGATACTTAAATAAAGTAGATCTGATCCCCCACAGTAGAATTGGGAGTCACCAGGGTACAGGTGGTAACTGAGGTCAATGGAATTAATAAATAAGTAGAGTTATATATCTTTTTAAAAATTAATTAATTTACTTTTTGTGGTACTGGGAATTGAACCCGGGGCCTTCTGAATGTGAGGTAAGGACTCTACCAACTGAGCTATATCCCCATCCCTACATATCTTTTTTTTAATACTGTTTTTTATACCTCTAGTACAGGTGTCTTCAAAGCAAGGTGCATATATCACAGGGATAAACTGAATAATATACTAGGAAATAGGGAAGGAAACACTAGAACTTAGATTAGTGTTTTATTTTCTCCTAATTAATATATTGATTAAAAAGGTACACTATTCTCTTTATCCTTTATGGTCCCTGTCCTGAAAACCTCATCAATAGTGAAGAAAATATGAGCTAGAGGGTTACATCTTGAGATTTCTTAGCAGTAGTGCAAAATATAGTGAGGTGGTCATCATTTTGGTTACTTTGTTACTTATATATTATGTATAAGGTACATCTATATTAGCAACATCAATATACATATCTGAATGTTATTGTAAAACTGATCAAGGTATATAATTAGTTTGGAAACTACTACTCTGTATAAGTAATTAAATTGCTACAAATGAGGACTTGGAGTTTCTGTACATTTCTTATTTCTTGAATATAAAACTTAATTGAATACTTAATTCCAAAATTTTGCTTTTAGCTTCTGATAAATTTGATTCTAAGACTTAAAACGGTTTTCATTTTATACAGATTTTGAAGTGTTTTATCTTTTTCTTGTGAATACTATATAATTCAAAAAATTTTAAGTTTTCTTTCAGTTCAATTTTTTTCCCATGTATATATATTTTTTTTTTAATTTATTTTTATTGTAAACAAATGGGATACATGTTGTTTCTCTGTTTGTACATGGAGTAAAGGCATACCATTTGTGTAATCATAAATTTACACAGGGTGATGGTGCTGTTATTCCCCCCCCACCACCTGTCCCACCCTTCTTCAGTTCAATTGTTTTTTTAGTAGTAGACAACTTTCAATAGCAACACTAAGGAACTGAATATGTTTTGATAGGCAAGAGTATTTAAAGTGAGTTCATTTCTGGTATTTTGTGTAAATATTAATACGAAGACTTTCCCTTGTAGCCACCTCGTACATCTCATCCTGTAGTGAAGTTTTCCTGTACAGACTGTGAACCAATGGTTATAGACAAACTGCCTTTTGACAAATATGAGTTGGAACCTTCACCACTGACTCAGTTTATCCTGGAAAGGAAATCTCCTCAAACATGTTGGCAGGTGAGTTGAATAATTATAGTGATTAAACATTTTAAATGAAATAGATGAAAAGCTAAATTGAACCAGTGGTTTGCATAACATTTTTTGAAAGTTATTAAATATGAAATATTAACCACTCTTTTTAACAGGTATATGTGAGCAATAGTGCAAAATATAGTGAACTTGGTCATCCTTTTGGTTACTTGAAAGCCAGTACAGCACTGAACTGTGTCAACTTATTTGTGATGCCTTACAATTATCCAGTCCTTCTTCCCCTTTTAGGTAAGTCGCTCGTCATGTTCTCACTTGCTCAGCACATATAAAATTACTCCTGAGGACAAACTTTGAGAATATTCCTTTGTTATTTATTTTCCTTCTGAAAATTAATGAAAATATTTTTAATACTTTAAAATATTAAGCTTATTTGAGGAAAATTTTATAATAACCTGTCATATTTGTGATAAATTGAAAGTTGATATTGAAATGTATTTTTTTCTACAAACTAATGAAGGTATTATATTTAATTTTTAATATTAAATATTTTACTCTTCTGCAACTAAGTTCTTACACAGAATTCATAATATAGGATTTCTTTTGGTGTGTTAGACATTTTGTAGGTACATACTGCATTCACAAAATCTGAGTGTATTTTCTAAGCATTTATCTAACTTTTAATTTTCATTTAGCAAATATTTAGCAAAGGAATTAGTTCCAAAATGTTATGAGAAAGCCTGAGGTTAGTTTCTAGGTACCATCTGGATATTATTATTTTTTTAAAATATGTTTTTAGATGTTGACAGACATCTATTTTATTCATTCATTTATATGTGGTGCTGAGGATCAAACCAAGTGCCTCACACATCCTAGGCAAGGGCTCTACCACTGAACTACAACCCTAGCCCTCGATATCATTTTTTGAGGAGTACTATTGGAAAAAAAAACTTTATTCTCTCCATGAAAAGCATTAGATTTTCAGGTTATGGTAAAAATATTAGTAGGTATGTTTTAATAGAAAATGTTGCTAGACATGGTGGTGCATGCGTATAATCCTAGGAGGCTAAGGCAAGAGGATCCCAAGTTTGAACCCCATCTCAGCAACTAGCGAGACCCTGTCTGAAGATTAAAAAAGAAAAAAAAAAAATGACTGGGAGTGTGGTTCAGTGGTAAAGTGCCCCTGGGTTCAATGTCTGGTACCAAGAAAATTTTAAAAATAAAAAAATGGAAAATGTTGTGCACACTTCTTTCTTCAAACAAATTGTTTTGTGTCTAGGTCAGACAAGGCATGGATTTTCCTTGTTTATTTTTATTGTACTTCCTTACTAAATCTGATCTTTCAACCATAGTTAGCACTTTTTCATATTCAAAATGGTATTACAAACACCAAATCTAGAGATTTTTGCTGCTTTTAATTTTGTTAAAAACTTTTGACTGATGTTACTATCTCATAAGTAACAAAGCAGACTTCAAAGAGGAGACCTCTTTGATTTGACTTTTATGTGTGAAAACAACATGTGATAATAGTTTATTCAAATATGTATTTCTAGATGACTTGTTTAAAGTGCATAAAGCAAAACCAACATTGAAATGGAGACAGTCATTCGAAAGTTATTTGAAGACAATGCCTCCCTACTATCTTGGGGTAAGAATATTGTTAAAAGTAGAATGCTATTAAATTTTATATTGGCCTAGTGGTTTATTGTAGGTGTTATAAATTTATTGCCATTATAGTTTAAATGCCTTGAAAATTGATTATACAAATAACTGGTATAGCTGTAATGATAAAGACGAGATTCAGTGATTTACAAAATAATGATCTTGATCTTGAGAAAATTTATATAGTGCTTTCCCTAGGGGGCAGGTACTATCTCAAGCTCTTTACACGTTAATTCATTTAATTCACAGTCACCCATGAGGTTCTTAGGAATATATATTTTTCCTGTTTCATAGATGAGGAAACAAAGGCACTAAAAGATTAAGTTAATTTGTCCAAGGCTACATAGCTAATGTATGGGGGAATGAGAGATAATAGAATTTGGTCTGCCTTTAGGAGTCTGTGGCTTTAGAATTTATGCTTTTAGCCAGGTGTGGTGGCACATGCCTATAATCCCAGCAATTTGGGAGGCAGAGGCAGGAGGATCGAAAGTTCAAAGCCAGACTCAGCAAGTTAGCAAGATCCTGTCTCAAAATTTAAGAAAATAAAAAGGGCTGAGGATGTGACATAGTGGTTAAGTGCCCCTGGATTTGATCCCTGCTATCAGAAAAATGAAAAAGAATTTGTATTTTAACCTTGATTGTTGTACTACCTTTTAAAATTGTAGGTTTATGATTATTTCTCTTTAAGGGTGAAAAATGATATGTTGCATTATTTTCTAAATGTCTAGAAATACCTTTTTAAATGAATTGTTATTCCTATAGAACCATATACTTTTAGAAGACTAGATTACTTTAAAACCGGCGGATCATAGTAGGTTAGACTAATAACATGATTTATTAAATACATTTATTAGTTTGTGAAAAGTAACTTCTTAACAAAGAGACTAAACCACTTTTAAATATTACTTCCACCTTTTGTTGTTTTTTGTGGTGCTGGGGATGGAATCCAGGGCCTTGTACATACTAGGCAAGTGCCGTACCACTGAACCACATCCCCAGCCCCAACTTCTGCTTTTGTAGAATTACTACAGCTTTTTGCTCTAACAGTTCTGTCTAAATGGTGCCTAATATAATTAGAAGATTATAATTTCTCGAGCTTTGAAAATCATAACATTTTATGATTATAAGAAATAATGTATATTGAACATCTAGTACACGGTACCTTCCATGTAAAAGAGTGAAAAGGAAGAAAACTTTGAAAGACTTTGGTACATATGTTGACTCATTTATTTTTCATAGCAATCCTGAGGACTTAGCCAAAACTACATGGTTATTAAATATCAGAACTGGGTTTTAATTCTAGATTGATACCAGTGCTTATACTGTTTCTAGTTTATCAGTGTTTATCTTTCTTTTTCTGACTATGTCCTATTCACATATGCTAGAATATTCTGCTAAGAGATTTTTTTTAATTGCACAAAGTTGTTCTCAATTAGTCTGTTCTTACAATTGAAAAATTTTCACTCATTTGAATTTTTTTCCTTCTACTTATATTTTTTTCAGAGCTTGTTTTCTTTTTCAGCAATGGTAGTAATAGTAATTGTGAGTACCCATTGAATGCTTACTGTATGCCAGATGCTTTTATAAGTGATTTACATGTCATAACTCATGTAATCCCATGACAACCTTAGAAAGAGCAAGTAGTATTATTATCCCCATTCGAGGCACAAAGAAATTACATAACTTGGTTCAAGGTCATATAGCTTGTTAGTGGTTGAGTCATAGTCCATCCAGTTACCTAAGGTGAAAATCTGGTATTTTCCTTGAGTGTCTTTTCACTTAATACCCAACTTTTATCACATCTTCCTCTACAGTGTGTTTCCTGTTTCTTCCAAGTGAATGTCTCCCAATGGTACTAAATAGTCTAGTACTTCCTTCTTGCTTTGAGAATTATTATTGTGACCTCTACTCCCTTTTAACTATTTCAGTCACTTCTTGCTACTGACATACATTTTACTTTAATACAAATATGGCTATATTATTTACTTTTGGAGGAAAAGAAGCAGAAATTTTGGGGAGAAGTTTTAAAAATAAAGTATGTACGTGGAGCCATACATTTTCGACACACTTAATATTGATTTATGTTTTCTTTTGTAGCCCTTGAAAAAAGCTGTTAGAATGATGGGAGCACCTAACCTAATAGCAGACAGTATGGAGTATGGACTCAGTTATAGTGTCATTTCATACCTCAAAAAATTGAGTCAACAGGTAATGTCAAAAACTAGAAGTCAGCCATTAAGTAATTGAATGGATTTAACTAACCTAGTTAATAGGCAAGAAGCTAGTTCTAAATGGTTCTAAGGAAGGTCCCTTATATTAATTCCCTTATGTTAATATATTACATTTTAAAACCATATATCATATATTAAAATAATTTGTCTCAAGTTAGTGTTTTGAACTATTTAAGTTTTATATTCTTAATTTATGACATGACTTCATTAATGTGGTCATAGATTTTTTTTATGTGATGATATGTATGTTTTCTTTTGAGAAATTTGTATTAAAAAGTTATTTTTCTTAGGAAAAAATTGCCAATTTCTTTTGAAGTGTTTGAAAAACACTGAATTCTTTCTGTCTATAAACCACATTATTACTGTGATTGTCAAGCAGTATACAGTTTAATTGCCAGCCAAATTATTAATGTCTTATGCAGTACATAATTTTTCTGTACTTCTGACATCTCTATCATAATTGCTAATCAAAATGTAATTTGAGAGGAATCAACATATTGCTGTTTACTTTCTAGTGAAAAGCTGCATCACTATTTGCCATATCTGTGAACGCTCAGTTATGTGCTGATAACAATGTCTTTAAGCAAATATTGATGAGATTTTTCTTCCTAATTTCCTATTACCTCTGATTTGGGAATATACATTTTTATTTATAGAGCATTTACACTATGAAGTTGAACTATAATGGGTATTAATTTAAAAAAGAAAGTTGTATTTGTCCTGCTCCAAAGGTTTAAAATTGTAATGATACAGAATCATAAGACCTTACTATTTAAAATGTGTTTAGTTTCCCTAATACTTGACATAAACTATGCATACTTCAGGTTTTCATTTCTTACTTTGAAAAATGCAATAAATACTTAATATATAGAAGACCATGGCTGTTGGCATCTGATTTATCAGTTTATATTTTATCAAGAAAACTCTTCTTTGTTTTTGCTTTAGGCCAAAATAGAATCTGATCGAGTCATTGGATCTGTAGGCAAAAAAGTAGTACAGGAAACCGGAATTAAAGTCCGAAGCCGATCACATGGTTTATCAATGGCATATAGGAAAGATTTTCAACAACTGCTCCAGGGAATTTCAGAGGATATCCCTCACAGACTGCTAGACCTTAATATGAAGGAATACACTGGGTTCCAAGTTGCTTTACTAAATAAGGTAATATTCAATTTAGCACTACTATAGTTATGTTCTGTTGCATAATTGAATAAATCAAATTTTCTGTTGACATTCAGTTTGTTCAGACTTTGAAAAGTACTTCTTTACCTCTGCAGAATAATAATCATTATCTATCATTGAATCATTGAATTTTAGAATTAAATAAAATTATACATAATATGTGAATGATTGAATTGATGAAGCCTGAACTAACTAATTCATTTTATAATTAAAAAAACAGAGGCTTAGAAATGGAGTCACATAGTTAATGGTAAAATTCAATATAGTTTGGTACCTATGCTGATGACCCTAAAATGCTTTATGAACTTACTAAAACTAACTTTATCCCAGAAGTCTTTTTGTAAAAATAGGCAAGCTAATTTTTACAATTTATATGGAAATGTAAAGATTCTAGAATAGCTAAAACAATTTTGAAAACGAATAATGTTAGAGAACTTACACCATTTGATTTTAAAACTCACTCTAAAGCTACAGTAATCACAGTATCTGATTGTTCCAGCATCCTTTGTTTAAAAAACTTTTTAAAAATCAACTTAGGGACTAGGTATAGCTCAGTTGGTAAGGCCCTGGGTTCAATCCCCAGCACTGAAAAAAAAAAAAAAATGATTTTATCACCTTTGTTAAAAACTAGTTGACTATATATGTGAAGCTCGAATACTTCTAGACTTTCTTCTGTTTGTCTGTATGTTTATTCTTATGCTAATGCCACATATACAAAGTAATGAACTTGACTTTTACCTCATATTTTTTGAAGTTATTAGGGTCTTAAATATAAGAATTAAACCATAAATTTCTAGGGAAAAATCATAGGAGAAAATATTCATGAAGATTTCTAAAATATAATGCAAAAAGCACAAAACAAATTAATAAAGTTAATAAATTGAACTTCATCACAGTTAAAATATTTTATTCTTCAGAAGAAACTTTTAAAAATGAACAGCATACTATACCCATAGAAAAGCATATATCAAATAAAGTACTTTATCCAAAAAAAAGGGCCCACACAATTCAATATTAAAAAGATAAACATTACAGTAAAAATGGGCAAAGCACTGTAATTGAACATACACTTCACCAAAGAAGATATACAAATAGGCATATGAAGAGATGGCCCAAACTTAGTAGCCATTAGGGAAATGCAAATTAAAACTATAATCAGATACCATTTCTCCTGCTTGAGTGGCTAAAATTTAAAATGCTGGAAAGTATCAAGTGTTGGTAAGGATGTAAAATCACTGGACTTCTTATACATTGCTGATTTCTTAAGTTCAATATATATTTACTATATAATCAGCAATTCTATTTGTACATATCTACTCAAGAAAATTGAAACATCTATGTAAATATTTATAGCAGCATTATTTGTATTCAATAACCAAAAACAGTGTAGGTGTTCAACTAATAAATGATATTGTCTATCCATTAAATGAAATACTGTGGAATAAAAAGGAACAAACTTAGTAGATGAACAATACAGATGAATCTCAAGAACATGCTAAATGAAGGAAGCCAGATACAAAAAAATTAGATATTGCAAGATTCCATTTATAAAACAAAATACAGAAAGACAGGAAACTAATCTGTGGTTTCCTGGGGCTGAGAATAGGAATTGACTACAAATCAGTATAGGGAATTTTCTGGGATGGCAAAAATGTTCTAAAACTGTATTGTGATGATAGTTTTATAACTATAAATTTACCAAACCTCATCAAACTAGGTGATTTTTGTGGTGTATGAATTATATATCAGTCTGTTTTTTAAAAACTTGATGATTTTAAACTTTGAACCATGGAATGAAATTGACCAAACCATTCTGTACCCATGAGTGAATATATCAGTGAACTCTATGTATAAACTATAATGCACCAATTTAAAAATCAATCAGTAAATAAAAGGAAGACAGTAGAGTAGAGCAAGGGAATCAGGGAAAGGAAAGAGAAGGGAAAATGAGATTGAAATGGATTAAATTTTTACCCACATTTTTGAATATGTCAGTGGAGATTCCTCAGAAAGCTTGGAATGGAAACACCATTTGACCCAGCTATCCCACTCCTTGGCCTATACCCAAAGGACTTAAAATCAGCATACTACAGAGATACAGCCACATCAATGTTCATTGCTGCTCAATTCACCATAGCCAGATTGTGGAACCAACCTAGATGCCCTTCAGTTGATGAATGGATAAAGAAACTGTGGCATATTTATACAATGGAATATTACTCCGCAATGAAGAATGATAAAATTATGGCATTTGTAGGCAAATGGTCGAAATTGGAGAATATCATGCTAAGTGAGATAAGCCAATCTCAAAAAACTAAAGGACGAATGATCTCGCTGATAAGCGGATGAGGACATATAATGGGGGGTGGGACGGGCTAGCATTAGGTTTAGGGTTAGGTTTAGAGTTAGGCTAAGGAGAGCGGTAAGAATGAAGGAAAGAAGGACTGTGTAGAGGGAAAAGAGGGGTGGGAGGGGTGGGAGGGGTGGGGGGGAGGGGAAAAATATAATAAACATCATTACCCTATGTAAACGTAAAAAAATTAAAAAAAATAAAAAAAAAAAAGAATGAACCTATCATAACTATAATGCACTAATAAGAACATTTAAAAATTTTTAGAAATTAGTTTTTACTCAAATCAATTCATTACTCTTATCCAGAACATATAAAAAATATCTTTAGAGTTAGATGTGAATTTGAAATTATTTGGTTGCATTCACTGTCAAATTTCCTTCCCCACCCCACCAAAACAGTACATTGAGATTATCACAATGTGCCCTTTTTTTTGGTAAAGTAACTAGTTAACTTGGTAAATATCTTTTTTCAAACCTGTGCTGCAGGCTGGAGATTTTAGTCTCTTAATTCTGTTGAAAATATATTTTGTCCTTAATGTTTTTCAATAGGATTTGAAGCCTCAGACATTTAGAAATGCTTATGACATACCAAGACGGAATCTTTTGGATCACTTAACAAGAATGAGATCTAATCTTTTGAAGAGCACCCGCAAATTTCTTAAAGGACAGGATGAAGGTTAGACTATGGTTGTAATATTTGGAATTTTTTTGATAACTTTTTCTTTGTCATCTGAAAAAGCATAGTATGGTAATGTAAATTTTAAGCATTATTATATTCTGGTTGTAGATTTAAACAAATGAAGTAAAAGATGAATCATCCCTAATTTTTCTACCTTTCTAACATCACTGTTGCCCCAAATTCTGTTTCCCAGAGGTAGCAATCTTGGTTTAGTTTCCTTTTTAGCTTTCTTCATACATTCATACACATAGACTCTTACGCATACTTATTTCTTTGTGATATATTATTATATGGTGGTTTAACTCTGTGTGGTTATAGCATGGCATGTTCTAATGTTTGCTTAATATACTGTGGCACCTATCACAAATCAAATATCCTGACAGTTTAAACCTTGGTCATTTGGGATTTAAGCATGCTGACTATAACTTTATTTGATTTTCTACTATACTATCTTTTGTACATATTATATTATAATTAAATTTTGTTTATTTGGAATAGAGTAGAAGAAACATTTTATGGCAAGGTTACATATTCTATTTACTGAGATTAACTAATATTTTTGTTTCATTTTGCTTAGAAAGTGAAATCAGTTTTTTAAACTTGAAAAATCTCAAAGACTTTATCATAGAACTTATAATTGCAACAAACTAATTTAGAATATGTAAAAAAGGGAAGAATGTCCACTAATACTAGTTAGCATTCATGTAGTTGATAACAATATAAAGAATGATTCTAGTGAGGGTAACTTTTGTTGTATTTTCTTGGAAAAGATCAAGTGCACAGTGTTCCTATAGCACAAATGGGGAATTACCAGGAATACCTCAAGCAAGTACCTTCTCCACTAAGAGAACTTGATCCTGATCAGCCTCGAAGGTTGCATACATTTGGCAACCCCTTTAAGCTGGATAAAAAGGTAATTTTGAAATGTTCTATTATATAATTTGCTTGTAGTAGGCATTTATCTGTTTAATGATTCCAAATTTAGCTAAGGTAAGCTGAAGCTGTTTTCTGGTAGAGTATTGAATAAATGTCGACATAAAGTGTAATTGTTTTAAGTGGAATTGGGATTGGTTGTGTAATTATGTAAATTCAAGAAAATTGTATCTATATATTCTATGTTTATAAAATTACATAATTTTATAATCTGTACCAAAAAAATACACACACATACACACACTATTTGGGAGAGGGGGTGGTACAGAGAGTAGAAAGGCAGATAGCAGAGGATATGGTGAGAGGGATAAGGAAAGGAAAAATATTCATCAGGTAGACTGGAGTCTTAGTGACCTATAGCACTGCTTGTAACAGTAGTTAATAGTAATGTATTATATATTTCAAAATTGGTTACCACATACACACAGCAAAAACTGATGAAGCGATGGATATGTTGGTTAACTGATTCAATCTTTCTACATTGTATAGATCAAAACATCACATTGTATGCCATACATATATGCAATTATTTTTTATCAAAGTAAATAAATAAATGACAAACTTTAGAAAAAATATATGTAAGTCCAAGAAAATTATATTCTTTTTTTTTTGTCATAGGGTATGATGATAGATGAAGCAGATGAATTTGTGGCTGGACCTCAGAATAAACATAAACGACCTGGAGAACCAAATATGCAAGGGATCCCTAAAAGACGCCGGTGTATGTCTCCACTACTAAGAGGCAGACAGCAGAATCCTGTTGTAAACAATCATATTGGAGGAAAAGGACCACCTGCACCCATAACTCAAGCACAGCCAGATCTTATTAAACCCCTTCCTCTTCATAAAAGTAAGAGTTCTGACTTTTAAAAAAATTAGTTGTTGCTTTTTGATTCTTCCTGAGGAAAGGGGTTTTTGTAATAGATCATAGAAAAAAATTGATCAGTAGAGTCCAGTGAATGCCTAGGGAACAGATTATATTTTTTTTAAGTTTTAAATTGGCACATAATAATTTTTGAATGCCTTTAATGAGTGTTTGCTGGAAACTTTATATATCCATGATAACTCTGTTAGCTGTCATGCTTTAAAATGGCATTAGCAAATCCCAAGTTTTAAAAATAATGGTTTTGAAAGGAGCGTTATCGGTACCAACAGAAAAACAACTTTCCATTACAGTTAAATACAGAAACTAATTATTAAATACACGTATTATTTTGGACAACACTAGGCATTGAGGTATAGTGGTGAACAAGACGATAGTGATCTCTGCCTTCATTTATAATGAGCAAGGAAAGAAAGTCATTGAATAGTTAATTAGAAGTTTGATGAATGGTTACAAAAGAGAAGTGTTAAGTATATTGTGGAAGCATTTGGCAAGAGTATTTAACTTACTTTGAGGGCAAGACATGGAGGATTATGTTGAAGGATGAATGGGAATTTGTTAAATAAAGCTGTGTATTTGCCTATGCTAGAATAGTAGTCTGAGAAGAATATGTGTAAAGATAGTAAAGAGAATGGGGACCTGAGGAATTCCAGTGCAACAAGGATGTTGGGCATGTGGTAGGATGAAACTGAAAGGTAGAAGTGATCCTGGAGGGTCTCAGAAGCTATTGTAAAGATTCTCTGCTTTATGCTAAGGACAGTGAGAATCTGTTGAAAGTTTGAAAGAGGGATGACCTGATATAATTAGCATTTTGTAAAGACCAGGGTCACTAGTGTGTGGAATATTATCAGGGAGAAGCAAAAATGAATGTAGGAAACTCTTAATGAATTAATGGACTTATTAGTTATAGGAAAACAAATATTATATACCTCCTAATAGAATGACACAGTATTCCCTCTGAAGTGGACTTTACTACCCCTCTACTTCCCAGCAAAAGAAAAGAAATTGAATGTTAACTACCAACTCGTAGGAAATAGAAGGGATGGAGAAACATGTTAAATGATAAAAACCAGAGATTCAACAGCAAAATCCAGATTGTAGAAAACACTGTAGGACCACAAATCTGTCGTGGTCCCGCCCCCACCACCAAATGTATAGTAAAAAGAGATATAGAAGGATTTTATAGATGCAAAGATAGGAGACATATAAACAGGTTACAATGTAGAGGCCTGATTTGGATCCAGAACAAACAAAAATCAAACTTTTCCACAAACAAAATGCATAAAAAGTAATTGGAGAATATGGACACTGACTAAATATTTGATGTTAGTGAATAATTTTGTGCATGCTCAGGGACTAGTTAGGAAACCCAGGGAAGAGATGACTGTGACCTGACTGTGGGTTTGTGAGAAGAATATAAGCTTGAGGAGTAGTTGGACATACAATAAAGGACATTGTGATTGATTGAATGTTGGGGTCAGGGCAAAGGAGGAGTCAGGCTTCTGTCTTAAAACACACTGGGTAGACAAGAAGAGGTGACATCTGAATTTAGTTTAGAAATGCATATTAGATAGGCAAGGAAAGATCCAAAGATGAATATGAATTTGGGACACAGAAGACATTTGGTCTAGAAGGGTAGGTTTGGGAGATAGCTTACCACCCATTGCAGTGAGGAAAACAGTAGAGAAAAAAAAGAGCCGAGAACAGAACTTTGAAAATGCCCAAGTTAAGAGGAGAGAGGACAGAAAAGGAGATTGAGAAGGAAGAATCCAAGAGATAGGAAAACATAGGAAAGAATTTAATGTTGTGAAAACTAAAATGAAAGAGAATTGAATAGTTGGTGATCTCACTTACTTAAAAAAGAGACCATTTGAGAGATTAGATCTGTTGCTCTTTGGCTGTTTTAACACAATTTCTGTGGAATAAAGCAGGCAGAAGCCTTAAAAAAGAAGGTACAGAGAGAAATGAGAAGTGAGAAAATAAAGACAATGAGTATAAACAACCAGTTTAAGAAGTTTAGCTGTAAAGGGTAGATGGGGAAAGTGAATGCTAGCTAGAAGGGCTCATCTGATTTAAAGTAGTGATTTTTGTTTTTAAGTATTTAAGTGCTGATATGAAGTAACCAGTAGAAAAGGAGAGGTTAAGTGAAGACAATCGAAGACCTAATCTGTGCAAAGTCACTGAGAGGGCAAGAGGAAATGATCCAGAGTGCTATGAAAGAATGCTGCTTCCACTGAACAGAAGGGGTCTGGGTACAGATTAAGGGGAAGTAGAGGAAAGTTTCTGGTCCACAGCTTTGCTTTTCTTTCCTCTGCGCAGTAGGAGGTGATATACTGCAGAGAAGGGGAGATTGGGAAAGTCAGATTTGAAGAGTGGAGGAATGTATTACTTGTTGGGAGAGAGACCTGGTCGTGATTGCTATTCAGTGCTGAAGATCCAAGTACGGATGGTGATTGTGTGACCACTTGGTAGAACTGGGCCCTATTTTTCTAGGCAGGGCTGGTCATTCCAAATGCATGTCTGGAGCAAGCAGATGAGCAAGTCAACAAATCTAGGGTTTTGCCTAGCAAATGCTATACAAGGACAATAGAAGTAGAGAATTGGAACATTGGTAAAAAGTGATTATGGGAGATCAGCCTGATAGATAAGAAAGTGGCTATCTTGCAGGGATGTGATTAACAGGGGGAAAGCAGAGGAATTGCTAGAGTAAAAGTGTGGTTGTGTTAAAGACCCAGAGGTATGAGTACTGCAGAGGTCAGAGTTATGCACCTTCATCCCTGAATTTGTGATTTGTGTTGGATAGGAAAGGCAAAAATGTTAAGTGGAGAAAGTTCTTTGGAGATAAGAAACTGGGGATTGATGAAGCCAGGTTTTTTTGGGGGTGGGGTGGGGTGGGGGAGTATTTTCATAGTTTATTTAAAATTAAAAAAAAAAAACAAACATCCATCACAATTGCAATGACATCAAATGATCAATGATAGGCCAGGTTCTTGATAGGTGAACTCTTAGACATTGGTCACCATAGCACTTCTTAACTTTAATGTGCAAGAGAGTTAAACTACCAGTTCTTATTCATTCAGTTTGGGGTGGGACTCAAGATGAGCATTTTTAGGAAGGTCTTTGATGATTCTATTGTCACTTGTTCACTGACCACACTTTGAGTAGTAAGGACCTAGAATTATGTCAGGAGGGATTTGGCAGGTAGACTGTGAACCAGGTATTAGAAATATCAGTGGCTAGGGCATGTGTCCTGGATTCAGTATGAAGACGGAGTGATGAGAAGAGAGAGGATAGGTGGCAATATTCAGCCTCAAAAAAGCAAGAGTTGTTGCAAGAGTACATAGGAGAAATCTTGAAATTACACTGGGACATGAAGGAATCACCCTTGGAGACAGTGTGAGAGAAAGCAGTTCTATTCCAGGTAGTAAATAGGACATTTACATTTGGGACAGGAGAGAGGAATTCAGATGGTATCCTGGAAGTTGGTGAACGAACAATCAGAGAACTTAGAATTCAGCTGCTTTCTGTGGGGAGCAAGTCTAATTATCTGGTGTTCAGGGGCAAGCTTTCAGGCATATAGGTCTAATGAGCTGAAGTGGGCACCGGGTTGCTTTGCATTGCTCAATTTTTGTGGTCTAGATGGATGGTTATAAGAATAGCATGTACTATGAAATATATATGACCTGTTTGGTATGTTCCCTGTAGAATTTGGAATAGTATAAACTGGTCATAGTATAAACTGTTTATTTTTGTCTCTGATAATAGGTAGAGATACAATGCAGAGGTAGATTGGAATGAGCTAGGGCTCTCTAAGGTAAAGATGATCATGATAATTTTAGTCATTTTTTCTCTAAATTATTGAAAAGCTACTTGTTCAATAAAATTGCCAAAGAATAAGGCAGATAATTAAAAACTGATTGAAATTGGCTTTGTTTTTGATATTTTTCCTTAAGGGCAAAAGTTGTACAGATCTTGTAAGTATTGTGGATGCTTCACATTGAAATCCACCATATTTTTGGCAAGGCTTAAGAATCACATTATTTGTTAATTTGCATTTGTCAAGGAAGTCAGTTGTGATTTGCTTTAGTGATGTTTCTTTGTAGCTTTCTTTATTGTATATATTCATATTCGCTCTCAATTTTTTTCCCTTTATCTTTGTATTTAGTTTCAGAAACCACTAATGATTCAACAATAGATGATGTGGTTGAAAATCATGTTGCAGACCAACTTTCATCAGACATTACACCAAATGCTATGGATACTGAATTTTCAACATCTTCAGGCAGTTTACTGGAACGACCAACCAATCATACAGAGGCTCTTGGTCATGATCATTTAGGAACGAATGACCTCACTGTTGGTGGATTTTTAGAAAATCATGAGCCGCCAAGAGATAAAGAACAATGTGCTGAAGAGAATATACCAGCTTCTTCACTCAATAAAGGAAAGAAATTGATGCATTGTCGAAGCCATGAAGAGGTCAATACTGAACTAAAAGCACAAATAATGAAAGAGATACGAAAGCCAGGAAGAAGTATGTATAGTCAGAGACAAACCTCTGATTTATTTTCTGTATGTGCTCAAAAAAACTAGTCAAATTAACTAAAAGTATATTATCTGATTCTATAGATCAGTCTTGAACAATATCTGAGCTACTTATAATTTGATTCTTTATTCAGCTGACGAACAGAATATTTGACTATGTCCAAGATATGAGGTGTGGTAGGCAGCAAGGACCAGAAGCTAAAGACCATGCAGATAAATTACATGTAGTTCCTACTATAATAGGGACCTAAAGTCTTGAGTATTCTTCTGACCAGGAACTGGAATTTTAATACAGCAAATTGCCCAAAAAGATAGTCAATTTTAAATAACTTCATGTCTGTAAAGTTCTCATCCTAAGGCCTATCAAGAGTTTGAGATTTTTATCGTCATTAACTATTGAAATCGACTTTGAGGCCTTGATCTTGCTCACTCACCAGGGAGTAAGGAGTCAGCCTGAGTTAACGTGTCATTAGTCCCAACATACTGTCACGTATATCTAAAAAGAACAAATAAAAAGTTTAAAAAATTTAAAACAGAAAGAAATCTGATACATACTACAACATGGATGAACCTTGAGCATATTCTGTTAAGACAAAAAAAAACTAGTTACAAAAGTCAATTTTTCTATGATTTGATTTATGTGAAATGTCTAGAATAGGCACAGGTATAAAATGTCTCAATCCTGTGTACATATATGATTACACAAATGGTATGAATCTACATCATGTACAACCATAGAAACGAAATGATGTACCCCATTTGTGTACAATGAATCAAAATGCAGTCTGTAAAAAATTAAAAAATAAATAAATAATTATAAAGAAAAAGAGTTTGAGATTTAAACTATGGTAGTGACCAAGAATATGTTTAGGCCAAAAAACTTAAATTATGAAAACTTTGTATTATATGAATACAAAAGAACTTTGTGGGGGAAAATCTTAATATCACTGATCCTCATTTAGAAGATGTAAACAAATTGCCTACTATGATGGTAATGGTACAATGACCTGTAGATAGGCCAGAAGTGGTTAAGACTCAGTTCTTGGCTTATAGGAGTTTATAGTCCTTGGTAGAGTTGTATGTGAAAAATTGAGATTGAAATAGTACCCATAATCTTTTGTGTTTTTTCCTTCCATTTACCTCCACACGTAGTTGTAATTTAGAATTTAAATTAATAAGGAGGGGTTTTTGTAAAAGCCATTCACCTCTTATCTTTCAGTGGTACTACTGAAAAACTCTTTATTCATCCGTCCAAGCTTTATATTTAAAACTTTAATGAGAGCTTTTGCCAAAATACGTGACAAGTTGGTTAGTCTTTATTGATACATATTTTCTTTCACATGTATATTAAAATGCACTATAAAATCTTTAAAGAATGCTGATATTTTTATGTAGAATTTTTTTGTCTCAGTATACCTTAATATAAAAAACTGCAAGAGGAAAAGTATTGAATAAGAGTATACATGAAAGCCATTTGATTTTTTTTTCTTGTTTGAAGAATATGAAAGAATCTTCACTTTACTGAAGCATGTGCAAGGCAGTTTACAAACAAGACTAATATTTTTACAAAACGTCATTAAAGAAGCTTCAAGGTAAAATTAAGTTTTATGCATTACGAAGTGATGATTTTGAAATGAGTTTCCAGTTTACATAGGCAGTATTTTAACAGTATTTGTTATGTATGCACTTTTGTTGTTTATCCATGTATATGGCACAATGAGAGATAGACATGTAGTTCTTTTTTTGGGGGGCAGGGAGTACCAGAGATTGAACCCAGGATGCTTGTCCACTGAGCTACATCCCCAGCCCATTTTTATATTTTATGGAGAGACAGGGTCTCCCTAAGTTGCATAGGGCCTCACTAAGTTGCTGAGGCTGGCTTTGAATTTGCAATTTTCCTGCCTTAGCCTTCAGAGCTGCTGGAATTATAGATGTGTGCCACCATGCCCAATAAGAAATTCTCTTAAAACATAGTCACACTGCCAGTTGTGATCCCAGTGGCTTATGGGAGGAGGATAGCAAGTTTGAGACCAACCTGGGCAAATTAGATCCTTGTCTCAAAACAAAAAAGGGCTGGGAATGTAGCTTAATGGTTTAATACCCATTACCACCCAGGGAGATAAAAAGAGCCATACATAAATTCTTCGGGAATTATGAAACTTTCTCCTTGCAAATGACTAGACATTTTCTATATTGTTTTTCATCCTTCTCTGTGGCTTTTTGTGTCTATATTTTACAGCATTTAATTTTTCACCTTTCCATATTAATAGAAGTTGGTGATTAGAAATAATCTAGTAAGGCAATATTTATACATGGGAAGACATGTAATCAAAGGGACCAGAGTTGAACAAATGGTCCTTATTCAGAGTGTTTCAGTAGCCTAGGATTATGTACTTTAGAAACAAGGAATGTGGATCAAGGTTGTAAATGTAACTATGAAGTGCATAGTTGTACAAGCTTAAAAACATTTTCTATTTTTCTTTGAAGTCTTAAATTTTAGTATGAGAAACATTAGGATTTATTTCATCTAATTCAAATGTAAATATACCTATCCTTAATAGTCCCCTGGTTCTTTCATGCTATATATAAAAGTTTTGGACAAAGCAGTTAATTTTTTCTTCTTCTTTTATTGAGTGACTAGAGCATGGGCTTATCAGGATAAGGCCGTAATTTTTCATACAAATTTGACTATTTAATATAATCTGCTTTTTATAACTTTTTTTTTCTGGTGAACTCAAACTTTATCCTGGATTTAGCTAGAATACTGGCACCTGAACTCCACTTTTTTAGAGAGTTGTGTAATATGGTGACTATTTGTGTTATTTTACAAATATAAGAATGGAATGCCTAGTGTTTAGGGATACTCTAAAAAAAATCAGTGATATTTATATTTATGTAGATGAGTGCAAATTTAGTCTATCTATACTTATTTAAAAATTTCAAGAATTAACACAGGTTTAATTGCTTCCTATTATCTTTGATTTGCTAACTTCCAAATTGATAGTAGAATATCCTTGTTTATAAATGCAACTGCCCAATTTTCATTTCTCCCATTTTGTGGGGAGTTTTATTCATGCTTTGTTCACATTCCTTTTAACATTCAGCTTTTAAAGAGCAGAAAAACATAGTGCAGTAATTACTTTGCAAGCCGAAATTTTACTATTTTGAGTATTTGGAATGCTTGCATATGTTAGTATCCCCTTTGCCCCCCCCTTTTACTCTTTGGTTGTAGGAAGAATAACCTTTTTCTCTCTATTTGAAGGTCTAGATTTATTGAAGAAACAAATTATAATACTGTTTGGGTATAAATAATAATTTACAAATCTTCATCAATAGATTTGACATGTAATAGTGTCGATTTTTTCCATTTCACTTTAAAAAAATCTTCCCAAAAGCAGATTTCTTTTCGTTTTCAGAATGTATATTCTGGGATATATTATCCTTTAAGAAGTAATTGAGAACACTATTATTTGTTTTTGTTTTTGTTTTTTCAAACAGGTTTAAAAAACGAATGCTAATAGAACAACTGGAGAACTTCTTGGATGAAATTCATCGAAGAGCCAATCAGATCAACCATATTAATAGCAATTAAAGGAAAATAAGAATGTGGCCACTTATTTCACTATCTTCTCCAAATACAAAGTAAATACAAGACTGTTGTGATCTTGCATTCATTTTTTGACATGCATTGTTGGCTATTTGAAATACTAAAAGCAAATCTACAGATCCTTTTTCCATCATTTTACAGTGACCTTTTCTTCATTTTGGTTTATTTTTGTAATGTGAAAAGTATCACTCTAAAAAACATTTTTATTTAACAAACTAAAAATATTCCTCCAGATCTCTTGCTTGTCATTGACTCTTGCGTGTCAATTTCCCTCAGGTTCTATTTTCTTAAACCAACCTTTAAAATTGTCACCTCTGTTAAGGTTGAACTTTGCCAAAAAAAAAAAAAAAAAAAAAAAAAAAAATTAAAAAGAAGTTACTTTGTAATTTTTGGGGAAAAAAGCACATACGTTAAAACTAGGTAATGTTTTGTATATACAGTTATTTTGGATATATTATTGTAAGTTGTACAAATGTATTTTGAAGAATATTTAAGAAAAGCACTTTTGTTATTCCATCAATAAATGCTCTATTTTACTCTTGTGTGGTTTAGGAAATAATCACATTCAAAATCATCATTTTAAAACATCCTTATTAGACAATGGAATTTAAAATTTTAAAGGCCTTGCTTTATAGCATTGGAATACACACCACTCAAAGTTCATATTTGTTAAACCTAACTGTAATTACTTGTTACATGATCTACATTGTCTCTTTACTATATGTTCATAGCTTTTGTTGGCCACATCAACATACTCCCATTTCTGTCTGCATAATGGAAATGACTATGCCTGTGGCAGCAGATAGACAGACTCTAAAAGCTATTTTAAAAAGCGGACAACTTTGGAAGTTACTGATTTCCTTATCTCCCTTGAACCCCTTTTCCTTTCTCACTAGGATTGTGGCTGGTACTAACTTGAAGTTGTTAGTTAGGGAGTGGTAAGTTTGGGGAATACTATGTACTCTGAAATGGCTAACCTTTAGCAGTTTGATGCCATGTGAAGTTTACAAAAGTCAGTGCATGACATAGTATTAGAGGTTTAGAAGGGAAACTCTTCATTCTGCTCTGCACTCTCAGACTTAAACTCTCAATTTTATTTAGAAGCTAATTGGAAAGGAAACCAATTTAAGACGATTTTGCTCATTTTGCATTCCCTCTGAGTTACACAGGCTGAAGAAAACCGAACCCATCCATTCTCCACCCTCACTCCAATGTGACCTTTATCCATATTGAGGATGCCATCCTGTGACTTGACAGATTCACCATTCATAGATCACTGCTGTGCCTTTTAGTGGTTTTGAGGGTAACTAGTAGAAAAGGTTAAATTTTTAGATTTGAATTGAGAGGGCAAAATATATCTATAAAATTATAAAATTGAAGTATTTTTAAGTTCATAATATTCAAAAATCACATACCCTTATCTTTTTACACTTTTATCAGAATACTTTTTAAATGTCAAGGGTATAGCAAAATGAAATTGTAACTTTTTATGAAGAAAAACACATGAAAATGTAGAACATTCTTGAGATCTGCTAATTTAGTCAAGGGGATTTGAAACTCTCCCAATACTGAAGACAAACCCTGTCAAGAAAAAGAAGCATTTACTGTAACATTAAATAGTATTTTCATATGCAATTCTCTGAAACTTTTTTTTAACCTTTACAAAATAACTTCAAGTAAAGCAAGATACAATTTAATAGTTGGAGTTATTAAAGTAATTGCCCACAGTTACATTGCTAAATTCAGCAAGAGCTGAACAAAATCCAGAATGTACTGTCTGGTCTTAAATTTTATGTATTAAGATTCTGAATAATAGAAGACATTAGAAGTCATTCAAAAGAAGTTCATACTTAATAAGAATATATATGAAAAAGATTATTCCAATAAAAAGTTTTTTGTTTGTTCTTTTGGTACTGGGGTTTGAACCCAGGGGCACTTTACCACTGAGCTACAACCCCAGCTCTTTTTTATTTTGAGACAGAGTCTCCCCACATTGCTTAAGGCTTTGCTAAGTTGCTGAAGCTGGCCTCAAACTTGTGATCCTTCTGCCTCAACCTCCAGAGTTGCTAGGATTACAGGCATGTGCCACCATGCCCAGCAATACTGAACTTTTCTTAATCAGTTATTTCCATTTCACAGATTGCTTATGGGGTAATAATTCTTTGGACCCTTGACCTTTAATACATTTTTCAGAATAAACCCTGGAGGGACTTGGAAGTATCAGTTTATTCTATCTCTTTTTGTCCTTTATCTCTCTTCCATGACACAACCTCATGCCAAAAATCTAGTGACAGGGTTTGAAACCCATCACAACAAAGCTTAATATCTCATGTCTCTCAGGTTTCTTTCATTTATAAAACAAAACAAAACAAAACTACAGATGTGTTGTTTAACTTAGTGAAATACTTAAGAGAATTATTCTTGTCAGCAAAGGAGAGGAGAGTATATCTGGGACAGGTATATCTCGTCTTTTAAATTCTTAGATCCCTAAATGATCTTACACTGGACAAATGATATTTTCTGAAAGGTTAATCTTGAAGTTTTTAGATTGCTTTTTAAAAGTGTTCTTCTGTGTGTCCCATTTGTCTATTGATTCATTAATTGCTCTTATCATTAAGCTTTGTCAGTTTGGAGTAGTTTCTAATCTCAGTAATTGTCAGTAACCTCTCTGCTTTGTGTGATGTGACCAAAAGCCTTCCAGAAAGAAATATAAACAAATTCACAAAGGCTATGCTTAGGTTTGTGGTGGATTAATGAACTAGTTTTGAATTAGCCTTATATTTTCATTCTGAATGCTAAGGCAGTTCTGAAAATTCATACCATTGAAACAGTGGTGTGTCATTTCCTAGTTCAAGAATTGTATACCATTTTTATGCAGTTGAATTCCAAAAACAATCTCTTTCAACTGTCATCAATCTTTATTGGCTATCAGCTTGGCAATGACCTTTCTGTTCAAGTTTAGCCTTATCTTGGTTTCTCGAGAGTAGAACCTGTCATTTTTGTCTTTTTTTTTTTTTGGACATGTATTCTAAGAGAGGGCTCTCTGCTGCTTCTCCTAAGTGATAAGTGACATTTTCATCTAATCACAATGGGGTTGTGCTGATCATGGTGAAATACTAAGTGGATATATTCTGTCAATGGACTTTTTCTCCCCAAATAATCCCTTAATAGAGTATCTTCATCCTTTTTGTCACAAAAATGTTCATTTCTAGTGCAAGTTATAGCAGTATGCAAATGATTCTCAGATAAAATGATGTTGACAGTATTTCCTTAATTTGTGTAAAACTATGCTTAATTTTCATAATTCTAACTTTTGACTTTTTTTCCTCTCCATAAATAAAAGTAATGCCTGATGTTTAGTTAAAGTAGATCCACCTTTGCTTCATTTTGTTAGTCTTGTTCCATCCTATTGCTTTTTAATACACTGTTTAGACTTGCCAACAACTCTTTACTGAGAATCTCTTCCTTCCTAGGCTGATAAATATTGTCAGAGGGGGAGGAGGAACATTAAGAGAAATAATTTAAAGATTTTGTTTCATGTTGTTGAAGCTTAAGGGACATCTGCTTGTCTTTGTGATGTGCTAAATAAGGCATTGCCTATATCATGCCATCTTTGGATTTTTGATTGTATAGTGGGACTTAAAAGTTCTAAGATAAATACTTGATTTTTGAGAAAGATAAACAGAAGAACAACATAAAAATCCAGATGAATTCACTAGAATTCTGGAGTCACTAGGGGAGTTCTTTGAGACATTCTCAGATCCTGAGGAAACTGTCTTTTTCTAAAATGTTAAGAAAGCTAGGGGACAACTAAATGTTAAGAAAGCTAGGGAAGAAAAGCCAGGATTTGGAGGTGGGGGTGAGGCTTAATGGTAGAGTACTTCCTAGCAGTTGCCAGGCCCTGGGTTCAATCCCTAGTGCCACAAAAAAAAAAAAAAAAAAAAAAAAAAAAAATTAACTTTCATCATGATTTCTTAGTCTCCCAAAAGTAGATACCTACGGAATTTTTAAAAAATCTACATTAACTACAAATAAACTGAGAACAAAAATGCAGAAAACATGGAGGATAATAGTTTCCTTTGTACTTATGAAATAGTCTTTCAGGATATTAGACGCAGCAACTGAGAATTGTCTGAAACACTATAGAAACAGCTAGAAGAATGCCTGTTTTAGGCTGTAGTGAACAGATGAGCCTTTGTTGCTGGAGAGATACTGATAAATATTTAATTATCTCAATCCTATAAAAAAAATACCTGTGCTGGGTTCTCTCAGGAAAAAGATGAATGGCCGATCTGCTTTAAAAACAGGAATCCGAGACCTTTTCAGTAACAACAGAGCTGCAAGAAAAGTAAGAATGAAAGAATCCTATTGTATTTGTTATTCAGAATATCACTATTTAAATTGGATAAAAAGTCAATTATATATCTTGATTTTTTGAAAGAAATCAAAGCATCCTTATGACATTTCATTGTTTAGTGTTAACATGGGTGCAAAAGGGAAAAATAAGAATAAAAGATAACAACTAAGCCTCTTGTTTCCAAAGATTCCATGGAATAAATTCCTTATAGAAGGACATTTTTAAAATGATTCTATTCCTTGTTTATGGGATGATGCCATAGATCCCTTTCAAAATGAATCCCTTTTCTCCCATCATTTTTCAAAAAGATTTTGCCTTCTGTTCCACATTTCTTTTTGAAAAATACTAACTTCTGGACTGGGGTTTTTAATGGAAAGATTTAGAACGGATGCAACTGGCCACATTCAGCAAAGGTAGGGGCAAGCGTGTGATGGGGATTTCTGGACATACCTGTGGCTGCTGATGCTTTGGTGCCTTCCTCTGAAACCTCCAGCTTGGCTTTGTGGATTGCTTCAGAAACATAAATGCCATCCTGGCCTGGCCCCAGGAAAGGATAAAAATGTGATTCACTTATTTACACATTTCCAGGCATTTAGTCTTAAATATTTGAATACATTTTGAAAGAATGTACTTCAAACTTAGTTTCCATTACTGCTTACTGTGTAATTAGGGAGAAATTGTTTAGAAAATTATCAAGTTTCAATATTTTTATGTAACTTTCAAAAACTTCAATTTGTTAAATTTATCTAATACTTCCCTCCCACCCCCCCTCCAAATTAATATTCAGGCATTGTCCCACATTTTCAATAGTTAATTTTCAAAAGGGACTTCAAGTTAACATTAAAATCTTTCCTTCAGCCAATATTTCTAAAACTTTAATGATAAGAATCATCAGGGTGTAAAAGGCAGATTGTGTAGCCCAGTAATCATTTTCATTAAGCTACTGTGATGATTTCACTTGAATGCCTTCTTGGATTGCATTTTAACAGTCACTTTTATGCAACCCTGTTTATTTTTTTATTTTGTGGTGCTGGGGATCTAACGTGGGGCCTGTGTGTGCTGGGCAAGTGCTCTACCACTGAGCTACTTTTAAATGGTAAAGTTACAGGGTTTTAGCTTTAAGAGGCATAATTCACTGTATTAAAAATGTGTATAATATTGCACAGCTGCATTCTGTGAATCAGTTGCCTCTTGGGCCCAAATCTGCAGAGAAAATAGGAATGTCTAATTGTTCTGTGCTCTAACAGTCTCAAAGATTTAAGCTTAGCAACTGGGACTGTGAGTGATAACTTGGGAGGAAGTGACAGAATTCTATAATTTAAAAATTAACCATTTTAAAACAATTCTCTAAGGATGAAATGGTAGTTTATGGAATAGAGAATGAAAGACAGCATCTTTAAAGAAGAAACTTTAGCAACTGTTACATCTGAGATCATATATCTGATAAGCAGAACTGGAAACATTCAGGTTTTAAGACTCAAAGCCCATTTCCACCCCACCCCTCCCTCCACTCAAACACTGCCACCTTTTAGAAAGTGTTCTAGTCAACTCTAGCATGCCAACAGAGAGGAATCTGTAGCCTGAGTATTAGAATAGTCATTTTAATGTATATATTTCAAGGGAGCTTTTTGTTTGTTCTTAAGACTACTTCATTTGCCTCAGTCATGCACCTACCGGAAGTGGTTCATGAATGTCATGTGGGAAAACCACCCCAGAATATTTGCAGCATTTTACCCATCTTGTATTTAAGGTGTATCTAGGTACTGTGAGTTTAGCTATAGTCCCTGTAAGGAACAATCATTTGCCAGCCTCAGGGAAGGGACAGAAAAGGGCCAGAGGAAGGGAAAAACAGTTCATTTGGCACCAGTGAAGAATCTGATTTATTTAGCAGTTGGTCTTTTTCTGCAGGACCTTTGAGAAAAGAAATTTCTTTGTCAATAATTAGCCCCTCCTACAAGCTCATTGAGCAAGCACAGTGCCAGAATTAAAAAGAACTTCTGGATAAAGAATGATGCGTTGATAGTCATGACAAGGTTACTGTGACTTTGTTACTGTTGAGTGTGATGTCTGAACATTTTAAATAAATGTTGATGAAATGAGCAGAGTCTCACTATGAAATTCCCCCTAGGCTAAAATATAGTCAGCACATATCTAGGTACCCTAGCACAGTGTGAGAAATGGGGCCAACTGGTATGGATGTCTTCAGGAAGATAGGTTGGGTTACTCCAATGTCTTGAAATTGTAAGTGAAGAGTTTCATTTAAACAGGTTTTCTCAATTTTACTACAGAAATAGTACAATAATTGTCAGCCATAAGCCAAGACCCTTAACCTATCATCTCAATATCAGCATCTCTTACATTTTTTCTCTGTCAAGAGCTGACATTTCAAAAAACAAGCATGATAAAAATGATAATTTGGGAGATTCTGTGAGTTTGAGTTTGTCTTTTGATCTTGGATTACACATCCCTGTTTGCTTACTTTTGTTAAGTAGCTACTGAAATGTTATGCAACTCATGAAATCAACCTGAACATGAAGGGATTTCCTGGCCTTTTTCTCTCTGAAGTGTTGGCAGCTTAGTGTCATTGAAGACCACATAGACCTGTTTTCTCCAAATCATTTTTTGGTGCTTTTCCACAGTTAAATGTGAGAGACATAGGTTAAACTGTTTTGCACTCTTGCTTTGAGTTAGGGCACTTCTCAGAGCTACTGAATTGTGATGTTCACAATTAAAGTCTTCAGGAGGTTTATAGTACTTAGTGTTTAACCATAAAACTATACCATCCCCTGTCTTCAGATTTACTGGACTAGCATTCTAGGAAACTGTAGGCCACCATAAACCCACTCACTCCTGTAATACATTTCAATATCCAAAGCAGAGGAGTGGACCCTTTCCTGCCCTCCCTTCTGTCATACTCCCACTCCTCTTCCTTAACATCTTCTACCAGTGCTTACCCTCCTTTTTAGATTGTCAGCACTAGAAAGCAGAAATGATGTCCTAGTTACTTTAAATACTTCTTTGCTGAACTTGCATAATCTTGTTAAGGTATATGTGGTAAGTTATTGGATGAATTAATAATAGACAACCCTCACAACCATTCATTTGTCTCATTTCCCCCATAAAGGAATGGTCCTTCATGTTCTTTAAAGGGATTACACCTATAACGGAAGGTTGATTAGTGTGTAGAACCACAAGGGCACAGCAAGCCTCACCCAAGTGATTGTTTCAGTTCCCCCACCTACTTTGTTGATGGAGACCATTATTATTTTGTGTATGGTTGCTCATATTCACAAAAGGTTTAGGAGTCTTTATAATGTGACTCTGTAAATGTGAGATTTGCAAAATGATATTCATATTTAATGATTCTCAACTCATCAAGCATAATTTGCTGTTTCTTTTGTCTTTCCAATTATTTTGTACAGGTAGTGGCTTTTAAAAAGTTTGGGGTGTTTTGTTTTTTGTTTGTTTTTTGCCAGAACTTGCTTCTAGCTTACCTTTCTCATCTTCTTGTCATTTAGCTCCTAGGAGATAGAGGATGCATGTGTGTGAATTTCACGTAGGACCTAGCCCAGTATACAGAGGAACAGAGCTAAGAGGAATCTGAGATGGCCTCTGAACTTAGATTGTGGCTTAGTTTCTTTCTCCATTTCTAGTTCACTCATTACTTCTCTCTGTGAAACTCTGACCAAATAGCTGGTGTGGCATATATTAACTCATGGGTTTGCTCATTTGAAGCCATAGTAACAGAGAACTTCTACTTGTTAACTGAGCAGAGATTGGAAACTGATTACTCACTTATAAAAGCAAAGAGTAAGTTTAGATTTTCGTGTTTGCATACAAGGAATGTTTCCTGGACTAAAGGACATGGATCTATTTGTATCAAAACCTGCTGATCCTAAAGGAAGTACTCAAGAAGATTCTGCTTGGTCTCTTTACTGTGAATGAGACTAGAATTACTCTCAAAAGCTTCATAACACCTAGTGTCTAGGGGGGGAAATTGTGCCTTGGGTTCAATTGAGTCTTGAAATGATATTGAGTCAGTTCTTTCAAACAGCAAAAAAGGATTTGTTACAAAGAAGAGACAGGTGACTTTTAGATAGGGAAGGAGAACTTGAGTAAAACGATTCAGGACTTTGAACTAAATGAAAAAAGGCCAAATATTCCTTGTGACTGTTGGACTTCCATCAATAGTACAAAACTGCTTGGTGACCCCTTGTTAATTGAAGGAAGGCAGGTCAGCATTTCCCCATCACGTCCTTTCTGGTAAATGCTCTGCAGATGTTTTGTTATAAAGTCATTTCATTTCTATAATTAAGAAGTGAGGTCGGTGATGGCTACCTCCATTTTAGAAATGAAGGAACTTTCTTGGAGAGGTTCAGTGGCCCTGTCCCAAGAACGAAGCTAGAAGCCCATTTGGACACAGATGTGACTAGTCTTTGATTATATTTAAAAATGGTCATGGGAAAACAATACTGTAGTTGGCAAACTTTTTCTATATCATGCCAGATTTTGAAAGTTTAGTGTGAGCCCTGAGGTGTTTGTCGGTACAACTCAACTCCACATTTGTAGTAGTAAAGCATAAATTATTTGTAGTTGAATGTGAATGGCAGGGTTTCAATAATACTTATTTATAAAAACAGGTGGCTGGCCATCATTTGCTGACTCCTGTCCTAAAGGGCCAAAACTTAATGGGAGAAGGTTATAAGACTGGTGTGTCTTGTCAGTAGGAAACATGAATATGAGCTTTGCATTTGACATGTGGAAACTGCTGGGTAACTATTTAATAAACCAGATCCATAAGCCTATATTTCTGTTGGATTGAACAGATAAAAGCAGACTTAAACTGTATTAGGAAAAAAAGAATAAAAGGTGAGGAGTCCAAACAGTTACTTTTAAAACTGGGTGACTTGTTAGAGCTTATGAACCTTGAATGTCTTTACCAATGTGGGGGCTACAGGATGTAGTTAAGGTTAGTCCTATCTGAAGATACTAGATTGATGGCATTTTAGCATGTCCTTCTAGGACATAAAGGAGAAAGATCTATGAGTTATGAAGGAACGATCAGTAAGCTGTAGCGATTAATTGAATATAGTGGTGTGGACAAAAAGATCAAAATGTCACACACCCTCTCTTGTGGGGTGGGGGCAGGGAGCAGCTGGGTATTACACTCAAGGTCCTAAAGTTGAATTTGGATGATCAAAAGAAAAGTAGAATTGCTGTCAGCAACAGGATGCCATAGCAGAACTCTGGAGTCTCAAGAAGAGAGTACAATTAGATTTTGCACATTATTGAAGATAAATTTCACTTAGGTTCTTCATCCCTTGCTCCTTTCTGTCCTTTGATCTTTTCACTGTAGTATTTTTCCTTTCCCTGAAGTGTCACTAAGGAATATTTCTGGTTGAGTCAATTGCCAAGTCAACAATATTGTCTTGGGCATTGTGGCCAAACTTGACTATCGCTTTTACTATCTCTGCATATTTAGGCAATAAGGACAGAGGGGTTTTTGTTTGTTTGTCTTTTTCTTTTTGCAGTACTGGGGGTTACCCCAGGACCTAGCACATGTTAGGCAAATGTTCTACCATGGAACTACACCCCCAATCCCAAAGTGTTGAATTTTTAACACTTTAGACCCTTCCTCCTGTGTTCTCTTTGATAAGTAACTGCCATTCAACTGGTTACATCTAAAGCCCAAGTCATGTCTTGTCTTATACATCAAACTCCTGTTATTCTCTATGATTGCTTAAGAAGGAGATTCTGAACAAAGATTTAGAATACTTGCCTGTGTTATGAGGGTCTAACATTCAAAATAGTGATTCTCAAGTTTATCAGACAAGGGGAATGTCAAGGCCAATGAGAATGCCTGCCTGCTATATGGTTTCATCTTCATGTAGATAATTTACCATCCAGAGTAGAAACAAACCTGAGCCTTTGAGTTGGCAATAGTTTAGCCAATGGTCTTCTGAGAAGATTCTGGAATATAAGTTCTGGCATTCTGCTCTCTTTTATGTTTGATGTAAGTTCAGATCACAAGCAAACACAGCCCTTTTGATTGGTAAAAGCATGTCAACTATGGGCAAAGAAATTCAAAGCATATGTTGGAAAGAATATTTTAGAGCAAGGTTATAAGAGAATGAGTAATTTGAGGAAATGATATTTGGAAGATGTGGGGAAAGTTCGAGCTCAGCTCATCTTGAGGAGGTATAGGGATTGAGGATGGGAGAGGAGGCAACGAGGAGGGCAACTGAGCTGGTGTGACAGCGTGCCTGTGCCTCTCAACAGGCCCAGTGACAATGAGCAGAGCCCCATGGCCACTGATGGCATTGTGAATGGTCTCTGAAATCTGTGCTGAGAGGTCTCAAGGCATATCCTGCCCCCACCAAGTCTAACAAATTTGACTGTTATCAAAAGCAGCCCATTCTTATGTAAAGCCAAGCATTTTATCCTTTTATATGCTGTTTGTTTGATTCTGGCCCCTTAATCGAAGTATAACAAAACCATCCCAAACGTAACACCAAAAAACTTGGAAGAATTGTTGTTACCTGAAATTCCTTTTAAGTTAGCTTTGAGTGGATCAAAAAGATCGGTGACTCCCCAAGAACTTAAAATGCTCTTTAAGTCGAATTGATTTTGGATCCTAAATCTAAAAAAATAAGAGCAAATCATCAACTTTCATTTGCAATTCCAACTCAATATGCTTTCATACACACCTCACGAAGCCCAGAGTTCTAACCTGGAAGTCAGGTCCACCAGACTTAGTTTCAGCTGTTATCTTCCATTGCTTCTTCCCATAAGCACTACCCCTTGACCAGTCTGACTGCTCACAGCTGTTTCCCACCTCTGTGCCTTTGCCCAGGCTGTTCATTCCATATTTCCCCCTTTTCCCTTGATTACCTTTTAATGATTAAAGATTCCTCAATTGTTACCCTCTTCTCTTCTCTCCAGCTGTTTTGTGACCTTGGTTCTTAAAGCTCCATTAACATTTTGTTCTACTCTAATGTCGTATAGAACATTCTGCTTCCTATTACCATTCTTCATGATAAACTACCCATGAAGAGAGGTTATCCAAGTTCATTTTTCTTTCTTAGTAATATTTAATGAGCACTTACATTGTTCTAGGCACCATGATGGAGCTTTGTATAGATTATCTCATTTCATCTTCATATAACTATGCTATTATTATCTCATGTTATAGATGGAAAAATTGAGGCTGCCCAAGATGATCTAGCGAGGATGTGGGGAACCTCAATTCAGAGCAAGACAGTGTGAGTGCAGAGTCCCAGTTCTGATCATCTGCACTTTGTTACCTCCCATTCCAGATGGCATCACACACATAGGTGCAGAAAAGAAGTGATTGACCAATTGACAATTAGTAGAGTGTCTTTCTTACTATGTTTATATTGGATAAGACATTTTCATGTTTGCTGTGTGTTGTGTGTGCCTTGATGCAGAACAGAAAAGGAATGTGACCTTGGTTATCCTTGTGAGCAGCAAGTATCAGCACACTAACTTTACAATATTTCCCCAAGGGCAAGGCCTTTTAAGATTTACCACTGTAAGATCCTTTCAGTGGGCTGCTATTTTTCTTTGGAAAAGAAGTTTGAAGTGGAATCTAGATGGTTTTTTCCTATAAACCAGACAGAATTCACCAGAGAGTAAAAATACTGGACAGGACCATTTAATATCAAAGGTCTCATTGCTCTATGAGACAATGTGACTAATGTTTTAAGCAAAAGTAGCAGACTTTCTCATCAAAGTGTCTTTTGGACTTTCAGAATAGTTTCAAAAAAAGGTATGTGCTTCCTCCAAGTATGCTGACAGTTTTCAAAAACCTTTGGATCATCTCTTCTGAAATTTTCTTAAGTACTGAAACACTTTGAAAAACTCTAAATGCTAAAACGTAGTGATTAAAAGCATGTGTTCGAGAATCCAGAGCCTGAATTTGAATCCTGGCCCAAACTCTTTATAAGTAAGGGAGTAGTTATTTCCCTTCTGGGGCAAGTGACTTCACCTCTTTTTGTCTCAATGTCCTCATCTATAAAATGAGCATAATAGGGGTTCTTGCTTGTAGGGTTGTGAGGATTAAATAAAGTATCCTTGTCAAGTGTTCAGAACAACGCCCAGCACAACCTATGCACCTGTTGTGGCCATTGTGGTCTTATTATTGTTTCTCAATGATATTGAAAAAGAGTTCATGTCTCTTGGAAACCAAGTACGGTGATTAAGGTGGATGATAAAACTTAATAGTAACATTTTTAGTAAACTAAGAACAGCAGTGAAAGTGAATTGTGACTACAAAAGATTAAAGTGATTTTCTTGTATGACTACAGAAGTAGATCAAGAAGAAATGCTATATTAATAGCTTCAGTAAAAGAAAAACAAAAAATTGTCATTTACCAAAACTAGAAAAAGATATCAGAAGAAACTATAGACCAATATCCTTTATGAATATAGATGTAAAGTCCTCTACAAAATACTAGCAAATTGAATCCATACCATATAAATCCCACCAGAACCAAATGGGTTTTATCCCAGGAATTCAAGCTGGGTTCAGCACATGAAAATTAATTAAGATAATGCACCAGATTAATAGACTAAAGAACCAAGATCACATGATCATCTCAGTAGGTGCAGGAAAAAGCTTGATAAAATCCAATACTTTTTCATGATTAAAAGCAATCAAACATCAAATACTCAACCAACTTGGGATATGAAGTAACTCTTTGATTTGATGAGGGGTATCTACAAAAAACTCACAGCACAATCCATTGTGGTGAAAAACTGAAATCTTTCCAAGATCAGGAATAAGAAAAGGATGTCCACTCTCACCACTCTTGTTTTACCTTGTACAGGACAATTACACAAGAAAAAGAAATAGAAGGCATTTATAAAGAAAAAGTAAACCTCTTTTCATAGATGTCTTGGTCTCATATACAGAAAGTCCCAAAGAACACACTCACACTCTATTAGAACTAAAAAATGAGTTTGTCAAAGTGTCAGGATACAAAATGGAAATATAAAAATCTTTTGTGTTTCTGTACACTAGCAATGAACAATGTGAATATGAGATTGAGAAAATAATTCCAAGATTGGTTCAACATACAGAAATCAATAGATGTAGTTCATCACATCAATAGGCTGAAGGACAAGAATCACATGATTATCTCAATAGATGCAGGAAAATAACAAAATATAGCATCCATTCATGTTCAAAACACTAGAAAAACTACGGATAGTAGAAACATACCTCAACATTGTAAAAGTCACATTTGTTAAACTCCAGGCCAGTATCATTCTAAATGGAGAAAAATTGAAAGTATTTCCTTTAAAAACTGGAACAAGACAAAGATGCCCTCTTTCACCACTTCTATTCAATATAGTCCTTGAACTCTAACCATAGCAATTAGGCAAAAGAAATTAAAGGATATAAATAGGAAAAGAAGAATTAAAATTATCCCTCTTTGCCAATGACATGATTCTATATTTAGAAGACCCAAAAAACTCCTCCAGAAAACTTCTAGAACTCATGAATGAATTCAACAAAGTAGCAGGATATAAAATTAAACCCCATAATCAACTGTGTTCCTATACACCAGTGAGGAATCAACTGAAAGAGAAATTAGGAAAACTATCCCATTCACATTAGTCTCGAAAAATAAAGACAATGACAATAACAACAAAAACACTGTGGGAATCAATCTAACAGAGATGAAAGACATCTTCAATGAAAACTATGGAAAAGAAAGAAATTGGAGAAGACATTAGAAGATGGAAAGATCTCCCATGTTCATAGATAGGCAGGATTAATATTGTCAAAATGGCCATAATACCAAAAATGCTATACATATTTAGTGCAATTCCTATTAAAATTCCAATGATGTTCTTCATAGAAACAGAAAAAGCAGTCATGAAATTTACTTGGAAAAATAAGAGACCAAGAATAACCAAAGCAATCCTTAGCAAGAAAAGTGAAGCAAGAGGCATCTGGACTTTAAATGATACTACAGAACTATAGTAGCAATTTCACTTACAATAGAATCAAAAGGAATAAAATACTTAGATTCATCAGTGTAAGTATAAGACGTGTGCAGTGAAAACTACAAAATATTGCTATAAGAAACAGACCTAAATGAAAGACCTCTTGCATTGATGGCTTGAAACACTTATTTTATTAGAAAGCAATACCTTCCCAAAGTGGTCTGCAGATTCAACACAATCCCTATCTAAATTTCATTGACTTTTTTGTAAGAAATTGGTAAATCGATCTTAAAATTCATATGAAAGTACAAGGGGTCAAGAATAGTTAAATAATCTTGAAAAAGAAGAATACAGTTGAAGGACACATGCTTCCTGATTTCTAACTTTCTCAGAGCTACAGTAATCAAAACTGTATGTTACTGATGTTTATGCCAATAGAACAGAATTGAGAGTCCAGAAGTAAACGTATACATTTGGCAATTAATTTTGACACTGGTGTCGAGGAAGATAGTCTTTTCAACAAACGATATTGAGATTAAGTGGGTAGCCATATGTAAGTGAATGAAGTTAAACCTTTACATCATACCATAAACAGTGAACCTTGAACATATCAGTTGAAGTGCACAGGTCCACTTATATTGGATTTTCATTTCATTTCTTTTCTGGAGATTTGTGACAATTTGGGGGAAAAAAATCTATCTCAGTCTAAATATATAGTCTAGAAATACCAAAAACATTAAGAAAAATGTCATGAATGCACAATATATATATAAATAATAGTCTATTTTACCATTTACTATCATAAGATGTATGCAAATCCATTATAAAAGTTAAAATTTATCACAACTTTGACATATTACAAACCGCTGTATATGGTACCATTTGCAATCCAGAGAAACATAGACAAATGCAAAGATGGAGTATGAATCATAACAACATAAAATTAACTGTAGAACACTCTGTTCTAATGTAATGCTTTTGTAATGCCTCCCATTGTTATTATGGTGAACTCAAGTATTATATCATCTTGAAATAACCATATGACCCTTTCATCTCTGCATGAGCAGGTCATTTCTCCATTACATTGGGTATCTCAGTAAAAAGTGATTGCTAGCAGATTTTTCACATGTGATACACATATTATACAAAATATTTGTTAATCAACTCTACTTTATTGGTAAGACTTCTGGTCAACCACAAGCTATTAGTTATTAAGTTTTGTGGGGATCAAAAATTATACACAGATTTTCTACTGCAAAGGAGTTGGTTTCCCTTACTTCCATGTTGTTTAAAGGTCAACTGTATAATAATTAATTCAAAATGGATCAAAAGCCTAAATATAAGAGATAAACCTATAAAACTCTTAGGAAAAAAAGGATAGACATAAATCTCTGTGACCATGGTTAGGCAATGTTTCTTAGATATGGCATCAAAAGCACAAGAAAAAGAAAAAAAAAATGAACTAAGCTTCTTAAAAATGAACAACTTCTGTGCTTTGAAGGTGAAGAAAATGAAAAGACAACACACAGAATGGGAGATACTATTTATAAAGCATATATCTAATGAGGGACTAGTATCTAGAATAAATGAAAAATGATTACAACTCAACAACAAAGACAACCAATTTAAAAAAGGACAAAGAGTTGGGTGTGGTGGCACATGCCTGTAAACCCTGCGACTTGGGAGACTGAGGCAAGAGGATCAGAAGTTCAATGCCAAAAGTGAGGCCCTGAGCAACTTAGCAAGACTCTGTCTCCAAATCAAATATACAATGGGACTGAGGATGTTTCTCAGTGGTTAGTGCCCCTGGGTTCAATCCCCAATACCAAACCAGCCAAACAAACAAACAAATAAATAAAAATTGGAAAAGGCTCTAAATAGATTTTTTTTTCTCAAAAAAATGCATGAATTATCAACATGTGCATAAAATATCCTGTACATTACTAATAATTAGGAAAATACAAATAAAAACCACAATGAGATGCCACTTCATACCAACTAAGATGCTGTATAAGAAATAATGGACAGTAGCAGAGTTGATAAGAATGTGGAGAGATTGTAACCCACAGATAACTTGAAGACATGTAAGATGGTGTAGTCACTTAGAAAACATTCTGGAAGTTCCTCAAAATGGGGTACCAAGTGATTCAGGAATTCTATTCCTAGGTGTATATCCAAGACACTTGAAAATATATAGCCACACAAAATACATAAATTTCATATGCATGTATTTTTCAATCCAGAGAAATGTAAACAAATGCAAAGATGTTTATGTTTTTTTTTTGACAAAAAGTGGAAGCTAACTGAAAAGTGTCTCAGAACTCAAATATTTATGAATTAATGAATTTATAACAAATTTAAATTAAACAAAATGTAGTATCCATGCGACTGAATATTCAGTCATAAAAAGGAATGAAGTACTGATTCATGCTATAATAAGGATGAACTTTAAAAACTTCATGCTAAGTGAAAGAATTCATACACAAAAGACTACATAATTTACATGGAATATCCAAAGAGGCAAATTCACAGAGAAAAGTGGACTAGTTGCCTGGGTCTGGGAGGAAGGTTCTGAGGAGCAATCACTAATGGGTGTGGGGATTCTTCTACCTGATAAAAATGTTCTGGAATTTGATAGTAGTGATAGTTGAACAATTTTGTGAATATATTAAAAACCTATGAATTGTGCATATTGAGAATGAATTTTAAGGTATGTGGATTAAAAAATTTCTTAGAAAAGCATAGACCACCCATGATGATGATTAAGAACTCCTTGAAGGAGTAAAACTTGCTTTGAATATATGAGACCTGGTGGACTTTAAAGACATATCTACTGTGGTTTAGAATTGGTTTGGGTGTGTTTCCCAAAGACTTGTGTGCTAGAAGTTTGCCACAGTGTGATGGTGGTGAGGTATTAGAACCTTAAGAGGTATGGCCTAGTGGAAGAAGACTAAGTCACTGGGGCAAGACCCTTGAAAGACATTAGTACAGCTTTTTACAATTTGTGTTTAAAAAAAAAAAAAAGCAAGCCTAGACCCCGAATCTTTCTAGCATCCTGTTCTTCCATGTGATCTCTCTCTCTTGCATGGGCTCCTGCCATGATGCCATCTGCCATATTGTGATGTAGCCAGAAAGCCCTCACCAGAGCTGTGCTGATGCCAGTCCTATGTTCTTGGACCTCAGAACTGTGAACTAAATAAACCTCTTTCCTTTGTAAAATACCTAGCCTCAGGTATTTTTTCAAATCGATAGAAAACAGGCTAATACATTATTATACCTAATATAAGAAAAAAATGCTCATGTTCAACTTCCTACCATGTAAACCTAATCACCAAATTTTTTTTTGTTAAATGCGTATTTGGCATTATTAGTCTTTGTGGAGCATTATATGATTATGGATGTACATGATCCTTAAATACTCATTCTTAGTTTTCTGATTATTTCTTTAATAAGCTAATCATTCATAATGAAGACTAATGGTCCCTATGCATTTAATTTCATTTTTTTATAAGTAAAGGGTTACTTTGGAAGCTAGACATCATAATTTAGCCAGAATCTACCAATGTACTGTTTGGCGATGTTTAACCCAAAAACACATCTCAGTGTCACAAAATTTCTGCATTGTTACCCACAGTGTGTATAATTTCTTGCTCTTTTTCAATGAAAATGGCATGTCGACTGCAGAGCAGGTTATACTAAATTGTGAATGAATGATTTGAGGGAACTAAAGGTAAATTCTTGCCCAAAAGCTGACTTTGTGTCTACCATTGGTCCAAAGTTCATATCTACAGCTAGACCTAAAATAGTTTTTACTTATTGTCAGTTTATTCCCTAAAGGCTTTAAAGCTAAATTTAAAAAATTACTTAGTTTTGTTGGTGAAATGGTCTTATTTTCCTAAAAACTTCTATTCTTCTTGAGTAAGAGGCTTGATAGACTTAGGGAGATTCTAAAAACTTTGATCAGAATGAAATCAAGTATTAATCAACAGTTCACTAAGATCCCTACCTTCCCTCCCTCCCCCCCTCCCCTGTTCTCCAGTGTTTTTCAGGATCATTGCTGGAAGGTTTGGGATTCCTGAAGACAGAATTAGAAGACAGTGGAGATTTGGAGCACATTCTCTCAAGGGAGCAGCACTGGGCTTCCTCCCCTGTCCTGAGAACTGGTTGTGGCACGAAGGTGGAGCAGGGGTCGTGAGGGCTCCAGTCTACCCAGTGGAGGCAGAGTATCTGGTCTTGGGAAGACCCCAGGAAGCAAGTTCACTTCAAACTGTGCCATGAGCAGTGATTCTGAAATGAACTCTCCACTGTCTCCTCCCAGGGTCTTGTAGAGTCCTGGAATTGGCCTGGGGATTTGGCAGGTCAGGAATTAACTCTGTTGGAGGAGCCAGGGAGATCAAACAGTGCCAGATCCTGGGAGGAGACTGGAGAGTTCTCAATGGAGCTCGGCTTTTCCCTGGGTCCCCTTGCTTACATCAGCTGTTGCAGGAAGAGGCAGTCATCTTTATCCTAAGGCTGTAGTGAACCCCTGCAGCAGGCTGCATTTTCTCTCTACATTTGACAGTAACAGCTCCTTTTCTTCTCCTCACTAAGCTTCTCTCAGATATAACAGGAAGACAGGGGTCTGTTTCTGCTCCATGCCCCAGAGATCTGTTGAAATATCCAGGCTTGGGGCTTTGGTTTTGGGGTCTGAATATTTAGTTTTGAGAGATAGACTCTGTCTTAGAGTTCAGATGACCTTCTGCCCCAGGCTATGCCTGATCCCACTTTAGACCTTGGCCCTAACTCCCTGGGTCTCTTTGTGTGTTTTTGTTCCAGCACACAGACTTATTTTTAACTGCTCAAGGAAGAACTGCCAAGGCCACCGCCCTCGCCTGCTGAGAGCCCTGGCCGTGGAGTGAGAGCTAAGCCACCGGTGGATGGGAGCATGACATCACACACTGCAAAGGAGGCCCTGGACCACGTCCTTCCTTACTGCTGGTCTACAAATTCATGATAAATTCACTCTGATCTCAACTGCACCAGAGAAGCTCATCATTTAAAGAAGTCCTTGGTGGAATCCCTTTATAAAGTAATGAGTTCAGCTAACACTATGCTTTGGAAAAGCAAAATCTAGTACTATCATTTAACTTGGAAATTTGTATGTATACTTATTGGGGTTTCTTAAAGAAGGGGTTCCCTCTATCTAGAACAAACGAGAAACTTCAATGCAGAGACTTTAGGCCTCACATTTTTATGCCTTAATTTGACTTATAATCAGAATTTTATTTGCTTAGTTTCATAAGCCATCTTTCCTATTTAATTTGGAGGAAATGATAATTGTATTACTCATTAGATGTGAGAAGATTTGGGGCACATTCTTTCAAGGGAACAGCACTGGCTTCCTCTGCTGTCCCCAAAACTGGTAGTGGCATGAAGCTGGAGCAGGGGGTGTGGGAGCATGTTTCAAAACAGTGTGATGGGTCAGGTGGCAGGTGGCAGCAGACAGAGGCCCTGGCAGAAAGACCCAGGGGAGGCAAAGTATTTGGTCGTGGGGAAAACCCCAGGAAGTGAGTTCATTTTGGGATGTGCCAAGCACTGGTCAGCAGTGACCCTAAAATGGATTCAGACTCTAGGGTAATTTCCCATTGTCCTAAGCTCTAGAGGTGCACTAGACAAGCCAGCCCAGTGGGTAAGGATAGATGTTTGAATCAGACCACTTGGCTCTATAGCCGGGCCCTTAAAGGGGAAGTAGTCACTTACCTGGGGAGGAACACATCCATCCTGGTTCTTCTCAGCCTGGTGGTCCAGAGGTGGATGACTCTGGCTGTGAGGTGTGGCTCAATGTGGCCCAAGGGGGCTCCTCTGTCGCGGGGCAGCACGAGGAATAGACTTGCTGTGCTTCCCAGGTAAGGTAGCTCCAGGACTCCCACCTGATGGCCCACTGAGTCCTGGAACTGGCCTGGGGATTCAGTGGGTCAGAATTTATCTCTGTCCCAGGAGCCAGAGGGACCAAACGGTGCCACAACATGGGAAGAGGAATGTTTATAGGACTGCAAATAGTGAAATAAAATATCTCCTCGCTCTCGAAGAGCAGCTTGAAGCTGAAGACTGTCGGGTGACATGGTCCCTTCACTGATCCTAAGGCTCAGAGTCTCTAAAACACTCTCACAGGGCCTAAGCCATCAGGCCTGCAGTGGCTGGGTCTGATGGGGATGATGGCACAGGGTAGAACCATATACCCTGTCTTTTCTTTTTTTAATATTTTTTATTTTTCGATGGACCTTTATTTTACTTATTTATATGTGGTGCCGAGAATCGAACCCAGTGCCTTACGTATGCCAGGCAAGTGCTCTACCACTGAGCCACAACCCCAGCCCCCATATACCCTGTCTTAAAGGGGCAGCTCATTCAATCCTAGCCTAAGGGACCCAGGCCTTTTGTGCCAGATCTCCCTGTCTTTCAATTAAAAGTTTAAGTCCAGATTTCCTATGAGATTTCCCAACCTTTTAAGCACTACACAGACCAAAATAAAAACCATGCGTCCAGGCTACATTTGACCTGGAGACTGACCAATCATAACCTGTGAACTAAACAAACAGGTCCCAGGAAGGACCACTGGGAGGCCATGGACAATCCGGCTGAGGACAAGTCTAGGCTGCCAGGCAGAACATGATTTCAGAAAAGTGTGTTGGGTCAGGTGGCAGGTGGCAGCAGACACAAATGACCTGGCAGGAAGACCTAGCAAGAGTTGCTAGTGAACAAACAGACAGTGCCTGGTCCCAGTGACAGGGAAAGGAGAGTGAGTCATGTAGGCAATCCAGGGTGCAGCAAGCCTCGGGTGGACCCCAGCCCAGATCTCTTCCTTGGGAGGATTTCAGGAATGAGGCCCTGGCGTGTATTGGGGAACAGCAGAGCTGGCTGGCTGTGAAGGCAGAATCTTAGGCTCAGTCGGAAAAGGTGGGGACCCTGTTCTAGTACATATTTCAGCTACTCTGTAGTTACTTATTCAGTGTCCATGGTGTGTCTACCACCATGCACTGCACTCTGTGTGTGCTGGGAAGATCAAAAGCCACCCAGATCCTGCCTGCCATCACCAAGCCAACAGTCAAAACAACTAGCACAGTCACAACAGCAATGATAAAATGATAAGAGTAAGAACTATAATAAACTGTTCTTGCATATTTGTTTATCTAATAGACGTTCTTCTCATCTTACTTGACCTCCACAAGTAATTATTGGTTGAATAAACAGATGAGTACCTTTACTGAGCACTCACATGCAGCTGGATGGAACCAAAGCAGGACTACTTGCGCTTTCTAAATGTCAAAGTTCCAAAGACGCTGATTGAAATCTCACTGTTTTTCCCTGAATAAGAACATAATAAGCCCCACGGGCCACTGGAGACTGAACCTCAAGCAAAATTGAGAGACGTGGCTGGGGAGAAGTATGTAGCAAGAGGTGGGGCCTGGGCTCCTCTGTGGTGCAGGGCTCACTGAGGTGCATTGCACACGGCCGTCTGCTGGGATGGGGACGGCCAGGCATGTACCAGCATTGGGCACGCCCACCCTGCACCCCTCCCTGACCAACACGAGTGACCGTCAAGCAGGTGGGTACACAGAACCATAGCATCTCAGGACCAATGGGATCATTGGTCTGGGAGGCTTTGGGGAGCCTTGTAGTCTCAATATTCATCCTTGTTCAGCTCCCATTTTATCAGAGTGCCTGCCAGGGGAGGCAGTTCGTTTCAAACACTTTTGGTTTCACATTAACTCCATTCTTACTAAGTGCAGAAGGAAATTTCAAGCATGAAATTTCAAGCATGAAATGAATCCAATTTCTCTTCCACATCTGTGTCCACACTGTCTTGTCAGCACACATGGTACACGGACCCCTTTCTCTAAGTCTCCTGCCACCCTGGACTTTCCTTTGGCCAAAGCTGTGGCCCAGAGGATGGGCCCACATGGAGACACAGCTCAATCCTGGTCCTTTGGGAGCAGAGGCCTGGTCTTCCCTCTCCTGCCCACACAGCTGGTGCTTCCTCCCACTTCAGACAGCCCAGAGGAAGGAGGACTCACCGTAGTTGACCTCAGTCATTTGGTGCATCATGGGGACCTGGAAGACGCGGCCACGAGCACAGGTGAAAGGCAGGGCCTGTGAGTTGGTGGAGGAGAATCTCCTCCGCCACGTGCTTTGGAAGGTCATGGTGCTCACCAGTGCGAGCTGAGCAGATGCTGCTCTGATCTGCTCCCACGGCAGGCCACCTGGGCTCTTACCTGCAAGCAGCAGAGGAAGGATGTAAAAGTATGTTATGATTGAACTAAACACAGTATGTGTGTGGAGAAGGAATGCAGAGTTAAAACACAAAAAAGCAAGATCTCTCTCTCTCTCTCTCTCTCTCTCTCTCTCTCTCTCTCTCTCTCTCATGTTTCCCAGTGTCTTTTCAATTTACTAAAAATGCTTTAATTCCCTATCTCAACTGCTTGTACTGCCAAGAGACCTGAAGTCACAGCGGGCTGCTCTCAGTTTGCTGCCCTGGGGTGGGGTGGTGGGAATAGAAAGTGAGAACTCAGAAGTCAGTCTGAGTCCCTGACACCTGCCCACAGGCTCTGGGGGACAGTGAGGCATTTCAGAAGGTGAGCTGCAGCCTATTTGTTAATATCCATTAATGGTGGAATATGTACCGGCTTCTGAAGAGCTGTTCCTGAGGACACAACTTTGTTCTGCTCTGAGCAGGTTGGAGGGCTCTCTCTGGCTCTGTCTGGAGCTGTTCCCTCTCTAGGCAGACTCTGAGGAACTAGGTGCAGTGACAGGGAGGTGCCACATCATGTCACTCCTAGATCTCCACTGACCACTGCTGAACTGTAATGTCCAGAGCATTATCTCTGGAGGGCTGTGGTTAAAGTTTCATGCATTACCAGAAAGAGGACAGGCAGATCACTGCTACAGGGACAGTTTTTGTTTTGACCCTTCATTTGTTTAATAAACACATTCTTTGCACTGAGCTCTGTTCTAAATACTTGAACAAATTCTCACTGATTGGTCCCTGTTATTCCTCACTTCACAGATGCTTGGAGAAGTTGGTCAATGCCAGGTACTTGTGATGGGCAAAGCCACCATCGATCTAGTTACCTGATGGAGAGAAACCTTGAATTCAGACTGGATGAACTTGGCTTCAGATCCAGGATGGCTGCACTAATGGCCACCCTTTCTTAGAGGACGAATTTGTTCAGGAATTGAGAAAGAGCTAGTGATTGCAGAGGGCAGGAGTGGGAGTGTCCTGGCAGCACAAGGAGGTGAGAAGGAATTTCCTTTTTGATTAAATTGACCTGATGTCATGAAGCCCTGGAGAAGATGGAGGGAGTATCGCAAGTACGTCTGTTCAATGGGTGTACATCCTGTCACTTCCTATTCTGCTTTTTAAACAGCTTTGTGTGTCGAGCATTCTTGATATTTCTGGGTAACAAGTGTCATTACCAAGGACGTTGGAGTCACACCCCTGTGTTAGAATCCTGGTTTTGTGGACCCTGGGCAGGCAGAGGGCTCAAGTCTCAGTGCCTCAGTTCCTCCATTTTTAAAATGGGACAGTACTACCACCTCCTAGGATTGATGCGAAACCGAACTGAGATAATGAATTTCAAACAGTGCTAGAGAAATAAATTAAGGGCTAGGTAAATATTATGATTTTTGTCATTTTCACTAAGAATTACATGGCAAGGTGGCAGGTGCCAGACCTCCCTGAATCATCCCTCATTGCTGGACAGTTAGGTTATAAATGTATTTTTCTTCAATGAAACTGAACTAATCATCTTATTACATATAACCTTTTCTTCTTTTGAATTATTTCCTTACCCAAAATTCCCCAAAATCCCGTTTTTCAGCCCCTCTTACATTTTGCTATCACAGGGGGTTAATTAACTGTAGATGAATGCAGAGCTCAGTGGGAACAATGGCATGGGACAAAGCCTGAAGGGTGTGTCAGAGGTGGAGGCTCTGAGGAGCACTTTTCTGTGCGCATGCGTGCATGTGGGGTAGGAATGGGGACAAAGTCAACTCCAGTTGTTTCACAGAGCAGGTCGTTCAAGGGGAGGCTCTCCCAAGAAGACAAACCCGTGCTGCTGTGGAGCCCAGCACACGCGCCCATCACCATGGCTTCTGGCAAGCATGGGGTGTTACTGCCTCTGCAGCCCTCGCTTTAGCCTTGTGGAGAAGGACGGTTTCTTTTACCTGTGGTTGGTCTGGATGCCCCTTCGTTGCCCTGGATGGCAGTGCTGTTGGGCTCGCTGAGGTCCGCCAGCTGCAGGCTGCTGTTGGCCCACCAGGAGACCTGCTCCACAAAGCAGGGAGACAGTGGCATCCCAGCTTGCACAAAAAGGGTGCAGGCCAGCTCCATCTCAGTGCCGTGGCTGGAGTTGCGCAGTGTGGCATAAACGGCATGCAGGGCATCTCTCACCTTTGGGTCTGTGAAAGAGAAGGCGGGACAAGCATTCAATGGGGAATGTGAGGAAGGAGTTAGCACAGTGCCCGTCTACGTGTTGCATGGAGACGCTACCCCAGCTACGCACTCTTGATTCATAAGGTGAAATCTGGTGCTTAGTCAATCGGGAAAAGTCAGAGCTCAGCCCGCTCAGGAATCAGTCTGGCTGTTTGGGAAGAAACTGCTGGGGACACAGCTCGTGGTAGAGCACTTGCCTAGTATGTCTGAGGCTCAGGGTTTGATTCCTAGAATAAAACCCAAAAAACCAAAACAGCTAGGAAGAGACCATGCTAGATCTGAAGGAAATCCAGCTGTGGTGGGGTGCAGTGACACGCCTGTAATCCCACTTACTTGGGAGACCGGCAAGTTCAATGCCAGCCTAGGCAACTTAGAGAGACCGAAGGGCTGGGTGGAACATCCCTAGGCTCAATTCCCAGTACCAAAAAAAAAAAAAAAAAAAAAAAAATCTGGCTGCAATGAAGTCAACTAACATAAGGAGCCGTTCTTTCCCAACATCCTGATTTAGGACTGTTGACTAACGTTGGACTAGAGGGTCTAGAGCTGGGAAAATGAGGTCCAAAGCACAGGGTGAAGGGCTTTCAAACATTTACACGGTCAAGAGATTTACATGCAATGACACAAGTAACCATGACGGGCAGTGGTCAGGATGTTGTATTGTCAAGATACCTTTCCTGGGGCCTCGTGTGACTGCATGTCATAAACCCAAGCAGACTCTTTTAGAACTACGCTTTCAATTTGAAAAAATACAGAGGAAAGGTAAGAACTCTTCCCATCCCCCATCTTCCTACAACTCAGCAGCCAGCTTGTGTTATTATATCAGCGAGAAGCTGCAAGATTGTTGAGGAAATAAGCAATTAGGGAGTGACTAGGTTCCACCCCCTGATGGCAGCTAGATTTCTATTTATTTACTCTTTACACAGGAGATTGCTACCTTCTCTCCATAATCCATAGTGGATTTTGTTTTCATGCTCCTGTTTGCAAGCTGCAGCTTCTAGACTCCCAAGGCATCCCACAAGCTGGTGTTCCCGGAGGTGAAGCCTCCCTGCCCTGCAGGTTGCCTGCAGGACACCTTCTTCCTGTTCTCCTCTGTGCCTCTCCTTGCTGTCAGGCACATCCCTGTAGCTGTCCCCAAACCCTCCCTGCAAGACACAATGCTGGATCCCTCTTCTCACACCACCTCCCCAGCTAACCTTGCCATGTCATATACCAGGATACCTGTTTCACTCAGCTTGGGGTCTGTCCACTCGGACATCCTTCAGGTTGCAGAGGCCAAGCCAGGAGGCAGCAGCAGATCTCTGAGTAACTTGGTTCACATCCTTTGGGAGGGAGCATAGTACCCAGAATTCATCCTGGCTATGGTTCCCAGGCTGCTGACCACAGTACTGGACAGATGTTATTCATCTACAAATCATTCATACTTAGAATCCTGCTTAGAATCTTTGAAACTGCTTCTTAGAATCCACAACTATAAAAAAGTACTTGATCACATGAATTTCAGTCTGACATGAGTTCTTGCATTATAATATAGTGGGAAAAGAAATGAAAGTCTTCACAGTCAGATTTTACTTTACCCAGGAAGGTCATCTGTGTTTCTGGATCCTATCTCTGCAGAACGTTGACTGTCACAGAGGAGCCTTGAGACATTTCACTAGTCCATAGTGTAGAGTGACCTTAGGGGTGGTCTTGAGCTTTTTCTCTGTCCCCCTACCTTCTCTGGGCTAGGAGCTAGTGTTCTTACAAACAAACAGAGCAAAGTAAACTGGCTTGAAGTCAATTTTAGCATAAAATCTTATCTCCACCTGAGTCTGGCCTGGCTTTGCCCATTGGCACACAGGGATATGCATTGCCAAAAATAAGAACAACTCAAGGCTGGCAGTGTCCACAGACAGTGTGCAGAGTGCCCTGCATTCCTGATCACATCCAGTTCTTCTAACAGTCTTGTAAATGAATGACGTTGTGATCGCCATCTATAGATGAGGGAGCTGAGCCAGAGAAGTCCATTCACGGGCTCAGTATCACCAAGTTGTGGGTAGACGGTGCACGTCCTGTCGCCCACAGGGTGAGGAGCTATGGACACACTGCTTGGGAGTGCTTTGTTCTCTTGGGGGTGAAGGTGGCTGTGGAGCCAGCACCCTCCTGTTCTGCAGCGTTTGCTGTATTCCAGTTCCTTTTCTGTGATGGATCAGACGTGAATGATGTGAGAGCGAGAACCCGCTTCTCCCACAGCCCTTGAAGCAGATTCCTGTCACTACTGGCTTGCCTTCTCTCTGCCTTTTACCTCTGAAATAGAAAGCTGCCTTTCTTGCTTCGAGAGGGGGCATAATTAGATGGTTCTAACAAAATGCTGAGTGAGGGAAGAAAGACAAAGAAAAGAAAGCCACAGGGGCTGTGGGACACCAGGGGTATAGTGAGGGAGGTGTGAAGGGTTTGAGGAGAGGGTCCCTGGGATGGGTACAGAGCAATGGAAAGTGCCAGAAGGAAGTCAAGGATCCTGCTGCAAAACAGTCTTTCAGCTCATTTGAGGGACTGGCATGGAGAGTACCTTCCTTTCTAAATAAATCTGCTACATTAACCTTCTTAAATAGGACACTGAATCTGGTAGACCTTGACTTTGTAAGGTTAAGGTGTATAAAATTCTCAAACTACAAGAATACTCTTTTGGATGCTAACATTTTAATTGCCAGAGAAGCAAAAGAGGGCTTAGAGTGCTCTCCAGCGAGTTTGGTTGGGCTGAGAGGATAATGGGGATGCTTGGCAAGCAACAGAGAAGGCAGGGTGCTTATATATTTATGCAACTGCTCCACGGCTTAGAGTAGAGCCGAGGGGTTGTGAAAAGAATGTAGGATGTCTAGTCAGAAAATATGTAATCTGAATTCTGGCTCTGGCATTTGCCTATGTGAGCTGAGTTTTGCCAAGTCATTTGCTCTTATTTATAAATTAGAAATATAAAGAAAGGCTTAATATTGTGTATGGTTTCTGCAAGGATCAAATAACATCATGATGATAAAAGTAACTCCATATGCATCAGGAAACAATTCTTTCCAGGGCCAGACCACCTTTCCTCTCTGAGGTCTCTGTTCCTAGTACCATTCTTGTGCTTAATAGAAAACACTGAAGTGTTCTAAATTTATTAATCTAGCAGGACAACGATGATCCCGAGAAGCTGGGACATTGGGAAATTGTGTTTCCTGGAGTGAAAACAGGGAGCTCTTTGGCACATCTCTGGTGTCTGTTCTGAATCTCACACTGTGCTTCAAGACTAGTAGGCAGGAACCCTGGCAAAGCTCCTGGTTGTCACACAGTGTCTGAATGCACAGCAAGAGGACAATGCAGCTGTGTCACACTGCAGACTTGGAGAGATCTTTCTGTTGATTTAACAGGCACAGTGCTCCTGAACCTGGGTGTGTTTTGCTGCTGACTTTACACGGTGCTCTTTGTCTTGAAGAAAAGATTGGCCTGGGGTAGGTAGTGGGCACTGGTGTGTAGTGTTAAGTAGTGCCCACATGATTTTCTGAGCTATCCTGATGCAAACCAAAGCACAGAGATGTTCTATTAACCAGAACTCTGAAAATGGCACATTCTTGTTCACAACAGTTATGGTTCCATATGACAAATAAAGCAGTTTAAGATTAAGAATATTAATATTATTAATATTATTGTTTGGGTGGGAGGTACTGGGGATTGAACCCAGGGGTGCTTTACCACTGAACCACATCCCCAGCCCTTTTTATTTTTATTTAGAGACAAGGTCTCACTAGGTTGCTTCGGGCCTCACTAAATTTCTACAATCCTCCTGCTTCAGCCTCCCGAGCTGCTGGGATTACAGGCATGTGCCGCCAAGCCAGGCAAATGGCATCATTGTTCCACAGAGTTTGACTATTGGACATTCTTGACCTTTGGTGATTGTTGAATGGGCTGACAGGAAATCCTGATCATCCTCCCATCTGGTTACCAGGCACTGACGCTGTACACAACAACCAAGAGTCAATCACACTGTTTCCTTTCTCTGCAGGATAGCAGCTCTTGCATCTCCATCTTTCTCCCAATCCTGACTTCAGTGAGTCTCTATTTTAAGACTGAAATGCCTGCCCTTTCTTTCATATTCCTTGTTATTTTTCATAACCCATCTCAGATGTCATGACTTCTGGGGAGGCTTCAGATCTGCCAGGGGAATAAATCATTCCCTTTCCTGTACTACTTTATCTCACACAAATGCACTTATGGTGCAGGGTTAGAGTGTATTTCTATGTGTCTCGCTCCTCTGAGGCTGAGCTGCCTGTTTTCAGGGTTTTCCTTACATGTCTGCACCAATACACGCAGTGGGCAATCCATCAGCCTGGGTGAATTGCCTTGCACCAGACCTAATGGAGTAGAAGAATAAGTCTGAATCTGTGCGCTGCTGGGACATACTTGCGGAGAACAATTAAGTTCCATAAACTATCTTCAGCTTCAGTATCCCCAGAGAGAACTCACACTTGTCAGCTGGCACGGTCACCATCATTGTTTTGGAGGGTCAGAAGCTCAGCTGGCGCCTTAGGGCCTGACATATTGGGTGCTGACCTTTACTTGCTAGTTCAAAATTCTTGCCAGGCTGTCTTGGTATGGTTCTTACACTTTCTGGCAAATATTAATTTATGCAAAGTTCACTCCCATCCTTTCTACTGACATCTTATTCTGAGATAGAGAAGAAAAGCCCGCGTGTGCCATAGCATGGAGTTGGTGGTGGGCAACAAAACCAGGTCTTTCATTGGTCCCGAGCATAGTTCAGCTGAGACTGAGCTACATTCAAGAGACTTGCTGCTGTTGGCAGAGATGCTCTAAGATACAGAATCCATAAAAATAAACCAGCAGACTGGACACTGGCCAGAAGTCACAGATTCATAGAAAACATGGGCTCTGCAACCAGAGATTCTGGACTGGAATCCAACGGTTCCTCTTATTGGCTGTGTGACCTCTAACAAGATGCTTCCACTCTCTGTGCCTATTTGCTCATTTCCAAAATCAGGATGATAATAAAATCACCATCCTCAGTGGGGTTGTTGTGGCAATTAATTTAATTAATATTTAAAAGGTGTTTGTAACACTTTCTGGGACTATAAAAGGCCATGGAACCAAAATATTGCCATGGAATCTGATGCTAGAAATGAACTTTAAAAATCAAGGGTAACCACCATTCCAAAGTCTGAATGCCTCTGTTGCATTCCTGCCCAGTGGTCGTCCTTCTGCATGACAGTGCCACTGGGGGCTCCTGCCTGCCTACCCCCATCACCTGAGCAGAGAGAGAATGAGAAGAGTAGGTGTGAAGGGTGAGCAGGCGAGGAAGCGTGCATGTGGCTGGTCTCTTACCGTGCACGGTGTACCCCAGGGCACCTGCCAGCTGCTGGCCAGTGTTCCCTTGGGCTCCAAACTGCAGGATCTCCAGGGGCAGGGACACGCCGGTGGGAGAGATGACAAAGTTTGTCCCGTTTCTACCTGCTGCTGCGCTCCGGTAGAGGCGAAGTGCAAACTCAGTCTTCTGCATTAGCAGGCTTTGGGAGAGGTGGCTGTGTCCTCTGGGGAAGCAGAAGTGAAGGAGGAAGAGGGTGACATGCAGGAGAGGCGGCATGGAGATCGCTGTTGCTGCTGGTCCTGCAATTCAGCGGGCAGAGAAGCAGGATGAGGAGGGATGCTGGCGATGCAACCAGCTCATCCCACAGAGAATCGCGCTGCACGGCTCTGTTCGCTCTGTATTTAGCAGCTGGAAAAGGCCAGGGCAGGGAGGCATTCATCCAGCTTCCCTGGTCACCCACCCTCGGTCCCACCTGCCCAGGTGGCTTTACTGCATTCTGTTGTGTTAGCATTGGGAATATTCACACTTGCTGGGATGCTTTTGAAAACCAGAACGTGGGTTGGAAGACCTGCTTCTGTCACTGGATATGTGGCCTTGGCAATACCTGAAGCAAACCATTATGTTGGAAAAAGAAATGTAAGAAGTGCATATACTCTTTTCTTCTGTATTTAACCAACTTATAGCTGTGCCTTGTTTATCACAAATATTATGACGACGACGACTACTACTACTACTACTACTAATAACAATAATCTAGCATGTTAAAAAGGACTTTGTACATTTTCAATTATTCCAAAAATCTTAATAGTACCTGTTATTTTATTTCACCTGTACGGATAGTGACTGAGGTTAAGAAAACTCAGTGACTCATTTCCATGGGGAAAGCAACAGTGCTATAGCTTAAATCCTGGTTGACTATCAAGAATATATATAAGTGCATTAAAATATTGATACATGAATTAACTGTTAACTGGAATGCTAGAATTCTTGGGATGTGAATTATTCTCATAAAAAGAACACTTTCACAAAGAGAATTAAACAAAGTAAACTCTGACCCCAGAACTGTACCCTTCCAGGGAAGCCAGAACATCCACAGGTTAGAAGTTCATATCAAAAGAGAAAGCAAGTGTTTTCCATGGCTACGCCACATACCTAGTCAGCAGCAATTTTTGCTAAGTGGTCTAACTCTGAAATCAGATGGAACTTCCTACAGAAGTTTGCAGGCAAGACTACCAGTGTTGTCATTAGATAAAGACCCACGACAGAAAGCCAATCTCTTGTTCTTCAACTCTCTGCAGGCAGCCAAGCACAAACGCAGTGCAGATGGATGTCCTTGGTACCACAGAAGTGAGGATGTGCGTGTGTGTGCACGCACCTGGAGGTGGAGGGTCCCAGCCCAGGGTCATTTGTGAAAGCCTCAAGCCCCACTTCAACAGCTCCTGCAGCTCCTATAACCTCCCACAGGAATACTCAGCTCTCAGCAAGTGGACCTGGACCTCAGTGCCCCGGGCTCCCCATGACCCAAGCCCTACCATGGGAGGAGCTGCTTACTCACGGACTCCTGGACCAAACGGTTGTGCTTCCTTGGTTGGTTCTGTTCTTGTGGGTCTCCAGCATTAATGTGCTCCCTTTTAAAAAAGTGGAACAGAATCTGCTTTGAATCACAAGACAGCACAGGGAGGAAACTGGCGACGGCCGTCTCTGCCGGCGATGTCTCTACCACTCGGTCCAAATTCCTAGAGCCTGGAGGTACTGAAGGGAGCCAGGAGAAGCAGCCCAACCCTGAGCAGCAAAGCCCAGATCGGGAACAGAGTGGGACCCTGGGGACGGAGCCAGCCACACCCGTCAAGCCTTCTTAGGCTTGTGACCTGGTTGTACCAGCAAGGAACCCCTCATCCAGTCCTTTGTCACTTTGAGGAATTCCACTGATAACTCTGTGTAGGGCTTTTGCTGGGTACCAGGTACCTAATGCTTCTCCCCTCCTCCTGTGAAGAGAACAATAATTCAGTCTTTGGGTATGACCTGAAACTTTTAGCAAATGAAATTCTGCCATAGAGAAGGAAAACAAAGCAAGATGTGGCATGATCAGGTTGGAGCAGTGTGTCTTGCCTGATTTATTACTAATAAAAGGGAGTGCACTCACTTATGGATAAAAAAGCATTATTTACAATCTTCTCAGATACAACAGCTAAAAAGTACAATGAATTCGTTTGAGAAGGAGGCCTTGTTGTTAATGAATAAATGTACATTTTAGAAAAGTATGAACAGATTCTGTCAAAAGCCTGTTCCCATGACCAATTCAGAATTACTTACATTTTTATTAAGGTCTTAGGCATTGCATTAAGCTCAGAATAGATGGTGGGTTACATGTTGTTAAGATGAAAGAAGAAGGGATTTGGAAACAAAAGCAATTTTTAGTAATGATCTCTCAAGCATCTGTTGGTGTTAAAATTGAAAAGTTAAAGGACAATTTTTAACCTAACTACCTATACCCTTATAATCAGTGGGTAAATTTATCTATCTATCTATCTATCTATCTATCTATCTATCTATCTATCTACCTATTTATCTACCTATCATCTATCTATCTATCAATCATCTATCTATCTATTTATCTTTGCAGTACTAGGGATTGAACTCAGGGGTACTCTACCACTGAGCTACATCCTAGTTCTTTGTATTTTGAGACAGGATCTCACTAAGCTGCCCAGACTGGCCTTGAACTTGTGAACCTTCTGCCTCTCAAGTTGCTGAGATTACAGGCGTGGGCCACTGAGCTCTGCAGGGTTCTATTAAAGCAGAGTTGTATTGCTGACACCTATGCCTGGGATAAATTATAGGTCTTAAGGTTGTTTTAGTTCTATAATTGTTTCACATGAAACAACTCTTCCCAAATCCTTAATTTGGATTTAATTTCATTACTGCATGCCTTGGACTTTAAACAGTAGTATGATAGGGGAATAAATATGTTCAACTTCTTCTATAGCACCTAGGGAAGTCATATCATCCACCCCTCCATCCATCTATCCATTCTTGCAACTGACCAATAGCATCTGATCACCTGTTAGGTGCCGAAGCTCTGAACTGGGTCCCGGGGAAATGACTGTGAACCGGTCACCTGAGTTTAACTCTCGTGGTACCTGAGTCTTGTTCACTGAACACATTACTTGAGATGTCGGTGCTGATGGTGACAAGAAGAAAGAGCCATATTGATTATGAGAGCTGTCTCAAAACATCATTGGGTCCACATGGCTAGAATTATTTGAGCAGAAGCTTGTTCATTATTTGCCAGTGGTACAGTGGAGAGATACTTGTAAAACAGCTTCCCACATTGAGACTTTTATGAATATCCTTTCCTAACTTTAAGAATGTACCATTCTAAATTGCTTTAAAAACAGTTTAAGGAACCATAACATTCAAGAGATATTTCTTATATAGATTAAATATTTCAAAGTGTGAATGAATGGTGACTGATTTCCCTTGGTGTATTCAGCTGTGAACCTGGGTAGGCCATTGATGTCTCTGACCATTTAGGCAGAGATTATCCTATTCATTTCTACCATGCTGGGATGGATATTTGCTAGGCAGCTAAGGCAGGCTCCATTCTTGGAGATGTTTATTTGTTACTGTAACAACAAAAATGGTGAGCATTGTTGAGCACTTGGAGCGTTCTGGGTGGCCTGCTAAATACTTCCCATGCACAATTGCAACAAAATATCACAACAATCCTATGAAGAATGTATATTATTCCCATATTGTTGATAAAGAAACTAAGTCGGAAGTGTTTAAGATTTTGCCCAAGGTCCTGCCAGCCTGAGCTGGGCTTTGAATCTAGGTTCACCTTGATTCCAAGGCTTATGTTCTTCATCATAGTCTTGGTGCCTGTCAGGGGTCAAGATTTGGGTGTCTTGAAATCCTTTATGGAAGCAGGATTCAAAGGCATTTGGTGGTCATCCCAGATTTTATTGGCTCGTGATGCGTGTCTACTCCACTTGCATTCACTTGAGATGCTGTGTTGAATCACCTGTAGACAGATGGCAATGAGCCACAGTGTCTTTTTAATTATGGTGCTTAATTTTTCACCGACTGATTTCTTAGGCAGAGATAAATCACTTTCAAACCCAGAGGTCTACCAGTGGGTTTAACATTGCATTTTAATTCATTTGGAGCACAGTTAACACACAGACCACTCCTCTTTGTTGTGTGGGTTGCTCATATGGGGTTGTACAGAGAGAGTCTCCATTTGTACCTCTGCCCTTGAGGAGTCCATCATGGAAGAGAAAGTATGCTGATTGACTGAGACCACAGGATGCCACTCAAAGGATGACAAGGAATGCCACTGAAAGAAGTGCCACGGCTTGGCCAGACTAAGCCACGGAACAATGCAAGGGTCCCCAGCACACAGAACCACAGAGTTAAACAAGACTGGCAAGTCTCTTGGGGCAAACTGTGCAGCTGGACTTCCACCTGTCCTTCCGAGAAGAGAAGGGTAGAGAGGACTGCCTCTGGGCTTCCTGCTGTCATGATTGACAGTTTCTACATGGCTCTCATCTTCTTCTTAGGTATCTAGTGTGCAGACAGGATGAAAATGAACAGTGGGCCTTCTCCAACTTTCAACACCATTCAGGATGGACTAGTGCAGAATGCACATAGGCCTGGCTTCTAATCACTGCCTCTTACAAACTATAGCCCTTGGGCAAGTCACTGAGCTGCTCTGAGCTTTAGTTAACTCTTGCCAAATGGGCTTATAACACCTACCTCTCACTGAGCAGAGGCAAGGAGACAGCCTCTGGAAAGCCTCTAACATGGAATCTGATAAGTAGGAATGCTAAGAACATCAACTTCTTTTGTATTGTGCCACCATGTGCTAGTCAACTTTCTGGTACTCTGACAAATACCTGAGACAATCAAGTTATAAAAAGGGAAGTTTTATTTTGACTCACAGTTTCAGAGGTTTCAGTTCATGCTTCCTGGGTCTGTTTTCTCTGGGCCTATGGTGAAGCAGAACATCAGGGTAGTGAACTTTGTGATAGAACAACTTGCTTACCTCAAGCTGAGAATCAGAGAGTGAGCGAGGGAGAAGAAGGAGCAGGGTTCCAATATCCCCTTCAAGGGCATGCACCCAAGTGACCTAAGTTCCTCCAAGTAGGCCCCACCTTTTAAAGATTTCACCACTTCCCATTAGGGCCATGGTGTGAGGACCAAATCCTTAACCCTGGGCCTTTGGGGAACATTTCAGATCTAAACTATAGCACCACCACTCTCTCTCTCATCTTAAGAGAGGACAATTGAGGTCATTGTCATGCCTACATAGTCAGGGCTCTTGCAGACCAAGGCTGGGAGTGAATCTGTGCTATTTATCACAAGTATCTTTTCAAATGTCTTAAAAGAAAAAGGTTGGAAACTTTACAAAGACCTCTGAATTCAGAGCAAACCTTTACCTAACTCGTGAAAACTTCTATCTAACTTGTAACTTGTAAAAAGCAAGTACTTCACTGTTGTAGTTACCCCAGGTGCTGAGTGTTGAGTTGATCCTTCTCCTCAGTTCATGCCATGTCAGCATCCACTTGTCTCTTCTTTTGTTTCCTCTGAGGAATGTGCTTTGAAAAAGGCATATCGTTATTTTGTGTGCATGCATTTTGAATTTGCATAACTGTTTTTATGTATTTTACTAATTGTCCTAATGTTTTTCAGGAAACACCCTTTTAAGATCCATGTGATGTTCTGTATGCATCTGATCCTTGCTGCTGGCTGCTGGGTACCACTGCGCAGAATGTAGCTGCCTCGTTTGCTTTATCCATTTTCCAAGTGCAGATCATCCAGATTTTCTCCACCTTGTCCCCAGTGCAGACAGCCCTTGGACAGCTCTTGTGGACGATGTGGGAATTTCCCTAGGATGTTCACTGAGGAAGATAATGACAGGGTCACAGGTTATGCATACATCTAATTTGAATATGGAGCTCTGGACTAAGCTTTAGAGATCTACATTCATTACACCACACCAACATCCCATATCTCCTATCTCTGCCAATACTGGGTATTTCCCATTTCTTTGATTTGTCTGGTGTAATAAATGCAGAGTTGTATGCCATTGTGTTAATTTGCACTCTGGTTGTGTGCAGTGATGTTGAACACTTCATAATATGCTTGTTATTCTTCTGTTTCTTCCTCCAAAAATGCCTGTTCATATCCTTTATCCATTTTTGTATATTGTGGGCTTTTTCCTTGTTGATTTTCAGTCCATATAACATAAAATTCTTGCCAATTTTAGGTTTCAAAAATACTTTCTCCCTTTCTGGTCATTATCTATTATCTATCTTCAGTTGTGGCTTTTTTTTTTTTCAAGTTTTTTATTTGTTTTATTTGTTCTAATTGGTTATACATGACAGTAGAATGCATTTTGACACACTGTACACAAGTGGAGCATAACTTCTCATTCCTCTGGCTGTACATGGTGCTGAGTAACACTGGTAGTGTAATCATACATGCGTATAGGGTCCTAACGTCTGTCTCATTCTACCACCTTCCCATCCCCACCACTCCCCTCCCTCCCCTCTGCACAATCCAAAGTTCCTTCATTCTTCCTTCTTCCGCCCCCACACTATGGATCAGCATCTGCCTATCAGAGAAAACATTCAACCTTTGGTTTTTTGGGCTTGGCTTATTTCACTTAGCATGATATTCTCTAGTTCCATCTATTTACCTGCAAATGCCACAATTTCTTCTTTATGGCTGAGTAACATTCCATTGTGTATATGCACCACATGTTCTTTATCCATTCATCTGTTCTTTAACCATTCATCTAGGTTGTTTCCATAGCTTAGTTATTGTGAATTGAGCTGCTATAAACATTGATGTGGCTGCATCACTGTAGTATGCTGATTTTAAGTCTTTTGGGTATAAACTGAGTGGGACAGCTGGGTCAAATAGTGGGTCAATTCCAAGTTTTCGGAGGAATCTCCACACTGCTTTCCATAGGGTTTGCACCAATTTGCAGTCCCACCAGCAATGTATGAATGTACCTTTCCCCCCAACATCCTCACCATTTATTATTGCTTGTATTCTTGATGATTTTCATTCTGACTGGAGTGAAATGAAATCTTAGAGTAGTTTTGATTTGCATTTCTCTAATTACTAGAGATGATGAACATTTTTTCATATGTTTGTTGATGGATTGTATTTCTTCTTCTATAAAGTGTTCAGTTCCTTAGCCCATTTATTGATTGGATTATTTGTTTTTTTGGTGTTAAGTTTTTTGGGTTCTTTATATCTCCTGGAGATTAGTGCTCTATCTGAGGTATGTGTGGTAAAGATTTTCTCTCATTCTGTAGGCTTTCTCCATGTTATTGATTGTTTCTTTTATTGAGAAGAAGCTTTTTAGTTTGAATTCATCCCATTTATTGAGTCTTAATTGTACTTCTTGTGCTATAGGAGTCTTGTGAAGAAAGTCAGGTCTTAAGCAGACATAATGAAGATTTGGGCCTACTTTTTCTTCTATTAGGTACAGGGTCTCTGTTCTAGTACCTAAGTCTTTGATCTACTTTGAGTTGATTTTTGTGCAGGGTGAGAGAGAGAGGTTTAATTTCATTTTGTTACATATGGATTTCCAGTTTTCCCAGCACCATTTGTTGAATAGGCTATCTTTTCTCCAATGTAATGAAGCCAGAATTGAGAACAGGCAGTTAGTTTAGAATAGGGAATAGGGTCAAATTGAGAAAATGGAGCCCACCTGTGTCTGGAAAGTTGGAGACCACCCCTGGGAGAATGGAATGTCAAAGACCTCTGGAGGCCTTGGAATTACCAAATTTACCTGCCCTTACCATCCTTTTCAAAAGACTGCAGGTGAGGGGTTGCTGATTAATGCCCCTGTACCTGCCTGAATCACTCATTTGGCCCTTCCCCCCAGCCCATCTGCTTCTCACCTTTTTGCCATCTCACCTGCCTCTCCTGGGCCTTGTCATGTAGGTGGGAAGGAAAGAGATAAGGGGGGAAGGAACAGGAGAACAAAACCTATAAAAAGGGCAAGATTTGCTCATCCCAAAATTTCCACCTTTTGGTCCCCTTCTTCTACCCTGGAGAAGTCTGTTCTACTTTTTTAAAAATAAAGCTTCTTACTTTCTACTCTACACTTACCTCCGTGTGCTTCTGATGTTATACTTCAACATCTGAGGAAGCAGGTGGTAACTGGCGGTTACCTTTGTCTAGTATGGGATAACCATATTTATGTGGGTTTCTCTCTGTGTCTTCTATTCTGTACCATTGGTCTACACGTCTATTTTAATGCCAATACCATGCCATTTTTGTTACTATTGCTCTGTAGTATAGTTTGAGGTCTGGTATTGTGATGCCTCCTGTTTTACTCTTCTTGCTAAGGATTGCTTTGGCTATTCTGGGTCTCTTATTTTTCCAAATGAATTTCATGATTGCTTTTTCTAGTTCTATGAAGAATGTCATTAGAATTTTAATAGGAATTGCATTAAATCTGTATAGCACTTTTGGTAGTATGGCCATTTTGACAATATTAATTCTGCATATCCAAGAGCATGGGAGATCTTCTCGTCTTGGAAGGTCTTCACTTTCTTTCTTTAGTGTGCTATAGTTTTCATTGTAGAGGTCTTTCACCTCTTTTGTTAGATTGATTTCCCAAGTTTTTTTTTTTTTTCTTGAGGCTATTGTGAATGGGGTAGTTTTCTGAATTTCTTTGCAGTGGATTCATCACTTATGTATAGAAATGCATTTGATTTATGGGTATTGACTTTACATCCTGCTATTTTGCTGAATTCATTTATTAGTTCTAGAAGTTTTCTGGTAGAAGTTTTTGAATCTTCTAAATATAGAATCATGTTGTCAGTAAACAGTGATAGTTTGAGTTCTTCCTTTCCTATTCGTGTCCTTTTAATTTCTTTTGTCTCTCTGGTTGCTCTGGCTAGAGTTTCAAGGACTACTTTGAATAGAAGTGGTAAAAGAGGGCATCCCTATCTTGTTCCAGTTTTTAGAGGGAATGCTTTCACATTTTCTCCATTTAGAATGATGTTGGCCTTGGGCTTAGCATAGATAGCTTTTACAATGTTGAGGTATGTTCTTACTATCCCTAGTTTTTATAGTGTTTTGAATATGAACAGGTGCTGTATTTTGTCAAATACTTTTTCTGCATCTATTGAGATAATCATATGATCCTTGTCTTTAAGTCTATTGATGTGATGTATTATGCTTATTGATTTCCGTATGTTGAACTAACCTTGTGCCCCATGAGATGAAACCCCTTGATCATAGTGCACTATCTTTTAAATATGCTTTTGTATGTGATTTGACAGAATTTGATTGAGGATTTTTGCATTTATGGTCATCAGGGATATTGGTCTGAAGTTTTCTTTCCTTGTTGTGTCTTTGTCTGGTTTTGGTATCAGGGTGATACTAGACTCATAGAATGAGTTTGGAAGTGTTCCCTCCTTTTCTATTTCATGGAATAATTTGAGGAGTATTGATGTTAATTTTTCTTTGAAGGTCTTGTAGAACTTGACCGAGAATCCATCTGATCCTGAGATTTTCTTGGTTGGTAGGCTTTCGATAGTGTATTCTATTTCATTGCTTGAAATTGATCTGTTTAAATTGTACTTCAGTTTGTATAAGTCATATGTCTCTAGAAATTTGTTGATGTCTTTGAGATTTTCTTCTTTTCTATTTTTTTAAGACTTATATGTTATTATTATTATTTTTTTAGTTGTAGATGGACACCATATCTTTATTTTATTTATTTATTTTTATGTGGAGCTGAGGATAGAACCCAGTGCCTCTCACACGGTAGGCTAGCACTCTACCACTGAACCACAATCCCAGTCTGAGATTTTCTATTTTATTTGAGTATAAATTTTCAAAATAGTTTCTAATTATCTTCTGTATTTCAGTAGTATCCATCATGATATTTCCTTTTTCATTACGAATTTTAGTAATTTGAGTTTTCTTTCTTTCTCTTAGTGTAGCTAAGGATTTATCAATTAATTTTTTCAAAGAACCAAATTTTTGTTTTGTCAGTTTTTTCAATTGCTTATTTTGTTTCAGTTTCACTGATTTCAGCTCTGATTTTAATTATTTCCTGTCTTCTACTAATTTTGGTGTTGATTTGTTTTTCTTTTTCTAGGACTTTGGGATATAGTTAGGTCTTTTATTTGTTGACTTTTTATTCTTTTAATGTATGAGCTCAATGCAATGAACTTTCTTCTCATCATTGCCTTCATAGTGTCCCAGAGACTTTGATATGTTGTATCAGTGTTCTTGTTTACCTCTAAGAATTTTTTTTATTTCTTCCCTGATTTCTTCTGCTATCCATTTGTCATTCAGTAGCACGCTGCTTAGTCTCCAGGTGTTGGAGTAGCTTCTATTTTTTATTTTATTGTTTATTTCTAATATTATTCCATTATGATCTGATAGAATGCAGTGTCGTTTTTTTTTTTTTTTTTTTCCGTATTTGCTGAGAGTTGCTTTGTGGCATAACATATAGTCTATTTTAGAGAAGGATCCATGTGCTGCTGAGAAAAAGAGGTATTTGCTTGATGATGGATGAAATATTCTATATATGTCTGTTAAGTACAAATCTTTGATTGTATTATTTAGTTCTATAGTTTCTTTGTTTAGTTTTTGTTGGGAAGATCTAGCCAGTGATGAGAGAGGTGTGTTAAAGTCACCTAATATTATTGTGTTGTGGTCTATTTAGGTCTTGAAATTGAGAAGGGTTTGTTTGTTGTACATAGATGCTCCATTGTTTGGGGCATATATATTTATGATATGTCTTGCTGATGTATGATTCCTTTAAGCAGTATGAAATGTCCTTTTATATCCCTTCTGACTAACTTTGATTTGAAGTTCACTTTGTCTGATATGACAATGGAAATCTCTGCTTATTTACACAGTCCATGTGAGTGATATGTTTTTTCCCAAACTTTCACCTTCAGTCTGTAGATGTCTTTTCCTAGGAGGTGAGTCTCTTGAAGGCAGCATATTGTTGGGTCTTTTTTAAAAATCCAATCTGCCAGTCTATGTCTTTTGATTGATGAATTTAGGTCATTAACATTCAGGGATGTTATTGAGATATGATTTGTATTCCTGGTCATTTTGGTTTATTTTTATTTTTTAACTTGACTTAGTTTCTCCTTTGATTGATCTTTCCTTTACTGTGGTTCCTCTCTTTGCTGGTTTTCATTGTCTTTTTTTTTTCCCCATTTCCTCCTCATGGAATATTTGCTGAGAATGTTGTATTAGTACAGGCTTTCTAGTTGTGAATTCTCTTAACGTTTGTTTATCATGGAAGGTTTTTGTTTCATCTTCAAATCTGAATCTTAATTTAGCTGAATATAAAATTCTTGGTTGGCATTCGTTTTCTTTTAGAGTTTGATAAATGTTATTCCAGGATCTCCTGGCATTGAGGGTCTGGGTTGAGAAATCAGCTGAGATCTGAATTGGTTCCCCCCTATATGTAATTTGATTTTTTTTTCTACTGCAGCCTTTAAAATTCTATCCTTATTCCATATGTTAGTCATTCTCATTATAATGTGCCTTGGTGTGGGTCTGCTGTAATTTTGTACATTTAGGGTCCTGTAAGCCTCTTGTAGTTGATTTTCCATTTCGTTGTTTAGATTTGGGGAATTTTCTGATATTAGGTAACTGAAAAGATTGTGCATTCCTTTGGTTTATGTCTCCATGTCTTTGTCTATGCCAATAAATCTTAAATTTGGTCTTTTCATGTTATCCCATATTCTTGGAAGTTCTGTTCATGGTTTCTTACTATCTTTTCTGTGCAGTTGACTTTATTTTCAAGAGTATATATTTTGCCTTCATTGTCTGAGGTTCTGTCTTCCAAGTGGTCTAGTCTATTGGTGATGTCTTCCATTGAATTTTTAATTTGGTTATTGTTTCCTTCATTTCAAAGATTTCTGCTTGATTCTTTTTTATAATCTCTGCCTCTTTATTGAAGTGATCTTTTACTTCCTGTATTTTCTCTCCAATACCATCCTTTATTTCAAAGATCAATCTAACTATGTATTTTCTAAACTCCTTCTCTGACATTTCTTCTATGTTGTCTATGGATTCTATTGTTGGTACATCTTGGTTTGTTTGAGGCACTTTGCTCCCTTGTTTTTTCATGTCATTTGTGTGTCTTCCCATCTACCAGTATGGATCTGAGGCAGTACAGTTTTTACCCTGTAGTCTTGTAGTGTCCCTGAAGCTTTCGGAACCTCACCTTTAAGGGGGAGACCAATATTAACAGGTCCCAATGCAAACAATATACCATCTTAAACCAAATAGTGCCCATTAAGGTGTTTACAGTTTTGTTGCAATTAACAGAAATGGTGTGTTCAATTATTGTTTACAATATAAACACTAAGTTTGCTAAAAGTGTTTACCAATTCAAATGATGAACAATGAGGGAACAGAAGTAGTGTAAGATGTGTGATGTTTATAAGGGAAGAGAGAAGATAGAGGTAAAAATTTATAGTAAGAGAGAGGGAGGAATTAATAGAGGATGACTATTAGTCTGAGGGAAGTGAGAAAGAGAATCCAGGGAGACAGATAGGTGGGAAAAAAATACATACCATTTTTTTAAAAAAAAGTAAAACTATAAGAATATACAACAAAACTAATATACTATTCAGACATTCCATTCCTCAATATATTTTTAAAAATTTATTTTATTTTTACAGACTGCATTTTGATTCATTGTACACAAATGGGGTACAACTTTTCATTTCTATGGTTGAACATGATATAGATTCACACCCATTCATGTAATTGTACATGTACATAGGGTAATAATGTGTGTCTCATTCCACCATCTTTCAGGCCCCCTCCCACATAATCCAAAGTTCCTCCATTCTTATCTCCCCCAACCCCAATATATATCATCATCCACTTATCAGGGAAAATGTTCAACCTTTGGTTTTGGGGATTGGTTTATTTCACTTAGCATGATATTCTGTAATTCCATCCATTTATCTGCAAAAGCCATAATTTTATTCTTCTTTATGGCTGAATAGTATTCATATATATATATATATATATATATATATATATATATCACAGTTTCTTTATCCATTCATCAATTGAAGGGCATTTCAGTTGGTTCCACAATCTAGCTATTGTGAATTGAGCAGCTATGACACTGATGTGGCTGCATTACTGTAGTATGCTGATTTTAAGTCCTTTGGATAAAAACTGAGGAGTGGGACAGCTGGATCAAATGGTGAGTTCATTCCAGATTTTCTGAGGAATCTCCATACTGCTTTCCAGAGTGACTGCACCAATTTGCAACTCCACCAGCAATGTACAAGTGTGCCTTTTTCCCCACATCCATGCCAACACCTATTATTGCTTGTGTTCTTGATAATAGCCATTCTAATTGGAGTTAGATGAAATCTTAGTGTGGTTTTGATTTGCATTTCTCTAATTACTAGAGATGTTGAACACTTTTTCATATATTTGTTAATTGCTTCTATATCTTCTTCTAAAGTGTCTGCCCAGTTCTTTAGCCCATTTATTGATTGGGTTCTTTGTATTTTTGGTGTAAAGTTTTCTAAGTTCTTTATAAATTGGGAGATTAGTGCTCTATCTGAAGTGTGTGTGGAAAAGATTTTCTCCTACTCTGTAGGCTCTCTTCTCACAATATTGATTGTATCTTTTGTTGAGAAAAAGCTTTTTAGTTTGAATCCATCCTATTATTGATCCTTGCTTTCATTTCTTGTACTCTAGGAATCTTGCTAAGGAAGTCTGATCCTAAGTAGGCCTGAAGATTCAGGCCTACTTTTCTTCTATTTGGTGCAGGGTCTCTGGTCTAATTCCTAGGTCTTTGATCCATTTTGAGTTGAGTTTTGTGCATGGTGAGAGAAAGAGGTTTAATTTCATTTTACTACATATGGATTTCCAGTTTTCCCAGCACCATTTGTTGAACAGGCTATCTTTTCTCCATTGTATGTTTTTGGCTCCTTTGTCTAGTATGAGGTAACTGTATTTATGGGGGTTTGTCTCTTCCTCAGTAAATTGATGCATGAAAAATATTTGGCTTCAAAGATGGTAGAGGTGAGAGAGGGCAAAAAAAAAAAAAAAAAGAAAAAGAAAAAGAAAAAGGAAAGTCTCAATGGAAAATTGAACAATTGCTTCCATTGGCTTTCAAAAATTTTCTGTCTCCCTTCTCTACTGATAGGTGGGATTGTCTGAAGTTTGATGTTAGCGCCAGTCCAATGGGTGCCTGACCAGTTGGGTGGGAGAGCCAATAGCAAGATGCCCTCACACACTCTTCCAGTCTTCCCCCCTGTTGTAGCTGGTCCCTCTTCCCTATGCACTTCAGGACTCACTAAACTGGAGAGAGCCCAGTTTTCTCCAACCTGTGCTCCCCCAGGAAACTGCCCCTAGTCTTCGGTTTTCCACAGGCTTGCCAAACACAGACTGGCCCATGCAAACCCAGCTGCAATCTGATGGACCTGGGCTTCAGTTTCCCCAGGCCCTGTCTTGCTGCAGTCCCAAGAGCTCAATGCCCTTCCAACTTGCAGAGAGACCACCAGGGATGTGCTTGCATGAAAGAGCGACGCTGCAAAGAGTCAGCCTGATGGTGGCCTGTAGCACATCTAATAGAAACCCTCAGGGGCAGCCAGACCTGCAGGCACCCCAATATATCTCCAGACTCTGGCCAATGTCCCCAGACTGAGTTGGCTGCTCCCCTAGATGGCAGGGGCTGTGTGTAATCAAATCTGCGGGTACAGTGACAGTGGACTTCCAGGCAGCAGTGGGCAATGGGCAGCCAGCAATCCACTGGCAGTCTGTGGGCAGTCTGCAGCCTGGGCCGGAGATTGGCGCGTAAACGTCAGGTAGCAGGTGATGGGAGGTGAAAAGGGCAATGGGCAGGCAAGAGGCAGGCAAGAGGTGGGCAAATGGGCAAATGGCAGACAATAGGCAGCAGTCAGCAATCGATCTGTACTCAAAAGGCAGGCTATATGCTGGCACATGGTGCAGTCATCACTGTGGATGAATGGGGGGTAAAGCAGGGGATCAGTGGGCAGCGCCAGCTGCTGCACAGAGAAACAGCATTTCTTCTGCTTGAATCCTGAGTCATGGAGCGACAGGTATGCAGCCTCCCTCAGTTCGCCATCTTGGATCCTCCTCATGCTGTCTTTGTTGAAGAGAAATACTCAGTTTTGATGTGTTTAAATTGCTCTTTCTCATTGATTTGTAGTGTCTTTTTCCTCATATATTATGTTCTCATGTACATATGGGTTTGTCTCTGTGCTGTCCATTCCATTCTGTTGGTTGATTTGTCTTTATCAAACTGTTTTTGTTAAAAGATATCTTACTGGTGGTGGGGTCAAGCATACCTGTAATCACAGCGGTTCAGGAGGCTAAGGCAGGAGGATCATGTAGGCCAGCCTCAGTGAGGCCCTCAGCAACTTAGTGAGACCCTGTCTCTAAATACAAAAACGGGCTGGGTTTGTGGCTCAGTGGTTCAGCGCCCCTGGGTTCAATCCCCAATACCAAAAATAAATAAATAAATGAAACCTTACTATGTAATAGGGCGAGTCCCCCTGTCTTCATTGTTCTTTTTAAAAGTTTATTCAGCTTTCTACAAACTTTTATTGATTCTCCAAATAGTTTTTTAAAAAAATTTATTAAGTACCTCCAAAAATCCAACTAAAATTTGATTATGATGAAACTGAATCTATAGATTAATCTGGAAAGAATTAATATCTTAATAATATTATTTTCCTATCCAAGACAGTGGAATATCATTCCATTTATTAAAATCATCTTCTATATTAGATTATTTTAGTAAGACTTTATATATTCTTCATTAAATTCCCATGCTTTATACTTATTGCCATGTTTAATGGATTATTTTTCAAAGCAGTTTAGATTTCTAGGAAAATTGAGCAGAAAGTACAGTAGTGCCCTCTTGTCCACAGAACAAATGATCTAAGACATTTTTCAGATGCCTGAAAATGCAGATAGTATCAAACCCTGTGGGTGTAGTACTATTTTTTTTCCACATAGGAAAAAATCCTATGATAAAATTTATAAATTAGGCACAGTAAGAGATTAATGGAAATACCTAATAATAAAGTAGAACAATTGTAACAACATGCCAAAATAAAAATTATTTATTTCTGGAATTTTCCATTAATAGTTTTGGGATTGCAGTTGACTACAGGTAACAAACTCAGAAAGTGAAACTGCAATAAGGGGGCTCATTGTACAACCCCACCACTCCTGCCTGCCATTTCTCCGACTATTAACATATTGCAATGGTGTGGCATGTTTGTTATAACCGATACATTATTATTGACTAAGGTCTACAGTTTACATTAAGGTTTACTCTTTCTGTTTTATTGTTCTATAGCTTATCTCAAATGTATGATATCATGTATCCACCATTATGGTAATAACATTCAAAAATAGTTTCATTGCCCTAAAAATACCTGTGCTCTAGTCATTCCTCCCTCCTTTCCTTCCCCTCATCCCCTGGAAACCACTCACATTTTTACTGTCTTTAGAGTTGTGCTAGTCAGCTTTTTGCTACTGTAACAAAACACCCAACAAGAACAACTTAAAGGAGGAAAAGTTTATTAGTCCATAGTGGGCTGACATTGCTCTGGGTGCAAGGTGATGCAGAATGTCATGGCCGAAGGGAATGGTGGAGGAGCGCTGCTCCATTCATGGCGGTCAGGAAGCAGAGAGGGAGAATTGGGAAGGGGCCTCAGGGAAAGTGAACCCTTCCAGGGCATGTGCCCAGAGACCAACCTCTTCCAGCCATTTCCCACCTGCCTGCAGTTGCCACCCTGTTCATTCAAACTAGGAGGGACAGCTTAGGTTATGGCTCTCGCAATCCAATCACTTTGCCTCTGAACATTCCTTCAGTAATATAGGAATTTTGGGGGGGCACCTCATATCCAAACCATAATAATAATTTTATCTTTTCTGGAATGTCATATAGTTAGAATTATACAGTAAGCAGTCTTTTCAGGTTGGTTTTCTCACTTAACAATATGTATTTAAAATTTCCTCCATGTCTTTTTGTAGCTTGATAGCTCATTCATTTTTATCACTGAATAATATTCCTGTGTATAAATTTGCCACAGTTCACTTATCGATTTATTCACTGAAGGACATCTTGATGGCTTCCAGGTTTGGGCAATTATAAATAAAGCTGCTACAAACTTTGTGTGCAGATTTTCATGTTAACAAAAGTTTTCAATTCAATCGGGTAAACGAGAGGCAATTGCTGGATTGTATGGTAAGACTATAATTAGCTTCCTAAGACTGCCAAACTGTCTTCTAAAGTGGTTGTGCCATTTTGCATTTGCATCAGCAGTGAATGAGAGAGTTCCTGCTGGTCCTTGCCAACTTTTGATTTTGTCAGTGTTTTGGATTTTAGCCATTCTAATAGGTAAGTAGTGGCATCTCATTGTTATGTTAAGTTGCAATTCCGTAATGACATAGCATGCTGAGAATCCTGTCAAGTGTATTTGCCATCTCTAAGTCTTCTTTGTGAGGTGTCTGTCCAGATCTTTTGTCTACTTGTTAATTGGATTGTTTGTATTCTAACTTTTGAATTTTAATCATTCTTTATATAATTCGGACATAAGTCCTTTTTTCTAGTTTGTGGCTTATCTCTTCAACTCTTAGTTCTTTTTTCTGTTAAAAAACTTATAACATGTAAAATGGTAATATTCAAAAGAACTTCAGGGGAGAGTCTAGGAGCAGATGTGGATACAATAACAGAATCAATTCTATGTTCACATTGTACATGTAAGCAAAATAACCACTTCACTTTTGGGGGGGCGGAGTGACGAGGGAAATAAGGAAAGGGGGAGTTGAGGATGACAACAGTCAAAATAGATTTAAAGCATTGTGAAAGTGCTTACTTTGCAAGCAGGTCCTTGGGGCTGTGATGCAGGGTGAATATTCTGCCCCTGGGGTACAGGGAGGCCACACCTCCATCTACTCCCCAGGTGGTTCTGCTGTGTTCAGCAGACCCTGAAGGGTGAGGAGGGTGTTTTAAAAACAGAGGCAGAAATCTGCACACAAATTACACACACACATATACCAGCAGGTGATCAGGAGGGAGAGGAATTGGGGATGTGTGTGGGACTGAGATTGAAAAACTCTGGTTTCAAAATGTGAGTGCTATTGATGGTGATAGTGACTTGGTTCAGTTGGTGGCGGAGTGGAAGAGTCTGGGGTGGGAGCAGTATGAAGAAACCACAAAGGCTGACACTGTTCTGGAATGTTCTGGATGCATAAGCCTGAGACACAATGTTATATGAACAGCAATAAAAAAAAAAAAAAAAAAGTGAAGATTCAGTCCTTCCCTCCACCCCCTGCTTTGAATCCAACAAGCCAATTGAGAAGGGCAGAGTGTTGAAGCTGGATCACAGACATAAAGCCTCCCAAAAGACCAGTGGAGTTGACCCTACAGGCCTGTGGGTCCTGCTGGCCTCTTAGCTGAGGGTTTTCAGGGTGGAGGTCTTGGTGGACAATTCAGAGGTTATCACAGGTTATCGCTTTGGGGAAAATGCCTTTCACTGAAGGCCCAGTGCATTAACCCTTGGAGCATCCCCACTCCAATGGAGCCTAAACCTGAGTGTGCATGAAGATACAGGAATTTCAAGCCCAGTGGGTTTCCCAGAACCTCTTAATAGGACTTGGCAGAGTACATTATGGTGTGACAACTTTTTGTAGTTCCAAGGAACTCCTCATGCCCAAACAAGAAGCTAAGTTCAGGATGTTAAGGAGCAGAAGTATCACACATGGAAAGTCACTTGTTTAAAGAGGTGGGGAGCCATTGCCACCTTCTGGGGACTGACTAGTCTTCCTCACAGCTTTGTCTGCCACTCTGTCTCACATCAGTCAGCATGTTCACGGTTTAGGCTGGCAGAGGTCTCCATCTCCATCTTCCCCAGGAGCAGGTGTCACTTATGGTCAGCACGTGGTGGACAGCAACCAGCTCATGCCACTCCTGGGAGAAGTATGGAGTCAACCGTATGCAAACTGGGGTGCCTGAGTGACCTGAGCTCTCCTCATGGTCTATTGGTTTGCAGTTGCCCCTATTGGATGACCCCCAAATCACCTAAGCCTTTGTATTATTGGCTGATGTTTCCAAGTGATATCACAACTTCCCAATATACTCCATAACTTTTCTATACAGTCCAAAACATGCTTATGACTTAGAAGTTCAACAATGCTTATCTCATTTGAAGGTAGGAGCCATATGCTTTATCAGTAAAGGGATAAACATGGTTACAACTTTAACTACTTTAGAGAAAAACATGTTTACAAGCAAATGAACAGTTTTGATGGAAAAGTGGTTTACCAGTTTTAAACAGCAAACTGGTTTTCATTCATACCTGTTAAAATGTAGGATGAGGCCGCCTTTACAAAAATCCATGGTGCATGTCGCAGACTGGATGAAGGATTACCCTTGACTCCTATTGTTTGCTTCAATGTGTGTTCAGCCTAATTTGGATTTTTCAATATACTAGACTTGTCCTCATAGAAGCAGGGTAGTGCTGCTTTCGTCTGGGTGTATTTCATTTTTGAAAAGCAGCAAAAATCCTCAGAAAAATAATGGAGATTTGACTGTATTGGCTATTGGTGGTTTGGGTTTAGATTTTCTGGACAATATACTCCATGAGGATGGAGAATTTTTTTCTTATTGAAACTGTCTTCTCATTTCTGAGAATAGAGTTTGGCATGTGGAAAGCCCTTCACACCTATGGATGGATGGATGGAAGAGTGAATGAATAGACATCTGACCTTTAAACAGACACTTTGTCACCCACCTCTCCACGCCAAGGAGTTCAAAGTGCTATATTGGTTTTCCTTTATACTCAAACTTCTTCCCTTTGAGATAAGAAAACAAAGTATTTGCACCATCGTATAAATAAGAATAAATGAATCCTTTGGAAGCTTTGCCCTCAGTTGGTTACCCAGGTAGAATCGTGGTAAAGTAGGGTCTCCTGGCTCCTTGTCCCAGGCAACTCTAGTTCCAGGCCCGTCCTGGGGTCCTGCCAATCGCACTTAGGAAACTGGCCTCCTTCCTGTATCTCTCAGGCCTGGGGTTCATCCAGATTCTAGGGCTTGCTGGGAGGTGGGGGCTTGCAACTAGGTTTCTAAACTAAAGGGTTATCAGGGAGCCCTGAGTCAGGGATCAGTGCCAGGCAATGCTGGCTTTCTTTCCTGGAGAGGTCCCCGTGTGAGCTGCAGTGTCATTAAAGGGGCAGGAGCCAAGGCCTATTTTGCATTGTGGCCTGGCAAGTCAATCTGTGAGCAGGGCCACCATCTTGGCCCCATCTTGGCCCCACAGCTCCATCTCCCTCTGCCATGTTGCTACCCACTGGATTGTCCAACCCCATTTTTATAATGTCTTTGAGCCTCAGTTTCTGTAAAAGAGGAGTAACATATCCATCTCAAGTTGTCAGTATCCAAATCAATCAAAGCATATGAAAGTACTTGGTAAACCAAGAAGTTCTCTAAATGTACTCTTCTTAGAGTTTTAAAACAAGAGCCAACTTTTATTGACAAGTGTTGTGAGAAGCCCTTTGCAAAGTAGAAGGTGGACCCAGGAGTCTGGGTATTTCCCACCACGACAGCAAACCCCTCTATTCTCTTCCATTTTGTTTCTCTCAGTGTACTCCCCTCTGCTTGCCTGGGTAGAGTGTTTACTGGGTCTCATGAAGGAGGCAGCTGGGCCTGGGCAGAACTGGGCTGGAGAACTGGGAGATGTGGGGTGGAGGGCTGGGGGTAGGGCTGCCTCTACCAAAGTGCCTTTGGGGTAAGTGTGTGACAGACCTCAGCACTAAAGGGGTGGTGTTATCAGCTCACCATGCGCCAGATGCCTCACACGTACAGAAAGTACCAAGGGGTAAACGAAATGCCCTGTTGTGGGAAGACAGATGAAGGTACAAATAATTAATATCATTACAACAACAACAACCCTGGGAGATAAGAATGATTCCTTTTTTTTTTTTTTTTTGATACTTGGGATTGAACCTACGGGTACTTTACTGTTGAGCTACATCCCTGGCTTTTTCTTTATTTTTAATTTCGAGACAAGGACTTGCTAAGTTGCGTAGAGACTTGGTAAGTTGCTAAGACTGGCCTCGAACCTGCCATCCTCCTGTCTCAGCCTCCTGAGTTGCTCGGATTACAGGTCTGCACCACCAATCCAGCCTGATTGCCCATTTTTACAGGTGTGGGAACAGGTAAGGAAAACTTCCTTCTTGCCTACCTTCTCTCTGTCTCTTTCTGTCCCTTTCCTCTTTTTGTCTCTGTCTGTCCCATGGTCTCACCATAGCACCTTCCTTTCTTTTCTTCCTTTTTTTCTTTCATTAAGCAAATATTTTTGGAGCACCTCCCATTTCCTATAGTGCCATGTCCTATGTTAGGTGCTGGGAATTAATAGGGACAACAAGATACACATAGTCTCTGTCTTCTTGGGCATATACAGTCCAGTGGAATTATAGTCCACACACAAGTGACAGTATAAAAGTACGACAGCTACCATATTTTACCACATAATTATTGCAGGTTTTATGCCAGTTTTTTTGGCAAAAAGTGGGGTGCAATCATTATGTGAAACTTTTTAAAAATTGTTGATTAAAAATCACTCATTACTAAACTGTCTGGTGCAAGATTAGAATGTAAAGAACTTTGTGAACATATGTTAAAATCTAATAGTTCAAATTCATGCACATCATTTCTTTGTGATGGTTTAGCGAACATTTTTTCTGGTGTGAAAAATTAAAGTTAACATATTAGTTGTTATTAATTGTTATTAGTTGTGCATGATAGTTGAAATATTAACACTTGAGAAAATCTACAGTATTGCCAAGTATAGAAATAATAAAATTTAATCTTCTGTGTCTGAAGATTCTGCACTTCTATCATTGGTTTTGTTGTCTGATTTGAAGTCCTCAGGACCACTCCTGTAAGATGTGCTTACTGGTTAGTACGCAGAACTCTAAACAATCACGAAAGCCAGCCTTCAGCAATACACCAACAATGCGCATGCGCTGAGAATTCTAGGCCTGCGGCATGCAGTGCCCCAGACTACAAATGTGCATCCATATGCCATGGGTGAATACAGTTGCTGTGCTGTTTACCTTTTAGGCAGTGAGACATAGAGAATTATACCATGCGACAATTATGCGATGAAAGGTTACAAGCCGGTTTTTGGACTGAAAACAAAAAACAAAACAAAACAAAAGAAAAACAAAACAAACAAACAAAAAAACCCCAGGCTTCGCTAATTATGCAATGGCGACAATTATGCAGTGAAATACTAGTATATTGGTAGGAATATGAGAACTTTTAACTGGGGCTCTACCCTCATCTGGAGGTGTCAGCTAAGCTCCCCCAGATGGTGAGAATCAAGCCCCTATTACCTGTCCCTTGAGCCTCCGGTCTTGCTTGCTATGTGGTAAGGAAGTGGGAGGTGTGGACACCTGTTGAGTGACTGGGGTCAGACACTTGAAGAGGCAACAATTTCCTGGACCCATGACTGTGACTTTAGGAAAATCCCCAGCTGAACAGCGGTGGAGTCTGAACATTCCAGCCTAGGCCGTTTCTAACCTGGCATTAGCCAAGGAGCTTCCTGCCCAGACATAGTCCTCAAGGACAGGGGCCACATCTGTACCAATTACAGAATCTCAGAAGAGTGTGTCCTTTCATCTAATATTTATAAAGTGCTCCAGGGCTGCAGGGCACAACAAAGGGACAGGGAAATGGGACAGGGGCGGGTGCCCTGTACTCCCTCAGTACTTGTAGGCTGAAAATGAACTTGACTAGGACGCCATCTCTGATCTTAAAAACTTAGAATTTTTATGGAGAAGATAGACCCGACATTAGTTAACAATAACCAAAAAAAATATTTCCTCATCCATATATGTTTCATTCATTCATCTAAAAAATGAGCTAAGGCACTAGAGTAGGTTTTAGAGATTGAAGGAAAAAAATCAAGGTATTGTGTGCCCCTTTGAGTCTGCGGGCGAGGAGACAGCACATATGTGGCATTTCCAACATGTGCCAAGTGCACTGTTGGAATCATGCCTGGGGATCTTCCGGAGCACGGAACATGGCACCTAATGTCAGTAGGGTAGCGTCAGGCAGAAAACAGTTCCTGGAGGAGAGGCCATTTAGATAAGGTAGTGGGTGTTTAGTGAGGGGTCCTGCTTTCTTACAGGGAAAGAGCATCCCATCCCAGAAGTGCCTGAGCAGGACCTCGTCAGACTGTTTGTGAGATACGTCATGGGAAACAGAGTGAGGGATGGCTTTGAGACCTTTCCACACAGGGGTCTGACACTGGGCTAAGACTGGTTCTAAACAGGGACAAAATAAGACCTGTGGGAGTCCCAAGAAGGAAAGCTTGGTTCTGACTTGGAGGGCTGGAGTCAGGCTTCCCTGGGAGTTGCTAGAAAATTTGCTGGAGTGAGGACACACCCCAGGCAGAGGAGAACTCCTGCATGACCAAGGACATAAATGCATATGGCACACTTAACTTTGACTTCCAACCCCTGTTGATCAGCAGACAGCTAAGTCCTCTGCGTGGGACACAGGGAACCTGGCTCTGCTGATCAGCTATAGGACACCTGGCCCATACTGATCTGTTACCTTTGCTCTCTGGAACTGAGAAACTCAATGACTGGAAGTGGGTAATGAGCCCCAGCTAGGGTAGAACATCAGAGGGAAGTTTCTGGATCTCCTGCTGTGGGTCTCCAGCTGTCATGATCCTCTTTTCAGAACTCCAGTTATTCAACTTTCCTTAAAGATTTTTGAGATTATCCTTCCCAAAATTCCTTTTATTTTTATATTAAGTAGGCTTTTGTTGTTTGTAACCAAAATTATATTAACGAACTATGTGTTTTTCAAGGCCCATTTCCCATCCACCTGCTCTGTCATGGGCTGTGTATGCTGGCTTTGGTATCCCATGGGACCTTGTTACGCTCAGGGTATAATATGATCATGCTCAGCCTGGAGGAGAGGATGGGGGCATAGACAGAAAGAGAAGCCAGTGTGGGTCTCACCTCACCACATGTGCCCACACTTCAGACTCTGCCAGGTCTTAAATTTGAGGGTCCTGTCATCTCAGAACCATGGAGGCCCAATGACAATGATCCTATCATGTGTTCATCATCATTTCCTTACATTTTCAGAACATTTTAGAAATTCTTTTTGGTCGACCAGGAGGCGCTATCAGGCTTTTGCATGGGACTCGGCAGGAAGCTGGAACAACTCGCACGCTGGGTGCATTATAAATTTAATTAATTTGTGCAAGAATATTTCAATTGCTTTCTCCCTCATATGAATGAAATCCACATGATTTCCAGTCTGTTTCTATGGTTTCCTTCCTCTGTTCAGATGCATTAATCAGCCTGTCAGTTTATTATGGATTTTGGTACCTTTTTTTCCCATTCAAATTTGAGTCCATATTAATTTAGTTTTCATCTCAACAGTGTTTAAAAATAGAGCAAAATTATTTTGACTTGCACACAATCAGGCCTCTAAATGTTTAAGGAGTTTGTCACAGCAGTCTAGATTTCTATTGCTTTACTCTTGCCTTAGATGAGATGAGGCTGCGATCTCCTGTTTTGTCTCGTAGAAAGTTGAGTCAGACTTAATCTTCTCTATAATATTCATTTTTACTTAAAACCCTTGTTTTGATGGACTGTCAAGCTCTAAAATGCAGCTGGCTTCTACTCAGGGTTGGTTTCAGCAAATGTGTGCTCTTGGAGGAAATTAGTTATGCCTTTTTTATTGGTTGTTGAAAAACACGACACCTCAGAGCCCTTCATCCTGAGATATTGGGGGGTCATAATTTAATACTGCTCCAAAGAGCTGAAGCCTTCAGTCCAAGTGCTCTCCTTGGGCTGCTTAGCCCTTCCCGGTGTGAGAAAGGTGGACACAGTATTCTCACCTGCATGGTTGCTGGCACAAACCTTTGTTTGCTGATAGTCTGCAGAGGTGTAGAGGTTAAAGACTTGATCTTTGTAGTCAGATTTGAACTGGGTTGCTGATCTCTCTTACTGGCTCTGAGATCTTGGGCTGCTTTTTAACCCCACTCAGACTCCAGTTCCTCACCTGTAAGGGTGAGGTAATAAAGATCTTGACATAGAATACGATCTCCACCAATAGTCACTACTGCCATCTTCAGTACTTCTTGCTACAGCTTGGATATTGAATGGCCCCCAAAGATCCTTGTGTCAAAGTCTTGGTCCCCAGGTTGGTGCTATTGGGAGGTTGTGGAAGTTGTGGAACCCTTAGGAGATAGGGTCTAGCGAGAGGTCCTTAGGTCATTATGGTTGTGTTCTCAAAGGGGATTCTGGGACCCTGCCCTTTTCTCTTCCTCTTTTGCTTCCTGACCATAAGATGAGCATTTTGCTTCACCATATGCTCCTTGCCATTGCCAGTTGGCACCTCCACCAGAGGCCTAAAAACAATGGGTCTATCCAGTCATGGACTGGAACCCCTAAATAAGCCTTTTTGCTTTATAAGTTAATTTTTTGAGGGATTTTGTTATAGTGATGGAAAGCTGACTATCATACTCTCTGTCCTCCTATTTTATGCTCCCTGTTCCTGAGGTTTTCTTTGCTTACATGGACTAACATGTTCATTCCTTTTATTTAAAAAAAAGGAGCACTTACTGATACTCCTGGTGCTGGATACTTAGTTGGACACTTCTTACAAATACTGTTTGATTTCATTCTTGCAGTATTCCTGTGAGGAAGGTTCTCTTTTTTTTTTTTTCCCTCACATTTTTTATTGGTGCATTATTGTTGTATACATTGATGGGATTTGTTGTTATATTCATATCTGCACACAATATAACAACATAATTTGGTCAATATCACTCCCCTGAACTTCCCCCTTCCCTTCCTGCCTCTGATCCCCTGGTCTCTTTCCTCTACTGATCTCCCTTTGATTTTTAGGAGATCCACCTCCACCTTTGTTTTCTTTTTTCCTCTCTAGCTTCCATATGAGAGAAAACATATAACCCTTAACCTTCTGAGTTTGACTTATTTTATTTAACACGATGGTCTCTAGTTCAATCCATTTTCCTGCAAATGCCATAATTTAACTTTGTTTGTGTTTAAGTTAAACTATGTTGTGTATATATGCCACATTTTCTCTATCCACTCATCAACTGATGGATTCCTAGGCTGGTTCCATAGTTTGGTTATTGTGAATTATACTGCTATAAACATGGGTATGCCTGTATCACTGTAGTTAAGATGAATTTAATTCTTCAGGATAAATACTGAGGAGTGGTATAGCTGGGTCACATGGTGGTTCCATGCCTAGTCTTTTGAGGAGCCCCATACTGATTTCCATAGTGGTTGTACTAATTTAAAGTTCCATCAATAGTGTAAAAGTGTTCTGTTTCTCCATATCATCTCTGGCATTTATTCTTATTTGTATTCTTTGTATTCTTGATGACTGCCATTCTGACTGGTGTGAGATGAGTTTTTATTTGCATTGAGGAAAGTTCTCTTACCCTCATTTGACAAAGAAGGGCCTTGAGACTCAGAGGTTGAAGCATTTGCTGAGATCACACAGTTGATGAGGCACAGGATCAGGAATCAATTTTGATTCTTGCTTAGTTACTCAGGCCTTTTATTTTTATGTAACTTTCAAAGATCTTAAACCACATCAATCTCAATTACACAGTCACCATTTTGAGGGCATGAACTACATATACTATTTCCTTGACTTCCCACAGTGCCAAGAATAACTGATAAATAATCATTGATTGATCCCCATGAAAGGCTTTGATATCAGACAGCTGATCAGTCTTATGATAAGCTTTTCTCTTTGAGAAACTTCAGATCCATGAGTTGGGTCCAGGACACAGGGATGAAAGCAAGTATTATGTTTTGAGGATAGGATTGGGCATCAAGTCTGTAACCCTGGAAACCTGCTTTGCCAGTAAAGTGAGCTTGAGTCAAGTTCATGGTTAAGGTTCTTAATACTTTTTAACCTTCCCTGCCCTGTATACAGAGACAGGCAGTCAGCATGGATTACAGGAGCCCCAATCAATCCCTACCTCTTAATATTTGGTCTCTGCACAGAAGTGGGCTGCCAGGTACAGAAGATTAATGGGTCTGGATTATCTGCCTGGGCAGATTAGCTGACCCAGGATGGAGCAGCTGAGTGTCCTTCAGCTGAGTGGAGCTCATTGTAGGTCAGGGCAGTGGAAAGTTCTGTGCCAGGTGGAGGTGTTGAGCAGCACTGTGTGAGTGCCTTGCCATGACTAAGTACCAGGGCCTGGGGGCTTATACAACAGGGACGCATTGTCCCACCCTTCTGGAGGCTGAAGTCCAAGATCAAGGGCTTGGTGGGATTGTTGTCTTCTGAAGCCACTCTTCTCAGCTTGCAGATGGCAATCTTTTCCCTGTGTCTTCATATGGTCATTCCTCTGAGTGTGTCTGTGTCCCAAAAGCCTCTTCCTTACTAGGAAACCAGTCATATTGAATTTGGGCACACCCTGATGACCTCATTTTAACTTCATTACTTCTTTTTTATTCTACTATATTTTTAGTTGTCAATGGATTTTTAAATTTTATTTATTTATATGTGGTGTTGAGGATTGAACCCAGGGCCTCACACATGCCAGGCAAGCATTCTACCACTAAGCCACAACCCCAGTCCACTTCATTACTTCTTTAAAGGCTCTGTCTCCAAAGGCATTCACATTCTGAGGTACTGGGAGTTAGGGTGTCTGCATATGAATTTGGGAGGGGTTCACAATTCCCCCATCACACTGGGGATAAGAAGGCTTATCACAGACATACAGCAATCACTGTGATATTCAGTACTGTCAAAGGAGCTTGTCTCTGGTCATGGCTAAGTGAACTCTAAGGAAGGAGCTTATCTATAAACTTGGGCTTAGGGGCTGACAGGACACACTCCAGGTTCTGAAAGAGACCAGTTTGATGGGAGCAGGGGAGCTAAATACTGTACAGATTGATAGTAGGGAGTAGCTATAGTAATGGCTGCAGTGATTTTTTTTTTTTTTTTTTTTTTTTTTGGTACCAGGGATTGAATTTAGGGGTGCTTAACCACTGAGCCACATCTCTAACCCTTTTAAAAATATTTTATCTAGAGACTGGGTCTCACTAAGTTGCTTTGGGTCTCCCTAAATTACTGAGGCTGGCTTTGAACTCACAATACTCCTGCCTCAGCCTCCCGAGCCACTGGGATTATAGGCGTGCATCATTGTGCCTGGCTTCAGTAATTATTTTTAACCCTAATACACATATATTACAAATAGTGTGTGTGTATGTGCATACATAGTATATATGTGTGTACATAGTATATATGTAGTAATACATATGGTGTCTATAGTATATAATCCCTAGATCTAAATTTCTGGGGTTACACTCTTTTCTGATCATAACCCCTTATTATGCTCCAGACATGATTTTGCATCACTTCTAACTCACAGCTTTGCAGTCTCAGAGGTTTACATCCACCAAGTTCACCTCATTTTGCAGTAATGACAGCCCCCAGGAAAAGCACAGATTGGATTAGCACAGGCACTGTTATTTCAGCACCCTAGGGATTCACAGCTGTGAATCACAGCTGTGAAAAGCTGGTTCAACCCCACTCACTTTCTTTAAATCAGCAATGACCTAAACATCGAACCCCAATGCCCAGGAAATTTAGCTGGAGTCAATGCTCTGAAAACTGAAAGGCACAAGACAGAATGAAAATTTTATGGTTCCCAACAGTTGAAGCTGCAAGCCAGAATTTATTGATTTGTTCATGTAGCCTTCTAGAGCTCAAATTTCTCACAAAAATTGCCAAATTGTTTAAATGCAAATGCTATAGCTATTCCAGGCTCCCTGGAGAGTTTATCATGAGACTTAAGTTTGTAGATCCATTCCTCATCTAACATTTTTAAGACAAACATCAATTCAAGACAATACATTTTTGGAGCTCTTAAGAGGAGTGTGGTGCAACATGGAATTCCTAAGGAATTCCTTAAAGAATATAGACTAGCAAGGAACTTCCCAGCAGTCCATGATAGCACTCAAAGGAGTCAGAAGGAAGTACCATGTATGCTGAAGGGAGAGATTAATTCTGAAATATGCATGGGGGAGTAATCAATGAAGCATCATTTCCTTCTGGAGAGAATATGGAAACTGGATTTTAGACTTTATTTCTTCCTTTGTGTTTCGGAAGGAAAGACTATGGGTGAAGGGAATATACCAAAAGGAAACACTTTGACTTTGTACTTGAGAGCAATGGTAATTCAGGTGAGAAAGAGAACTTGTGAGACAAAGCTGCTTGCAGATGTTGAACAGGAAAGGAGCTGGCGAGGAGGTAAGGCTGGGATACTATGGGGTGGAAGGCTTCTGGAGGGCTTCTCAGAGAATCAGGACCCACCTTCCAATTAACACAGAACAGAGGCCAGCTAAAGTGGCATAAAACAAAAGGGCAGAAATACTGTCTGGGACACAATGATAAAAATAATGCATTGGCCAAAATGGTAGGTTGGTAAAAATGAATATGGCTCTTTTTTAAAATATTGATAATTTTATTTTCCAGATGGGCATTTTAGCAATTTGTGTTTGTGTGTTCTTAAACATTTTTCTTATTTTCTGGACTATGAAAGATTTTTAACAGTTTTAGATTTTTTTATTTTGTTTTATTTTATTTCCAATTTAATTTCGGCTGATTGTGACTCTTACTAACTGGTCAATGTTTTCATGAATTCTTTAAATTTTGCATTTAGCTGTTAGTGAATTTTCTGACTTAAAAAAAAAAAAATTGACCCAAAACAAAAAGTTTCTAATCACCTGCTCAGGTTTTTGTTCCATCCACAAAACTCTTTGCATATAAAAGCAATTTAATCTACTTTTTAAGTTGGTATTATTTTAAATTGTTAATTCACTTCCAGTTAATAGGAAAACAACTATCCCAGTTTGTCTGGGACTGGGGGGCTTTTTGGGACATGGAACTTTCAGTGCCCAAACTGGAGGCTCATGGGCAAGCAGAGATGGTAGTCACCCTAGGTGGCAATACCTGATATGGCAGAGATGGCTAGTGCCCCGCTCTGCAACATGGTGTTGCAATCTTGCCCAGCCAGGAGCACATTTCCCAGCCTCCCTTGCATCTAAGTGTGGCCACATGGTGGTTCTCATCAATTGTTGGACTGTGAGACGTGCAGAAGCAAATGTGCCTCCTCTGTCTTCTGTATGACCTGGACGTCAACACCTAAGGCCACCTTGGGAATGCCAGGTAATGAAGACAGCAGGAATTCTGGTGAGCTGGATTCATGAATGGTTACATGTGGCCATGGATCCCATAGTCCACCCTATTACCACTACCGAGGAGCTTCACACAAGCAAGAAACAAACTACTTTTGTGTTAAACCCATGAGATGTGTTAGTCAGTTTTTCATTGCTATGATCAAAAAACCTGACCAGAACAATTTAGAGGAGGAAAAGTTTATTTCAGAGGTTCACTCTGTGGTTGACTGACTCCATAGCTCTGGGCGTGAGGTGAGGCATAACATTATGGTGGAGGGACCCAGGAAAGCTGCGCAGTTCATGACAGCCATGAATCAGAGAGAGCTTGAGTGCAAGGAACCAGGGAAAATATAATCCCCAAGACCACACCCTTAGTGACCTATTTCCTTTAGCCATGTGCTACCTGCCTGTAGTTACCACCTATCAAGCCATTCAAATTATTAATCCATCAAATGGATGAATCCACTGATTGGTTTACAGTTTTCCTGATTGAATCATTTCACCTTTGAATATTCCTACATTGTCTCACCATGAGCTTCACCTCATATCCAAACCATAACATATATCAAGGTCTGTCTGTTCCAGGACTTCGTGTTATCATAATTAACGTATCCATACTGTTCTGATGGTATGTACATATATATATATATACATATATATATAAATATTTATATATATATGTATATATATATATATGTGTATATATATATATTTTTCGTACTGAGGATTGAACCCAGTGGCACTTTACCACTGAAGTACATTCCCAGTTCTTTTTATTTATTTTTTTTAATTTTGGGACAGGGTCTCACTAAGTTGCAGAGGGTTTTGCTAAATTGCTGAGACTGGCCTCAAAATTGGGATACTCCTGCCTCAGCCTCCTGAGTCTGTGGGATTATAGGTGTGTGCCACCACACCCAACCAGTTATTCTTATGATGAAAAGTCTAGGGAGTTCTAGCATAAACATTGTTTTCACCAGTGATTTCTATAACCACCATTTGATATTTTCATTGCCAGTTCGAAGCTACAGTGAGAAGACTGAGACTCCTGCACGTGGATTCAGGCTCAGCTTGGACTGTAGCAGAGAATTCTCAGAACCAGAGTAGTGGACATATCCACGAGACAAAGGCCCCCAGGCAGAATTCCTCTTTGAGAGTGACTGAAGTGAAGGACGAATAGATATGTGATCACTAAAAGTAGTTTTTCTTCCGTTCAACTGCCAACAAGATGTTTTTATTTTACCTTCCCCCAAGTTCATGAAAACTCTACGAAACTGCCTCCTGATCCTAAATCTCAAATTTCTCTAGAAAGTTAAGCTGAGTTGGCAGTTCTATGCATCCACAGCCAAGCAGAATTTCAGATAGGTTTTTTTGAATCTGGAGCGAATAATGCTTACCTTTATGAATTAAATGAAAATGTATTTAAAAATGCCTAGTGATGCCTGACATTTAGTATATGCCCCATAAATCTTCTTTTCTTTCTTTCATTGCAAAAACAATATAGCATTGATTTTTTTTCCCTTCCTTTTGCTCACACAATTCAAATGTTGTAGGGCAGGCTTGTTGGTTGGGGTCTTCTGAGAAGCACACACTAAGAATAAGTTAGATATGCAGAGGATTTATTGGGAAGGTACCTGTGAGGAGCAAGGAGAAAGAAGAGGAGGAGGCAGGAAGGGCCCTCCGCTGTGATCTGACACCTGAGAGAGGAGAGAGGGAGAGGGCAGGATGGGTAGGAAGAGTTTAAGAGTTTGATGCAGCTGGGAAGTCTTGGCCAGGCAGTGGGGAGCTCCAGACCAGACAGCCTATCAGAGGATACTGCCCTGGGCAGGAATGGCCTGGTTCTAAAATTCCACTGTGTCTCGGGTCATCCTCTGGGAGCAGCCAGCAGAGAGGTGGCCTTGCAAGCTGCTTTGCATGGGAAGGGCAGCCACTGACAGTCAGCTACATTGCCTGCAGCAGGTTCCTTGTGGAAGGGGGAAATGGACCACACCTTTGCACAGTTGTCAGGGATAGAGGGGGAGGTGTTTTCCCAAATACACAGAAAACCCAACAGCAACAGCCTCTACTGTTATTGTCTGTGGAGATTTTCTTATTGATTTCAGGTTCTAGCTAACAACCAAACCTTCCATACCAGGGCAAAACAAACGGGTACAAAGTCCCCCTAGGACAGATAGGATTTTGCAACATAACTAGTAGGTGGAAAAAGCCTCCCAAGTAATACAATTCAAAACAGCACAGCAGTGTGGCCTGAGAATTCAGGATGGCTTGGGTTAATTCCAAGGCCTCCAGATGAGACTGCAAAGTGTGTCACACGGCGAAGGTTCTATCGCTGGGTGAATTAAGTCTGATAATTAATTCTCCGCTTTTGAGACGTGGAATGAGAAGTTCACTGAGGCCTTGAGCACGTCGGGAGAATGACAGCACTTGGGGATTAGCAGACTGAGGCTTAAGGAGATTTGGGGGAGAAACCTATTTTTGTTTTCCAAGCCCTGAAAGAGACAAAGGTTTAAGGGAGAGTTAATGGGGGATTTAGAAACCTGGGCTTTGTGAGCATTTTCACTGGCTCAAGTTACTGGGCCGATCTGGATGCCAGAGTCTTTAGAATAAAAAAAGGGAATCTCCCTGCACTGCTGGTTCTAATCTTCACAGGGGAGACTGACAAATTCTAATTTTAAATTGATAGTGAAAACGTGATGTGGTCCAAGTTTTGTGGGACATGACATTTACATAGTTTCTGGGGGGAGGTCCTTTTAGAAAAATGATAGATAATAAAAACAAATTAGAGAGGAAAATAGCTATTTAGAATGAGAAAAAGAATCACAACAAATTACAGATTGGAACTATCTGATAAGTAGCACAGAATTCACAAAATGAACCTGAGACATCTTTGTGATATCTTTTTCTTACTTTTTTTTTTTTTTTAGCTGCATACATTTTGGTCACCTTTTCTTTCAAAGAAATTGTTTAGTGTATTTACTATTTATTTATTTATTTATTCATTTATTTATTGGTGCTGGGAATTGAATCCAGGGCCTTGTAAATGCTAAGCACGTGCTCTACCACTGAGCTATGTATGCCATCTCTTCTTAACAATGATTTTGCAATATCATTTTCTGTAAGATTGGAAAGGGCATAGTTAAAAAAAATTTGTTTTAAAACTGACAGGGAGGATGCATTCAGTATATGATGTCACATCCTGAAGTACAGAACAATTTCTATTATTATATTATGATCTGTAGGTTTGCATGTTACATGCAAGTATCCTCATAAATTCCATTTATTTAATTCCCATAGGGGAACAAAAAAGAATGAGGCACAATATGTTTATAATTATATGTATTTTATTACTGAGTGTGTGTGTGTGTGTATGTGTGTGTATACTGAGTTCGGTGGAGAGAAAACTTCTGTTTTGACTGTGCATCTATGAGAACTGCTAAAAATTAAATCAGATAAGTTAGGAAAAAATTAAACTTGTTGCTACACAAAAAGGACAGATCTTCAAACTAGATGGGAAGAAGCTTGACCTACAACAGTTAAAGCATAAAAGAGGAAGTATTCTGACTTCTTCTCCAATCAGTTGTTACACAGTAACAGTTTTGTAGGGTGAACAGAGCTGTTTAAATCAAATTGTCTCCATTGAACTGGTTTAATTTCAAGGAATTATGCTGATATGGAGGAAAGTTCATGTTTCCTGTTTGTGATTAGAGACAGTGTCTCCAGGAAATCAGAATGACTTGTACTTTTGGGCTGCTGGCCTTGGGCATATATCTAAACTGTGGCCTCCAGTTTTGTTTTTCTTTAACAAAACTGAGATCTCCCCTCACATTTTTACATGTTGGGGGACTGGAAGAATTTTCCTCAGATAAGCTCTGGCTTGCAACACTGAAAACCTTGTTTCTGCTCCACCACCCTAGTATTTGCAAGGGCAGGTACCAAAGAAGTTCAGATGCCAGCAGGACCCTAGCCCTGTGTCTTCACGTGTCTTCACGCTGAGAGAGTGACGGATGGGGGCCTTTCTGGAAGCCATCCTTAGTGCAGGGATACCAGCCGTGACTTAACTTGTATGTGGAGGAGACTGTAAGAGAATATGGAAGTTTAGGAATAGCCACCAGACCCAAAGTTAATACCTCCCCAGCTTAATTCCCCCTTAGTGGGATCCCTGAATACTCACATGCTCTTTATACACCAATCAGGAAACAAATGAAGGAGAAATGGGGGTGTAAAGCACATCTAAAACTCATGGTTAAAATAGCTTAATTTTGCAAATTTACCGAAGTATTTGACCACATGAACAGGTTGCCAGGGAAGAGCCTACGTGAGCAAGAGGCATTTCTCAGCAAATGCTGCTCAGGTGAGAATCCAGGGGAAATCATTCGGTCTGTGGGTGAAATGTCTTTATTTTGAAGTGAGACAAAAATCTGAGACACTGACATGAAGTCAGTTCCCTCTTCATACAAAATGTTCCTGAAAACTTGCTAAAAGGCTGACTGTGAGAAAATGAAAGTATGGATTTAGGAGTTCTATGGGCAGAGGAGACACCCTGATTTTAGAGGACTCAAAAATAATAAAATCTCAAATGATATGTTCTCTTTCTAAAAGTACAATCTTTAATTTACATTTTAATTTTAGGAAGGGTATTATATTTATAAGGACGCAAAACAAAACAAAATGTGCAAAAGATCACACATTGAAATGACCCTGAGTCATATCTGTGTCCCTTACATCCATATATATGACCTCAAGACAACCAATAGGACTGTTTTCTTGTGATCCAGTTCTATTCATGCAAATATTTACCTCTATACATAGTCCTATTCATATTCTAATTAAAAATTTTTACTATAGATGTGTGTGTGTTTTAGTCAGCTTTTTCACTGCTGTGACTAAAGGACTTGACGAGAACAATTTTAGAGGAAAAGTTTATTTGGAGGCTCACGATTTCAGAGGTCTCACTCCATAAACAGCTGGCTCCATTCCTTGGGGCTTGAGGTGAGGCAGAACATTATGGCGGAAAAGTATGGCAGAGGGAAGCAGCTCACATGATGATCAGAAAGCAGAGAGACTCCACTTACCAGATACAAAATATACCCTAAAGCCATGTCTCCAGTGACCCACCTCCTCCAGCTACGCTCTACCTGCCTTCAGTTACCACTCAGTTAATCCAATCAGGGGATTAATCCACTGGGTTAAGACTCTCATAACCCTATCTTTCTCTTCTGAACCTTTTTGCATTGTTTCACACATAAGCTTTTGGGGGACGCCTCACATCTAAACCGTAACAATGTGTTATGATCTTTTTTCTCTTTTAAAAAAATAAACACAAGCCTACTACTGACACTATCCTGGTCCTTCCTCTTATTTAATAATGTCAGAATTTGTTCCTTGTTGTGCAACTGCCATGATCCTTTTTCAGAATTCATTGAACTATTAACGGACATTTGGTTCATTTGTCACTTTTTGCTTGTATAAACAAAACTTCAATGCAGGCATTATTTCTCATACATGTGAGTATGCGTCTAGGATAAATTCTTTGAATTGGAATTGATATGTAAAGGGGACATGTGACTTTTGTTAGATATTGCATTCACAGAAGTCATCTTGGTCCATTCACATCTGCAGTGGGTAACTAACGATGTTTCATTCCTTTCATGCTAGCCTACACAGATTGTCTTAAACCTTTCCAGTTTGATAGATTTTTTAAAAAATGCATTTAAATGTGATTTTAACATGCATTTCCTTCATTATGAATGCATCTCTCCGACCTCGCTTCTGTTGTCACATTTCTTTCTCTGACTCTCTTCTTCCATTTTTGAGATTATGCCAATTATATTGAGTTCATGCCAGCTTTAAGGGCAGCTTATTAGCAACATTAATATCCTCTGCAATTGGGCATGCTCATATTTCATTTTCTTATCTGTGTGTTGCCTGCTTTTCTTTTGCTCCGTTGGTCTTTGTTATTGACTTGTAGGAGTTCTTTGTCTATTAGAACAATTAGTCCTTTGTTTGAGATATGATTTGCCGTGATCCTCCCTTAAAGTTTGTCATTTGATTTGACTTTGCTTGTGATTACTTTTACATTTAAAAACTTAAAATCTTAAGTTTTATAGAATAAAATTTATCTGTGTGTGTGTGTGTGTGTGTGTGTGTGTGTACGTATGCACCTTACTTGGGACTTCCTTGCTCTTGGGGCTATCAAAGAATTCTCCTGTTTTGGTCTTCCTTTATAGTTTCATTTTAGTTTTTATATTAAAATATTGAACTACTTAGGGCTTATTTTGGGACAAGATGTGATGTGTGGTTCCAATATGACCACCCAGTTAATCCAAAATTATCTTTTTCACGTTGATTTGAAATATTATCTTTATTAAGATGTAATATATATATATATTAAGATGTAATACATATACATATATATATATTTTAATGATTTTGATCTGTCCATTTCTTATTGGGGTACAAGTGCTACATTATTAAGTAGTTTTATATTTGAATATCAGGGAGGGACAGTTCTCCCTTATTAGTGTCCTGGCTACTTTTGTTGATTTTTCCCTATGAACACTTGTCCACTAAAAATAAATAAATTAATTAAATAAAATAAATAAATCCTATTGGTGTTTATTTGGAGTCATGTTAAATTTATGGACTATCTTTGGGAGACCTGAGGACATCTGTATGATAAAGTCTGGTCTCTAAGAACATACTAGTTTTCTCTGTTTCTCTAATTCCTCTTTTCAGTCTTGATTTTTGCTACTGTAAGCAATATATAAATTGTTTCTCATATGTGCAACTACGCCTAGAGAGTTGATTTTTTTGAATTGAAATGGCTAGTGATTTAAATAGCAACTTAAGGAAAGGAGAGGATATGGGTAGCATCAGGGGATGGCCCAGCCTGGTGCATTGAGGACACTGGGGAGCCTAGGCCTGGAGACCTTCTGCTGGCTAGTGAGGGAGGCTGCATGCGCCTGTGCTGAAGGAGGGACATGCAGGTTCTTCTCATGAATATTTGAGGTGGGATGGACATGATGCTTACTCTGGTACTGAGATCCAGGTCCTATGTGGACACCCCTTTCTCTAATGCTCCAGGGACCTTGCTAGAATCCCTAAGTTGGTTGGGATCCTCAATGACCAAGGTGGGCAGAGGAGATGGTGCTGAAGAAAAAGCCCGTAACATTAATCTTTGTGGAGATGGTTCCTGTGGCACTTATACAACACTTGAATTCTTACTTTCCAGTAGTTATTTTATAAGATCAAGGAAGAATACAAAAACCACACAAATAATGGCACAATCACTGAGGTGCCAAGGTGACATTTTGGCTGAATCCAGTGGTGGAGGCTGGGAACTTCTGGTATGAGCTTCAGGTACGACTTGAAGGCCTACTCAGGTTTCAGAAGGGGGCTTAGAGTCTTGGTATGGCATCAGAGAGTTTGGGTGTGATGAAAATCAGACATGGACACTGAAGGCCTGACTCTCACCAGCCTTCTGGTCTCAGGAAGGCCAGATCCTTTATTTGGTGATTAGGCCTCCTGTCCTCAGGCCATGGGAAGGGATGAACTGGCTTCAGTTCAGTTGTCTTTGTGAGGTCCTTGAGAATAAAGTGTGCAGCAATGAATTGTGAGTTCAGGGTCAGGTACTGTCATGGCAAACTTCAAGGGGTGTTTCGTGGTCTAGCTGATCCCAAATTTGATAGTGTTTAATGTTGCTTAACATAAATGGACTGCTGGCTGGGGTTGATTTTAATTCCTCTATTTGGAGATTTTTTTTTTTCTACTTGGAGATTTACATTGTAATTGCTCTTGTGGAAAAGACTGTTTACAGTGATGCTTTGAACCTATGCTTTTTTTTTTTTAAACTCAGTATCTCTGTCACTTAAGACAGTCAGTGTGCTTTAAGTGTTCTATTACTAGTCCTTTAGACTTCTTTGTTTTATTTGCAGCTTTGGCAGTGGGGGAGAGGAGTCCCTAGGTTATACATAGAAATAAATAATAGTAGTCAATGTGCTGTCCAACTTAATTATCTTGTATGGTCCAATTTGCCTTTGATCTTCAGGCATCTATCAGATGCTAAATGTTTTATTAATTGTTCATTTAAAAGTGGGTGTATATGTAATACCTCATTAAACAAAGAACAAAATCTGACTATCCTTTCCTGTGGCCTGTCAGAGCACAGAAAGAAACAAAACATAGCTTCTTGGACAACTTTCAAGAGTCCTATTTATCTAAATGATGACAGGTCTGGGGTTCTTGTCAGCACCCTTGCTTTGAGGGTGCTGGCTTCTGTTTATGCTTCTGATGGTTTCTTGCACATAGCTTCCAACAGGCATGTCTGGTTGCCGAGGTCTAATGTAGGATATGCTTCCTTCCTCAATTAAAAAATAAAAAAAAAAAAAACTAAAAAAACTCTACCACTTGTTATATGTGTATTTGGCTTCAGTATTTATAAAGCACTGTTATAATATTTCCTAGAGACAGTGCAAGTGGAGGAGAGTACTCGGTGCTCCTGGGGAGTGTTAATGCATATTAATATGTATGTGTTATGCGTCCCTAGATCTCTGTAGCATTTGCACTATGATTTGTAATTTACAAAACACTCTTACAAATACATCCACTCAAGGAGAGGAAACTACTTAGTGTCCCTGCTCCCTTGGGTATAAATAAATATTAAATTGGGCTTAATAGCATCAGGATTGCTTCCTCTGTTAAATTAGATCCTTTACTTAATACTTGGACACCAGCAGACTCGTAGCTTCACGGAGGACCACTGATTTGTACCGGGAAGGACAGCATTATTCTGCTATTACAAGCCGTTTTATCAGCTCTTTCCAAGTTTTCTCTCGATGTGTTCATGGTTTCTCGAGCTGGGAGCATAGAACTCAAAGCAGCGGCTCTTTTGTAAGTTGTAATTGCTCAGTCCAGATTTCCTGCTCTAATTTCTTATCCTTCTTTTTGCATTTTCTAAGTCACAGGTGGATAGTCTTTCACTGGGGACACCAGCGATGTGGGTGAGTCAGGATGATCGGTGGAGGGCTGTGCCTGCCATGGGCTGGCTCACACCCACAGGCCTATTTTCCAATTCAGTTATATTTTGGGAACTCGATTTTCCTGTGTGGTAATTTATGTCTTTTCTTGGCACTTCTATGTCACCGTCGTGTGATAGAGATTGAAGGCAGTGTCAGATGCTGGCTGCTCGCATTCCTGCGGCATTTTGGAGATGCCTGGCCCCGCACTGGGCCGGTTTCCTCTCCTTGACACCTGCTCTTTATTCAGAGGCTCATTCAATTTGTATGTCATGGAATCAGTGATCATAGTAATGAAGCAACAAAGTGAGACTATCCACCTCTCAGAGTCTTACACCCTGTTTTACTCTTGAAAGAATTGACTAATTTTAAGGAAATCTCAGAAGTATTGTCAACTATACTTATGGTTAGTTTTCAAATGTCCCCTGATGTTCACTTTCAGTTTCTGCCTTGCAGTAGTAGAGCTATTTGAGTTCTAGCTAGGCACGAAGTCTCCAGTTCCAAAACTGCGATTCCCAACCTGAATATGGGCCCATAAGAAGTGAGTTGATGTAATATGGGCAACTCCTGGGTTTCTACTTAATGAGGTTTGTCCTGGCTTCCCTCTTTCTTTCTTTTCTTTCTTTCTTCTCCTCTTCCTCCTCTCCTCTCCTTGCTTCCTTCCTCTTGTTCTCGTTCTCTTTCTTTGTACTAGAAATCTAACCCAGAGGCATTTTACCACAGCCCTATTTATTTTTATTATTATTATTTTTAAATTTTGAGACAGGATCTCACTAAATTGCTTGGGGCCTTGCTAAATTGCTGAGGCTGGCCTCAAACTTGCCATCCTCCTGCCTCAGCCTCCGGAATCACTGGGATTACAGGCAGCCCCTGCTTCTCTTTCATCTTCCCACTTGTTGAGGGCTATAAAGCTGCCCCACATGCCCCTCTCCACTTTCTCCAGACCTGTAGACTGGATATTTGGTACAGCCCCTGGGTCTGTTCTTTAATATAGTAGATAATTGAAATATTAAACATTTGTACAGTTTATTGCTAGAGAATACAGTAGATCCAGTGAAAACTGCATATGTGAAGGTAGGGTAACTTGCCCCCTCCTCTCCTTTCTCAAATCCATCCTCAAACAATTGTCAAAGAGAGGCCAGTCTGCTACTTAAAATCTGCTGGCTCCCTGAGCTCCTTACATGCCAAACACTTAGCATGGCTAAGGATGCAGCATGAAGGCATTTCAGAATTTGTTTTGACCCAAAACCACATACTTCTTGACTCAAAATAATTGAAATATTAGGACTTTGGTCTTGACCTAGAAGCAGCTGTTTGACTCTTCTCAAGTCATCTTCAGCCTGCCTGCCTTCACTCTGACCTCCACCAGGTTCATCAGGGTGACCCAGAAGTCCTACAGGGTGCCCACTATGGCCCTGTGTGTCTGATGCCCTCATCAGCTCCTCCAGCTTCTCCCAGCTGGGCAGCAGCAGCAGAGCAGCAGCAGCTCCTGGTGAAGCTTGGGCACTAGCAAGTCTGGTTGGTGGCTCTGGTGGGTCTGTGATATGGGGGATATAAGCATTCACTGTGAACTAGAGCCTGCTGAGTTCCTCAGGCTGGAGGTGGACCCCAGCATCCAGGCTGCATGTACTCGGAGAAGAAACAGATCAAGACGTTCGACAAGAAGTTTGCTTCCTTCTTTGACAAGGTGCAGTTCCTGGGGCAGCAGAACAAGATGCTGGAGACCAAGTGGAGCCTCCTGCAGCAGCAGATGATGACTTTCAGTAATGTGGACAACAGTACTACATTGACACTGAGCAACAGTACTACACTGACAACCTTTGGCCAGACCAAGGCCAAGAGATCAAGTGTGAGGAGCTGCAGATGCTGGTTGGAAGCTCTGGGGTAACGTGCACTGCATGGAGACAGAGATCTCTGAGTTGAACTGCAATGTTAGGCACTTTTAAGCAGAGATGGAGGCCCTCAAAGGCCAGAATGCGTCCTTGGAAGCCATGATTGCTGATGCTGAGCAGTGTGGGGAGCTGGCCATTAAGGTTGCTAACATCAAGCTGACTAAACTGGAGGCTGCCCTGCAGTGAATCAAGCAGGACATGATGCAATAGCTGTGCAAATACCAGGAACTCATGAACGTCAAGCTGGACCTGGACATTGAGATGGCTACCTACTGCAAGCTTCTGGAGGGCAAGGAGCTGGCTGGAATCTGGGATGAGGAACATGAATATCATACCGCCAGTGGTTACTCAGGAGGGATGAACATGTTCTATGGGGGCCGCTCAAGTCCTGGCCTCAGTTACGGCCTGAGTCCCTTCCAGCCTAGCTTCAGCTCTGTTGCAGCTCTTTCAGCTGCACTAAGGCCATGGTTGTGAAGAAGACTGAGACCTGCAATGAGAAGTTGGTGCCTGAGTCCCAAGTGGACAGCCACTATATATCCACCTCCCAACCTTCTTCCTACTGCAGTTGCCCTGGAGCCCGTGGGGGAGACAGTTATAGAGGGGTGTATGGGGAACAAAAGAGTCACCTGAGGCTCAGTTCTATCCTTCACCCACTCTTGGGGTACCCTGTTGCCTGAGATAACCCCTCTTGCTTAAGTCCTCAACCCCAAACCAATTCCTTTGATGTTTTTTTCTTCTCTTCTAAAATAAAGCCTCTTGGCCATACCAACTGAAAACAAATCAACCAACAAACTCTGGTCTTCTCTCATAATAAGAAATCTAGAGAAAGCTGTTTCCAGGGTTGGTTTAGTTTAGTAGCTCAGAGATGTCAAGATCCTGTCTCTCCTTTGCTTTAGTTCTCCAGGATTTTCCCTCATGGTTATAAAGTAGTTGCATCAGCTCCAAGCTCACATTTTCTCACAGATCCAAAAGCAGGAAGGGAAAAGGAACTCCTCCTTTTCTTTATCAGGGAGGAAAAATCTCCCAGAAATCCTTAGCAGATTTTTTTGCAGATTCTTTTGACAAGACACAATTCACACTGTCTGTGCCTGGTTGCAAATGGGGGAAGAGAGGGTCTATCGTGGAGGGGAAACTGCCTCTGACACTTGGGAGCAGGCATGGCGATAAATAGGTAGCCAACTGTGTGCGCCAAGAGCCTCACATACATCCCTGAACCAAACATGAGTGTGAGTTGAGATATAAAAACATGTATTCCCTGTGACCAGGAGGCCCATCGACGCAGGAGCCATCCATGGCTTGTCTATGAACCAAGTTTGGTTGAGCTGTTTCACAGGAAGATCTGGCCTCGGGAACTGCCTGAGTCACATGGTTATCCTGCATTGGTTCACCGCTGAAATTCAAATGCAAGCCCTGGATGTGGGAATGACCCACTAGAGCAAATGGCTTCACTCCACCCACCATCCTGTATTTCTCAAAGAAGCTCCTTACTGGTCCCCGTTGGATCTGTATCATTATAAATAAAGCAAGCGCGGGCCTCCTTCCTTTGTTAGAGCCAGACCCTTATGGACAGCTCAACTGCTTGTGCTGTTTTCTGTCATTATTTCTGATAAATAAATTTCATAGCTTTTATTTTGCAGCCAGCCCATCCCTCCTACAGGACCCTTTCCCTCGTCCCTGTGGGACATGCCGGGAGATATTGACATTCCTTATTATGACTTATTGTCAGTATACATCTGACCAAAGTAACATATACACATTTTAACAATGAAATTAAACAAATATATTAGACTATGTTAAAAATCTCTTGCCTAGCCAGGTGTGGTGACACACACCTGTAATCCCAGTGGTTCTGGAGGCTAAGGCAGGAGGATTGTGAGTTCAAATCCAGCCTCAGTTAAGCAACTCAGTGAGACACTGTCTCTAAATAAAAATACACAATAGGGCTGGGGATGTGGCTCGGTCATTGAGTGCCCCTGAGTTCAATCCTCAGTAACCCACCCCCCAACAAAAAAAATCTTTTTCCTAATGCAATTAAAACAGGCAAGGTAGAAGAATACTTGTTGTTGGAATGAGATAAGGTTAATGCCATTTGCTTTCTAATTTTCATGGTATAGGGTTAAGCATTGAGTACCCTTGCTCACAAAAATAGGTTGGTGGGAATGAAAGGTGTTTTAGAGTAGCAAGGTTGATTGGTTCCTTGGACCCTGTCTGAGTTGTGAGGTAAAATGCACTTGGTGATCTATAATACAAATCAAATGTAAGGTGTGGAGTGGGTGGGAGGCAGAACTTTCTCCTGTAAAGTGGGAGATGTCGACTGGAAATGGGAAGAGACTCACCTGAGGCTCAGTCCTGTCCTTCACCCACTCTTGAAGATGGGAAAGAGGCCCCTCACAACACTCTGCTGAAGGGCATGTCAGCAGATGAGTTATAGGAAGAGGGCAGAGGAAAGTTGAGGGCTGAAAATTGATTTCCTCAAAATCATCTAAGTCCAGTGTTTTCCCCTTAGAAAGCCTTTCGGGGAGGGGGGGGGCTTTAGTGATATGTGGACTCCAGTTTAAAGACATCGGTTGTGAGGATCAGACAAGGTAAGAGGTGAAAGCCCTTTGTATGCTATCAAGAGTGTGAAAGTGCTGTTGATAACATTCTCTATTGCATATTTTCTTTTTTTTTCCCTTCAAAATCATGACTACATTCCACAGACTAAAAAATGGCTTGAAGTATTTCATGTTCTAAGTCCTGAAACTGCCCACTGTCAGGCAAGCCAGCTCCTCTGGGCTTTCTAACACTCCTCCCGCTCCCTGAGGTCTAAAAGAAGGTTGGGGGAGGAGTGGGAGGTCACGTTTTTGGGGGAGCGATGCCGTGGGGGTGGACTGGGGCAGATCCATGCAAGAGGGTGCCCTCCTTTCCTCTGGCTGGGTGCCTGCTCCTCCAGGGTGGGGGAATGGGAGGCGGGCAGCATGTGATGGTCAGGTCTAGTCTACGAGAACAGAGGGAGGAGCCGTGGAGGGATCGCCATTGCCCCCTCCTGGTCCCTGTTCTTGGACATACAGAAAGTGTAATCTGCCCAGGGGCTCAAGAGGCAGACAAAACTGGCATCTTGGGGCTTGTTGGGCTGCAGAGTAGGACAAAGTTGCTTGCCTGGCAATGCAGTCACCAGCTAAGGGCAGCCATGCCACAGCGTCACTGTCAGTGGTCCCTGGAGCTGCCTGGGGCTGTGGTTCCTGCCAGGAGGTCATGGGACCACAGTGAGATTGGTGATAATGACCAATTAAAGAGGAAGAACAACTTTAGTCCCATCATTGCTCTGTGTAGAAATGCCTTTGGCTTTCTGGTCTTCCTCCTTGCTCTGACATCAGAGGAGCAGGCCCAGGGAAGGGGATGGGAAGAGGGGCCACATCCGGCCATCTCTTCCATGCCTTCTGCTCTTCCATTGTCGTCAGCCTGTAAGAACTGATTGCTTCACAACTCTGTTGAGTGACATCACCTTAGTAGCTTGAGATCCTCCAAGGTCGGAATATTTACCCACCAGCCTCAGCAGAGGCCACACCAATGCTTCCCCAGTAGCCAAATGCAACAGGCTTGCACCTGGGTAAGGGTAAAGCTTATAAGCACAACGAGAAGTGTGAGTGAAGGAAGTTTTGTTCCTTTTAGCAAGTCAGGAGTGCACTGGTGCTATTCTCAAAGGGGGCTTTTCCTGAACAAATTGAGCAAGGGGCTTTTATCTGGGAAGCTGACACATGTTCATGTAGGAAAGACTCATCATCACGGGTACGGAGCAGGGAGGGCACATTTCTGAGCATGCTCAGTTCAAGGTCGTATATCCCCTGTTCAAAAATATGGTAGACAAGAGTGCCTCTGGAGGGAGAATTTAGTATTGCAATGAGCAAAGTTAACTCTAGGTCACCTAAAAAGGGTGAGTCAGAGTGACTCCACAATTTTGACTAGTTTCTTTTAAGTTTTTCTAAAACAAACAGATACAACTTTGAAGGAGCATTAATAATCATTTAAAGGGGCAGCATTTCCACTCCCCAAGCATAGGTGAGTGCCCCTGAATGTACCTGTCTAGCAGCAAATATGGCCACCTGTTCTACCCAAGCTGAGGTGGGTGTTAGGGTATTTAGCACGCCAGCACACTGCCAAACCAAGTTCCCAGGATCAGCCTTGCATGTGGGTGGGGCAAGAATGTGAGCCAAAGTGGACTGAGACTTAAAAATGGACTAGACTAAAGCTTGTAACTAAAATGAGACTATCTCAATGATAGAAAATGATTGAAAAGCTACACAGGATGAAAAATGTCTTTGGGGGGGCCTGCTACCCTGCAGAAAAAGTTGAATCTGGCAAAACATAATGGTATATGAGAAAAGCAATGTTTCGTGTCTCTGTCTCTCTATTAAAATTTTTCTGGTGCTGGGGGCTGAACCCAGGACCTTCCACACTCCCACATGTTAAGCACATGCTCTGCAACTGAACTGCAGTCCCATGTTTCAGAAATTGAATTACATACCTCAACAAAACAAGAGATGTTGAAAAGGGCCCACTGTAATTGAGAACTGCTGATTACACTAGGAAGTGTTGGGGGTCTCAAAGAATTGCTTTCAATGTAATCCAGCTGGCCTTGAGCCCTTTCCACCCCTGGACTTGAGCCACGGTGGCCTCTTGGCCACAGAGCAGTGCTGTTGAGTCTTATTTCCTGGCTCCTGGGCGGGGAGGAGGAGTCTTCCCTTACTACCTGTCTGGGAGGGCAGGATCTACGCATGCGGGTTGATGGTGACCACTCCTCTCTGGTGGTGCGGGTATGAAGCTGGCCCCCATCTTGGCCAGGCTGGTTCTGGCTCCAGAAGCTGATTCTGCAGAAGCATCAGGATCATCCTCCCTCTGGTACTTAGGCCATTTCTAAGGATGAGCAGCTGTGCAGAGAATTAGTTCTTTTGCAGTGCAGAATCCTTCAATGAGACTAATTGTTTTTATAATAGGACTTTCACAGGAAGGGGAAAAAAAAATCCCTCTCATAAAAGCAAATGGATTTTCTCTCTGCTTGGAATGCACATCTTCTGCCCAGCAGGTACCAAAATGCAGATGGTGTGTTCACAGTCCCAATTGGGTATTTAATGGGGAAGGAAGGGGTCCAGCCCTCCCCTCCCTCTCTGCCATCAACACTGCCAAGGCAGCATTTATTCTTTTCTTTGAGATTCACTCAGTACAGTAATATCTATTTTAAACAAAACGTAAAAGGTTCAAGATTTTAGATGGAATTTAAATCACGAATTAAAAAATAAAAAGGGATCTCCACAGTAGTTTCTAGTTTGACAGTATTATCAGACCCAAGCCTGTTGCCTACAAGGTGCTAATTCCAGGTGATTTCAAGAACATCAAGAAGGTTTCTGTGTCTATTAGGACCAAGGGTGACTGAAATAGAAACCTGACCACGGTACATAACCAAAAAGGGATCTGTCATTCTCCTGTAAAAGGGTCTGGCCGTTCAGGGCGGCCACCACTCAAGGAAGCTTCTGTGGACTCAGGCTCTCTCTGGCCTTCAAGCTCCTCTTTCTTCCTCACAGACTGCTGCTGCCCCAGGTGTCAGGTGAGGTTCTTCTCCCTTGGGCATTACCCCCAAGTTGTAGCAGGACCAAAGGGAACAGGCAAAGTGCAAATGTGATGGACTTACTCAGCAGTCACACTCACTGGCAGGTACCAAACGAATTAAAACTTAAGTCCATGCAAAAACCTGCACACAGATGTTTAGATTAGTTTTCTTCATAATTGCCAAGACTTGGAAGCAACCAAGTTGTCCTGCAGTAGGACAGAATGGACAAATAAACTGGTACATACAGACAATGGAATATTATTCAGCACTAAAAAGATATGAGCTCTCAGGGCTGGGGTTGTGGCTCAGTGGCAGAGCACTTGCCTAGCATGTGCGAGGCTCTGGGTTCGATCCTTAGCACCACACAAAAACAAACAAACAAAAATAAAGGCATATTGTCCATCTACAACTATAAAAATAATTTTTAAAAAAGGATATGAGCTATCAAGTCATGAAGGAAACATAAATATGTATCACTAGGTGAAAGAGTCAATCTGAAAAGGCTACATACTGTAAGATTCTGGAAAAGGTAAAACTATGGACAGTAAAAAGATCAGTGCTACTGATCAGTAGTAGAGTGCTTGCTTACCCAGGTAAGGCCCTGGGTTTGATCTCCAACACTACAAGAAGAAAGAAAGAAAGAAAGAAAAACAACTGAAGTCAGGTGTGGTGGCACATGCCTGTAATCCCAGCTACCGGGAATGTGAGGCAGAAGGATTATGAGTTCAAGGACAGCCTGGGCAACACAGTGAGACCCTGTTTAAAAAAAAAACAAAACAAAACTATCCTCTCTGACTATAATGGAATGAAATTAGAAATCAACAGCAAGACAAATTATAGAAACCACATAAATACATGGAGATTGAACAGCACTCCCTTAAAGGAAGAATGAATTAAAGAAGAAATGAGAATAGAAATTAAGAAATTCTTAGAAATGAACAAGAACAGAGATATAACATATCAAAATCTCTGGGACAGTATGAAAGCAGTTCTAAGAGGAAACTTTATAGCACCGAGTGCCTACATTAAAAAAAAGAGCGAGCTCCCAAATAAATAAGTTCCATCTCAAGACCTTAGAATAAGAACAAACTAACTTCAAAACCAGTAGAAGACAGGAAATAATGAAGATCAGAGCCCAAATCAATGAAATTGGGAATAATAAAACAATACACAGGATCAGGGCAACAAAGACTTGGTTCTTTGAAAAGATAAATAGACAAACTCTTAGTCAAACTAACTAAAAGAAAGAAGTGAGAAGACCCAAATCAACAAGATCAGAGATGAAAAGGGGGATATCACCACAGACCCTTCTGAAATCCAGAGGATTATCAGAACCTATTTTGAAAATTTATACTCCAATAAACAGGAGAATATGGAAGACACAGACAAGTTTCCAGGTACATATTGACATGGCTCCCCAGCCACCAAGCCGTGCAGCCGGCCCACTGATGCCTGCCAAGAAGCAGCTGGGGAGTGGTGATGTGGCAGAATGTTGGTACAGGCCTGAGACACAGTCTTGGGCCGGCCGAGGCTCAGTGGGCCAGCAGGGAAGCGAGCCAGGATGAAGGACCTGTCACCCCCCTGGGGCCCAGCCTGCACATAGTGTAGATGCCTGCTGCAGACTTGACTCCAAGCAGTGCTGCAGCTCCAAACACCCACTGAACATGTGCAATTCAGTACTTCCACCTCCCACTTCCCAAAGCTGGGAGAAAATGGAAATAAGGCAAACGTGAATGGTATTCAAGGCTGACCAATAGCATTATTACTGTTCCAAACCTTAATTAGCATAATGGTGAACCAATAGCATTGGTACATTTCGAAACCCTAATTAGCATAAGTTTGGACCAATTACAGTGACCCAAGTGCTAGATAAACTCCTAGACTAGCACATTCGTATGGAGAAAGCCTGCTACGGGGCCCCCTCTTGCACTGCAAGGGTTCTGTTCTTATTTCTATTTGTCAATAAACCCTACTCTTACACTCATTCATCCTGGACTGTGGATTTCATTCTTTAATCACAGGACAAGAACCCAGAAAGAAGAAGAAAGTAACAGGGAGCTGCTGGGGTCTGCCACAACACTGGAGGGCATGGCCCACCATTAAGAGCTGTGATGCTCCTTGGCTGCAGTGGCCTGCAAGCTGGTGCAGATCCCACCTACAGGAGAACTGCAGAAACTCCAGTCTCACCCACCAGCAGCTATAGGAATCCAGTTTCATTTCAAAACAGTGGTTTCAATATGATCTGCCCAAATGAAATCAGGAAGATATAGAAATCCTAAACAGACCAATATCAAGTAATGAAAGTGAAACAGCAATTAAAACCCTTCTAAAAAAGAAAAGGACCAGATGGATTCTCAGCTGAGTTCTACCAGACTTTACAGAAGAACTAACACCTGTTTTTCTTAAATTACTCCATGAAATTGAAAGGGAGGGAACACTCCCAAATACATTCTATGAAGCCAGTATAACTCCGACACAAAACCCAGACAAAGATGCCTCAAAGAAAGAAAACTACAGACCAATATCCCTGATGAACATAGATGCAAAAATTCTTAATAAAACATTAGCACACTTCATTCAGAACACATCACCATGATTTAAATGGGTTTTATTCCAGAGATGCAAGGTTGGTTCAACATATGTAAATCAATAAATGCAACTCATCACTTAAACAGAATTAAGAACAAATATCATGTGATCAACTCAGAAGATGCAGAAAAGACCTTTGTTAAAATCCAGCACCCATTTATGTTAAAAATGTTGGAGAAGCTAGGAATCAAAGAACTTACCTCAGGGCTGGGTATATGGCTCAGTTGGTAGAGTGCTTGCCTCACAAGCACGAGGCCCTGGTTCAATCCCCAACACCCCCAAACCTTACCCCTACATTGTAAAGATCACTTATGACAAACCCCAAACCAATATCATACTGAATGGAGAAAAACTAAAACCTTTTTCTCTAAAATCAGGAACAAGACAAAGCTGTTCACTCTCACTACTCCTATTCAATATAGTCCTCAAAACATTAGCTTAGAATGATCAAGCAAGAAAAGAAAATCAAAAGGAAAAGAAGAAGTAATGTTTACCAATGACATGATCCTGTATCTAGAAAACCCTCCAAAAAATCTCCACCAGAAGACTTTTAGAGTTTATAAATGAGTTTAGCAAAGTAGAAGGATACAAGACCAACACCCATAAATTAATAGCTTTCCTATACTCCAATAGTGATTCAACTGAGGAAGAAATCAGGAAAATCATCCCATTCACAATAACCTCAACAAAACAACAAAAACCTTGGGAATTAATTTAACCTAGGAGGTAAAAGAGCTCTATAACGAAAATTATAGATCACTGAAGAAAGAAATCGAAGACCTTAGAAGATGGAAAGACAACCCACATTCTTGGATAGATAGAAAATGTCAAAATAGCATACCTCTAAAAGCAATACACAGATTCAATGCAATCCCCATCAAAATACCAGTGACATTCTTCACAGAATTCGAAAAAACAATTCACAAATTCATTTGGAAGAATGAGAGACTCAGAAGAGTCTAAGCAATTACTAAGCAAGAAAAGCAAAGCAGGAGGTATCACAATACCTGATCTACATTATACTACAGGGCTGTAGTAACAAAAACAGTATGGTATTGTCATCAAAAAAGACACAGAGACAAATCCACATACCTATAGTCATCTGATTCTTGACAAAGGTGCTAAAAATTTATTTTGGAGAAAAGACAGCCTTTTTAACAAGTGGTGCTGGAAAATCTGGATAGCTATATGTAGAAAAATGAAACTAGACCTGTATCTCTCACCCTGCACAGAAGTCAAATCAAAATGGATCAAAGACTTAGGAATTAGAGCAGAAACCTTACAACTGCTAGAATAAAACAGGGTCAACACTCCATCATATAGGTGCTGGCACTGACTTCTTTAGCGAGATCCCTAAAGCACAAAAATAAAACCAAGAATCAACAAGTGGGATGTCATCAAACTAAAAATGTTCTTCACAGCAAAGGAAATGATTAAAAGTGTGAAAAAGAGCCTACAGAATGGGAGAAAATCTTGACCAGCTACTTCTCTGATGGGGGATTAATATCTAGAATATCAAAGAACTCAAAAAGTTTAATACCAAAAAAAAAAAAAAAAAAAAAAAAACCCAAATAACCCAATCAATAAGTGGACAAAAACTAAACAAACTTCTCAAAAAAAGAAATAAATGGCCAAGAAATATATGAAAAAATGTTCATCTCTAGTAATCAGGGAATTGCAAATCAAAGCTGTGCTAAGATTTTATCTTCCAGTCAGAATGGCAATGATCAAGAATATAAACAGTATGCCGTGGTTGTGGGGAAAAAGGTATACTTTTACATTGTTGGTGGAACTATGGACTAGTACAACCATACTGGAAAACATTATGGAGATACCTTAAAAACCGAAGGATAGAACCACCATATGACTCAGCTATCCCACTCTTGTATTTTCCCCAAGGCCTAAAATTGGTGTACTATAGCGATATATTCACCTCAGTGTTTATAGCAGCACAATTCACAGTAGCTAAATTATGGATCAACCCAGGTGCCCCTCAATAGATGAATGGATTAAGAAATTTATATACATATACATATATATAGAAATCGATATGTATACACACACACACACACACACACGATGGAGTTCTACTGAGCCATTAAAAAGAATGAAATTGCGGCACTTGCTGGTAAATGGATAGAAATGGACAACATCATGCTAAGTGAAATAAACCCAACTCAGAAACTCAAAGGGTGAATATTTTCTCTCATATGCAGAAGTTAGAGTAAAATAAACTAAAGGGAGAGGGAAGGATAGGACAACATAAAGATAAAGAGAAGATCAGTAATGCAGAAGGAGATCAAGAAGCAGAGTAGAGGGATGGGTAAGAGGAGGCAAAGGAGAATGAGCTCTTTAAAAACCATGCTATATGTATATATAAATATACCACAGGGAACTTCACCTTTCTGCATAAATAAAAAGAACCAAATATAAATACACAGATAAGTGAAAGGAAGTCTAGAAGAGTAGAGAAGGAGAATTGGAGAGGGGAGGGAGGATGGAAGGGAAAAGGGAGAGGAAAGAGGGGGGATCATGAACTGAAATTGAATTCCATGCATGTATGAGTTTGTCAGGATGAACCCAACTACTATGCATAACTATAAAGTTCTAATAAACCAGTGATTGCCAGAGGTTGAAGGAGAGAGGACTGAAGAGGTAGCGCACAGAGGCTTTTTAGTATAGTGAAATTACTTCATGATGGTGTTTTAGTCAGCTTTATCATTGCTGTGACAAAAGACTTGACAAGAACAATTCTAGAGGAGGAAAAGTTTGCCACTCATGGTTCGGAGGTCTCAGTTCATAGATGGCTGACTCTATTGCTTTGGGCCCAAGGTAAGGTAGGACATGATGGGAGAAGGGTATGGCAGAGGGAAGCAGCTCAGGATATTATAATCAGGAAGCAGAGAAAGCTCTTGCTCACCAGGGACAAAATATAAACCCCAAAGGTATGGCCTCAGTGACCTGCTTCCTCCAGCCACATCCTACATGCTGCAATTACCACCCAGTTAATCCCTATCAGGGGATCAATGCATTGGTTCCATCAAGGATCCCATAGCCCATCATTTTCCTCTAAACTTTCTTGCACTGTCTCACACATGAGCTTCTGAGGGACACCTCATATCTAAACCAGAACAGATGGATACCGAAACTATTCTCTACTACGAAAGCTACATGTCATTATGAATTTGTCCAAACCCACAGAATGTATACCACCAAGAGTGAACTGTAGTGTAAACTATGGACTCTGGGTGATAAAGACAGGTCAATGTAGGCTCATTGATTATGATGAATGTGCCGCTCTGGTGGGTGATGTTGGTAACCAGGGAGTTCATGCAAGTGTGGGAGGAGAGGGCATATGAGGAATCTCTGTATTTTCCTCCTCGTTTTGCTGTGAAACTGAAACTATATAAAGACATATTTTTTTTGAAGGCCAATATATAAAAAATGATGGGTCAGTTGAGTTTGTCCTTTTTCATTAACAAAATGGTAGTTTCCCTAGAAACCCCTTTCAGTAGACTTTTGCTTATACCCCAAAGGACAAAACTGGTCACCCAGGCTACAAGAGAGTGACTATTTTATACAGTATATTGTTGTCTCCTTCCCACTAAAATTGAAATACAGTTAATATGGAAGAAAGGGAGACTCGATATTGGGCAGGTAACTGGAAGTGTTTCCTACAAATTTTTGTCCCACTGACTGCCTGATGCCAAAAAGCGGCCAAGGTAAGTTATCCCTTTTACTTAAAACACTACCACTATTTTCTATTGAAGTGTGCTATCCTTGGGAAGGTAGTGTATATGAGCATTGGTGGTCACTTTTTCCCCACTCAGGATGAGTTAACTCACCATCAATTTTCAGAGATCAGTTTTCTTCCAGGTCTAATTGCCCCTAGACACCTTCTCCCAGGCCCCGAATTGGGGCCCTTCAGTCTCTTTCTGTGATTATAGGAGATGCTGCCTCCTGGTGAGGAGATGCCAAGCCAAGTCCAATGTCATGTGCCCTAACAGGCATAAGAAGCCAGCTCACAACATGCATCTGTGGCGGACATTTGCTGTGAATTGGCCACTGGGTCCTTGATCAACCTTTCCCACAATGCTTGGTGTGATTCCCCAAGGGAAAAGGCAGAGCTCATTTCCCAATCCACCCTGAAAGCTGGTTCATGGCATGTGGAAAAGTCACCAAAAAAAAATCACTCCTACTTCAGAGCAGTGGGAGGAACATGGCACCTATGGAATCCACTTCCTAGAAAGGGTGGTGGTCTGGCTTTGGGGAAGAACTTCAAAATTTGAGGGGATTGTGAGATTGTTTCTCAGCAGCAATAAGTGAAGGCCGGTGTCTGGGCAGGAATTCTGCCAGATCCATCGACTCTCTCAGAGATTAGATGAGCTAACTGTTTTACAAATCCTTGCTGCTTAAACACAGATTGCTGGAGTGAGTTCTGTGGTTTGTAACTCCAATCCTGCCTGCGATCTTAGAACCTGTCTTCCTTAGACCACTGTCCAAGATGGACAGATCTCCAAAGGAGATCTTCCATACTCTCCTAGTCACAGCGCTGTGCTTTCTCTTTCCAATCCATGGCCTCCTTCTCCCGTGCTACTCCTGCTTCCTTCACAGATTCCTGAAGACACAGCACTCCGGGGTAAGTAAGCTCCTGCATCCTTGGGTTCTGCACCATCTGCTGCAGTGGAATTCTAGACCCTGTCTTGCCCCATGCAAGGATGTGGCCTTCCTTTTGCCCCATCCACCCTGGGTCAGATAGGGGGAAGGCTGTCTCTTCTGCTTTGTGGATTACCTCTGTCCCTTCCAGGATCAAAGAATCTGGTCGTATCTTTTCATCCATCACAAATTGATGCTCTAGTTCATGAAGACTGACTTTGAACCCAGTCCCATCCACTCTGGAAATGCTTCTTTTGTCCTTACATGGGCTGCCTGGGGTGATTGATCCCTTACTTTATACTATCAGATTCTACTTCTCCAAGGACCAGAGTGCAAATCATTTTCTTACATACTTGCACCATGTTCTTCCCATAGCAGACCCTCAGGAAAGGTTTGACAACACTATTTTTGGTGGACTTAAATCTTTCTGCTTACTTCCACTCCCGCACTCCAGTGAGTCTTACCATCCCAAGGAAAACATTCCCAAATGACATCTCCCAGAGTCCCTTGCCACTAGGTGCAGTTGGCTTATTAGAAGTACTCACATAAGACCTGAGTCGAAATTGACAGTCAATGCAGGGAGACCCACCTGCTAAACATGGGGGAAGAGGTTTCTGACTTCTCTGGGGCAGTTGTGGCGAGGATCTGATGCCCAGTTCCAGCCATGCTCAGGTCAACCGTGGGTCAGAGCACCGGTGGTGCTTCTACTGGAAACAGTCCAAAGAACAGTTCAGCATCAGACCTGGCTGCATTATTCCTGGTTGTGTGGCATTCAAGCCTGGCTTGCCCCTCTAGAAACTCTATGATCAGCCTGGCATTTCTTCACAAATGTCTTTCTACATTCAACTAGGAGGCTGAATTGTTTACAGCTAAGAACTACTTCAAACCAAGGGGTGAGAGGATGGTGCTGTGTACTGATTTAGAGAAGGGTCTTGGTTTGAAACTGGATCCAGCTTGCAATTAGCCGCATGCCATTGGGCAGCTGCCTTCCTCTTACCAAGTCTCTGTCCTCTCAAGGATAAAATCAAAAACAAAAACAAAACCAATCAAGTTGGGTAGCTCTGAGGGTTAAAAAAAGAACGTTTGCAAAGCATTTAGCACAATGCGTGGTATACATTTGGCAAGTGAGTGAAACTGTAGCTATTCCAGTGAGGTGGGCAAACATTCCCTCTGACATATTTGATTATTTTAGATTTTTTTTCTGCCATAAAGATGCAAAAAGAAGGGGTGAAAATGGTGGAGGTAAAAGCTCCTCCTCTGTAGAGGTGATTTTCCCACCTGTCCTGTTCCAAGGGACATTGGAATCCTCTGGAAGTCAGCAGTGGGTCAAGTGCTGTTTTTCCAGAATGTGATGTGGTCATTCTACACTGGACATTGCCTTTCTCACTGACTCTAATTAGGCTACCTCTTTGGTGACCTTGCAGACAGTAATTTGGGTGGATCAGGGTAGAAAAATACAGACATTAGTGTTAGGCATGACTTCAGCAAGACTTTTGCAAATAAATCACTTTATTGCATGTAATATAAAAACAGCCTCTATTTTTTCACATTTCTTTGTTCCTTCATCAGGCACTTTTCCATAGCATTTAAATCTTTCATCCTGGCCTCCCTTTCCATTTGGTCCAGATATCCTCTTGGGTTATTTCTGGTTCAGCTGTTTAGAACATGCTGATTTATGGTGCCTTGCTGGAGATACATGATGGGGAGGGAGCTGCCAATTGCAGTGGAAGACATTTGCAATTCAGCAGAATGGTCTTAACTGTGGTGCCATCTCTGTGCTGTCGGAGGTGAAATGATGCAGGAAGGAATCTCAGACGGCATAATTGAGTGGACAGACAAAAATCCAGACAGGCAGGACAATGCTTTGAAGATCCGTGTTGGTTATATAAAATCAAATACATTCCCAAATTGATTTTAGTTAGCCGAGAAAAAACGGAACAAACTGTGATGACTCGAGGAAAGTCTGCAACACACTTCAATCTGCACCAATGACCTTTCTTCCAGAGTGAAAGCCACCTGTGGACCAGAGGGCTCAGTTGTCTGAATGTTTTCCAATGGCTCATCTTCGCAGCTCCTCTGACAACAGACTCTGTTGTTGCTCTGCTCCCCCCCCCCCCCGGCCCTCCCTAATTCCAAATAGAGATAATTAATATTAATTCGGCTTTGTGAATTTAGGACATCCTTGACCTAGTCGAAGTGTTAGAGATCTGACTTTTATTTTCCAGAGCAATTTTTAAATTAAATTTATGCAAGTGATACATAAGAACATAAAAATGCACCTGTCTGTCGGGCACTATGTGATGTTTCAGTACTTGTATGTACTGTGTAATGTTTAAATCAGGTTAAACATGCAGATCTGACTTTTATACACTGATCTTGGCTGTGCTCAGACTCTTTTTGTGACAAGGATTTTAAAATATTGTCCTTCATGTATCCCATGGGGAAATTTGGATGTATAAATTGCCTCTCCTCTTTAGATCAAAGAGGGTGTGAGTGTTTACTGCCCCTGAAGGACAGTGGAGTCATGCTGGGGGACCCTGCAGAGCCTTCTTCTCCCCTGCCCCCAGGACACCACGGAGAGAGCGGAGATGGGTGCTTTTCTCTAATTTCTTTGTGGGAGCTTTTGGTTTCTTCTACATTTTTGCTGTCCTTCTTCCCTTCTGCATTTTTATTTCCCTTTCCTCTGTCCTGTTCCAAACACTGAAGTGGTAGAAGAATTTGACTCTTGTTTGGGAATGGAGGGAAAGTACAGCTGCTTTCCCATTTCTTCTCTCTGACCCCAAACCAGGAAGGTGAGAGTCCCCTAGAGGCCCTGCTCAGGTGCTCTGGTTGCAGAGGAAAGAAGCTGGTCTCCTGTGGAACCAGATTCTGTGACCCTAATTATGCTGACTGACCAAGAATGGGCCTGAAATTTTGTATATTTGACTCTCATAAAACTCTTTCACATCATATGAAAGAGTTCAGATTCTTAAACAGGAATACTCCTGCTTCCACCGACCACAAGCAGGACTTTCCTATTTTAAAACAGTTAGCCTCGCTAATGACCATAGATAAGTCATAGGCATGGAGTCTTCATTGAATCTGTCTAGAACGTCTGAAATCTGAATTTAATTCCAAGTAACTATGTGCTACTTCTAGCAGATCCACTTAGTAAATGGGTTGTCTCTAAGAAGAACAGGATTGTGAATTGTGCGTACATGGATAAATACATTAATATTTTATTAAAAGAATCATAAACGAAAATAAAATAATAAAATAGGTAATGCTGGATATGCTGGTTTTATTATTTGTGATTGGGGGCACGTGATGGCTTTGAATGTGTTCTTCAAAAAGCATAAGTTGGAAAACTAATCACCCTGTTATGACAGTAGTAAGAGGTGGAGACTTTAAGAGGTGATAGGCCATGAGGCTCTTCCCTCATGATTGGATTAATGCTGTTGTTGAGGGAGTGGGCTCCTTATAAAAAGGTGTTCTTGGTTGTCGTCATCTTCTCCTTCTTCTTCTTCTTCTTCTTCTTCTTCTTCTTCTTCTTCTTCTTCTTCTTCTTCCTCCTCTTCCTCCTCCTCCTCTTCCTCCTCCTCCTCCTCCTCCTCCTCCTCCTCCTCCTTCTTTCTCTTTCTCTCTCTCTGTCTCCGCTTTCATCATGGGATGGAACAGGAAGAAGACCCTTGATCCTGGACTTCCAGACTCCAGAGCGATGAACCAATAAATTCTGTTCATTCCAAGTTATCCAATCCATGGTATTCTTTATTTTAGCAACATGAAACAGACAAAGAGAGCTTGACTTAAGAAATATTTCTGCTTAGAAAGAATCCCTCACATTTTATTCTTAAAAATTTACCCTCCCCCATTCAAAATTTGGCTCAGTTGTTACTTGCCTCGCAGGTGAGTTCCCGCTTCTCCATAAGAACCAAGTGCGCAGGTCGCTCACCACATACCTCGCTCTTCCTTCTGAATATCTCTGCGCTGTTTTACTTCACCCGCTGTATCATAAGCTCTTTAAATCTAGAGTCCATGTGACATACAACTTCACACGTTCAGAAGCAACAGAACATACTTAATATATTCATTTAAAAGAAAGAAAGAAAGAATGAATGATGACATTCTAGTATTGGCTAGTTGTGTGATCTTGGAGAAATGTATGTCTGTATGTCTGTTTCCTCATTTGTAAAATGCTGATAACTACAGCCTCCAACGCTGAAGATCAAATGAGATCATATATATAAAGTACTTCAGTAGGTACATTAAGGTAGGGGATTTCTTTGCTGACCAAAAGTGCAGTGGTAAATGAGGGTTAGATATGATCAATGGTATCCCATAAAAGCAAAGTAACAGCAATAAAGCTAGAGTCATTTCAACTGGCAAAATGATGCTTCCAATTCTATGTACAAGAATGGGTAGTTTCCAGAAGGGTCCAATATATTCTCAAGCATACATTCAACACGCACCCACAAAATACAACTCGACCTTGCCATAAATTTGATCTACAGCCAACGTGATTGCACCTGCTATAAAGGGACTGCATATGGAGCTGGCGGAGCCCTGCACACCTTTGTCGGATTCTTTGGGTATTCTGCTCTTTTACAAGGACTCTCCAAGGGAAGTGAAATTCACGCCTATTTCTTCCTGTCTTCATTTTCTTACGGTCGATTGAAGCCTTTTCAATTCCTCTGAAACCCTTAGGTCCACAGCAAAGTAGGTTTTGTGAGAATCTGTTAATGATGGTATGGAGGCAATATTTTTTTCACTGTAGATTTTTTATTTTTTAAAAGCAAGAGCTGGATTCAGTATTCCTCCCCTTCACATTCTGCAACTTTTCCAATTTCACCAAGGCATTGTGAACTCTCATTCATGTTCCCAGACCAAGCATTCTGCTTCTTTTATTTTATTTTTTCCATTCTAGGGATTGAACCCAGGGGCACTTTACCACTGAGCCACATCCCCAGCCCATTTTACTTTTTATTTTGAGGTAGGGCCTTGCTAAGTTACCTAGGCTGGTCTCAAACTTGTGATCCTCCTGCTTCAGCCTCCTGAGTCACTGGGATTACAGGTGTGTGCCACCGTACCTGGCCACCACAGAACTGTTCTTATTTGTATTACTGCATTACCTTACTGTGAGGCAAGTGTGTATTTGAAGGTTTGTTTCTACTGGAAGACAACCACTAAGGGGTATGGATCTGGTTCTGATAATTTTTATGTCTCTGTATTATGCCAGGAGGGTTTGGGGACAGTGGGATAGATAACTCTGAGGACTTCTTTTTGAGCCTGTCTGGGGCATAGTACCTGTCCCAGGTAAAGCCAGAGTTCTACCCTAGTGGCTATGGTGGCCACCACCATGGACCAGCTGGCTCCTCTCCTGAATTCCTACTACTGCATAAGCCCAGGTGACTATGTGATCCCAAGATAGGGTGTGGGAGCCCCAGTGAAGGCAGGGACCCAATGGGTGGTTTGGGAAACACAGTCGATCTGTAGAGACAGAGGAATCTGATGTAGCAGGTACCCTAGAGTTGTGATCTGAAATCATAAGGGAAGCTTCCTCATGCATTCAGGCATTGTTCTCCAAAAGCTTTTGTTCATGCAGGAATATTCAAAGTAAAATGATAGATTATAAGAGTTGAGACCTAATCAGTTCATCCTAGTTTGAATGGACAGACTGGGTGGTAATGTAGACAGGTGGGGCATGGCTGGAGGAGGTGGGTCGCTGGGGGCATTCCCTGGAAGGGTGCGTCTTCCCTACAGGCCTTTGCCCTGACCTGCTTCCTGACCCCACAATGAGGGGAACAGCTTTCCTCTGCTGGCCCCTTCCCTGCCTTATCTTGGCCCAGAGCAATGGTGCCTCCGTCTATGAACTGAGACCTCTGAAACCATGAGCCCCAAATAAACTTTTCCTCTTCTAAGTTGTTCTTGTGTTTTTGTCACAGTACGAAAAATCTAACTAAAACGAACTAAAATGTTGGTTCATTCCTTTAGAACAAAGTTGTTGAGCAGCTCCTAAAGGCCAGGCCTCGAGGGGCAATGGTGTGTGAATTAGAGGCAGCCTCTATTGTCAGATAAAAACATAATGCCATATACAGATAAATGAATTCATAAATTGTGATCAATATTACAAAGGAAAAGAGGCCTGAAGTGGGCATGAAGAATCAAAGGAAGGGAAGGCAGGCACGTGTGAGTAGAGAGATGGACAGGTGGATGGTGATAGGAATAGATGGTCAAGGAATCCTCCTTGAGAAGATGACTTTTATTTTAATTTTATTTTAAAAGTAATTTTATTTGTTCTTTTTAGTTATCCATCACAGTAGAATGCATTTTGAAAATCATACATACATGGAGTATAACTTCCCATTCTTCTGGTTGTACATGATGTGGAGTCACACTGGTCATGTGTTCATATATGAACATAGGAAAGTTATGCCTGATTCATTCTCCTGTCTTTCCTATTTCCATTCCCCCTCCCTTCCCCTCATTCCCCTTTGTCTAATCCGGTGAACTTCTATTCCCCCGCCACCCTTATTGTGTGTTAGCTTTCACATGTCAGAGAGAACAGTTGGCCTTTGGTTTTTTGGGACTAGCTTATTTCACTTAGTATGATAGTCTCCAGCTCCATCCATTTACCAGCAAATGCCATAATTTCATTCTTCTTTATGGCTGAGTAATATTCCATTGAGTATATATACCATATTTTCTTTATCCATTCATCTGTTGAAGGGCACCTAGGGTTGGTTCCATAGCTTAGCTAATGTGAATTGAGCTGCTATAAACATTTTTGTGGCTGTATCACTATACTTTGCTGATTTTAAGTCCTTTGGGAAGATGGCAAAGAGTGGAATTACTGGGTCAAATGGTGGTTCCATTCCAAGTTTTCTGAGGAATCTCCATACTGCTTTCCACAGTGGGTGCACTAATTTGCAGTTCCACTAGCAGAAAAGATGACATTTAAACTGACACCAAAAGGTTAAGGAGGTATGGCAGCAAAGAGCAGGGAAAAGCACATCTGTGGTGGAGGGAATTGCATGTGCAGAAATCTTCCCGAGTGTTTGAAGCTCCAGAGAGCGAGGCAGAAGAGGTGGAATATGAGGTTGGGTTGGGGTAGAGGGGCTGGATCTTGCAAGGCTTGGAGGCCCTGGGGCAGACAATTTGAGTTTTATTCCAAAGGTCATAGGAAGCCCTTGATGGACTACAAGCAGGAAAGTGACATGACCCAATTCACAGATTTTGTCACCTTCTCTCATCCTTTTGTTTTTCATTTTTATTTTTTCCTGCTGAACTGTGGCTGTACCCTGGGACCCTATAGCATCTGGCTTTTTAAAAGGGGATCCTCACTCTCTGCCTGCAAGTAGCCTCATGACACCCCTTCTCTCAAGACAGACTGGGGTACAACAGTCCTCCAGAGGTATCCACCAGGCTCTGAGGAAGGTGGCTTCAAAGCCTGGATGTGCTCAGAGGATGGCCAAGGGTTGAGCACAGGGAAGTACCTGCTCACCTTGAATCAGGCAAGCTGCGGTCACCTTCCCATCTTCCTTTGGCCCCCCCATCATGACCTCCCTGGAAACCCAGTGTTGGAGAGTCTGCTGATTTCCCATTTGATTTTGAAAAATAAGTAAATAATTTCAGTCATTGCACAGTTATGGCAAAAATGCAAAATTTTGGAATTTAGCTCCAGGTAACAGCCACTGCTCTGACAGGGTCTCAGTGCATAGCCCCTCCCTACTGAGGCGACCCCATTTGCTATTTTATGTTATACATATGGCTTCGGCAGCGCAGAAGGTGAACCTGGAGGGAAGGTGTGGACAGTGACAATGGAAATGATTTCCAGTTCTGAGGCAAAGAACCAGGCTGGGTATCTGAACTCCCAGGCCTATCTGCAAAACTATAATTCTAACCTAATAAACATCGAAGAGACCAAGTAGCGCATTTGAGCTACCCTGGAGCTACAAACATGTGGATTCAAGCCAGATGGGTTTGGAATCCATTCAGTTTGTGGGTTTTTTTGGCCAAGAGTTTTATGGGTAAAAAGCTTAAAAATAGTTATGTATACATAGGATGTCTGCAGCGGATTGTGGGTAAATTCTAGGTTGGAAAAAGGTTCTATAAGCAAGAGTCTTCAATGTTTGACCCCAAATGTCAGTAAAGACAAGAAACATTTCAGAAATCAAAGTAACAGATTAGTCTTACTCTTGGACCAGGGTGCATCTGGATTCGTACAGGGGTCTGGATAGAGTGACTCAGAAATACATCACAGGGGGAATTAGAAGTCTAAGAAAAAAATAATTAAAATTTAAAAAGAAGCAAGGGGGGAAATAGGGAGAGAAAATTCCATCCAGACAGACTAGAAAAGTCAGGCCCCTTCGGTCCAGGAGGATGAAGGCGCACAGACTTGGAATGTAAACAAAGTAAACAACTGGGGTTAAGGTTAAGTATCAACATGTTCACTTGTGACATCAGGAGTTTTTCTCACTGCACACAATTTCTCCCTGGAAGCCCTCCAGGACATTTGGATCGAGTGTCATGAAATGAGCAGCTGGTCTGGGTTCGGGGCCTTGACATGGGAATGTGGAAATTGGCTTTTTTCAGGAAAAGCACACCTGTGAGGCACTTAGAGACTCAGCTCCATGCAAATAATTCACTCACTCATGCGTTTGCTCAAAGCTTGTTTACCGAGGTCCTATTTGGGACTAAAGACTGATTTACAATTTGCCTGAATAGATAAGTCTGATGCCTAAATAACCACACGAATCGGTGTCCTGTGATTTGTCCCAAGTCAAGGACAAGCATATTTCTGTGGTAGCAGCGGTGCTCTGGTAGGGATAGCTGGGAAGGCTTCTTGAAGGAGGTGGCTTTTGCCCTGGACTTCGGTAGATGGTAGGAGTTTGATGGGCAGGCAGGGTGAGCTAAGGAATAGCTTGAGCTTTGGCCTGCAGGTGGGAAGCACAAGATAATCTTTCATGGGGAGTTCAGAGCCCATTTGGTTGAAGCATAGAATCATAAGTGCTAAGATGGTGCCAGCCAGTGTTGAAGGCCTTGAGAGTGTGCTGAGCAGAGGGAATTCTTACTTGGTTGGCAAGAGGAAGCCAGAGGAGGATCTTGGGCCAGGGTGGGGTGTGCCAAGTACTTAAATAAGTAATTGGCAGTTGTGTGTAGAGGGACAGGGGTGGATTGATACCAGGGCCAGGGAGTCTATGGCCATAGCTGAGGAGAGCAAGAACACACCTCATAATGACTGAAAGGCGGGCATGACTCTCTGGCAACAAAACCAGTGGTGAAAAATAGCCTTCCTTTCCTTGAAATCAAACTAATTCGGACTCAAAGTCATTATCCTTTATGTCACTGGGGAATTTCATTGCAGTCTTAATTGGGGAGCCCCTCTCCCAAAGAGGGCTACCCCAGCATCTAGGAGGGCCATGGGGGAGGTAAGCATAGGTTGGTCTCTTCGTGGTCCTCCTGCAGACGTCCTCACTGCCAGCTGGTCCATGATGGCAGTTTCTTTTTTTTTTTTTTTTATTTATTTATTTATTTATTTATTTTTTTTTTACGTTTACATAGGGTAATGATGTTCATGATGGCAGTTTCTGTACTGTGAAGCCACATATGCAGAGAAGGGAAGTACAGGAATGTCCTCAATTTACAGATGAGGAAACTGAGACACATAAGGTTAAGGAACTTGTTAAGGTTGAGGATGGGAGACCCTGCTCTACCCACTGGTCTACCCTGCCTGTGTATTTAGGGTGGGAAAGGAAGGAAGGAACAGAATCGCAGAAAACCTGCAGAACACGAATGAGCAGAAGTGGGAGCGGATTTGATGTGAAGACGGAGAACACTCTGGGAACTGGGTTTCTCCAGTTTTATTATCTTTACTTTTCAATTATAAAATTAATAATCTGCTAATTTGAAGGGTGGAAATGGCATCTTGCTGTGTCTGGTTTTGTCTCTTGATCTCATTTATTCCTCAGAATGTCCCTATCAAGAGGACCTCACTACTGAAAATATTAGTCATCTTGATGACTGAGTTTTGACAGCTCTGAAGGTTTGTTCCAGAGGCAAGCACCTCAACCACTCACCCCAGCCCTAACTCCACCAACTCCCTTGCAAATGAGGAAACCCAGATGAGAACCAATGTTACCTGATTAAGGTCACACAGCCAGTAAGTCTCCTTGGTGGGATTCAAATCCAGGTTTGTGTGACTCCCAAACTGCTTTTTTTTTTTTTTTTTTTTTCCTACTGGCTATATTGGTGCTTCACTCTGGGTTTTTGAATAAATGAGGAGAAGAGAGAAAAAAAAAACATTAACAGAACTGAGAAATTCAGGAGGAGAATTGGTGGGGGCAGGGGAGATGCTTTTTGGTGTACAATTGTGTGATGCTTTGGTGTAGGTTGACTTCAGGGCACAGGCAAACCTCAGATCATAGGCATGTAATAGGCTGTAAACTCAGGTCTAGCTCTTTTTTTTTTATTTTTTTAATTTTTTAATTTTTTTTTATTTTTTGATTTTTTTTACGTTTACATAGGGTAATGATGTTTATTTTATTTTTCCCCTCCCCCCACCCCTCCCACCCCTCTTTTCCCTCTACACAGTCCTTCTTTCCTTCATTCTTACCACTCTCCTTAGCCTAATTCTAAACCTAACCCTAAACCTAATGCTAGCCCCTCCCACCCCCCATTATAGGTCCTCATCCGCTTATCAGCGAGATCATTCGTCCTTTAGTTTTTTGAGATTGGCTTATCTCACTTAGCATGATATTCTCCAATTTCGACCATTTGCCTACAAATGCCATAATTTTATCATTCTTCATTGCGGAGTAATATTCCATTGTATAAATATGCCACAGTTTCTTTATCCATTCATCAACTGAAGGGCATCTAGGTTGGTTCCACAATCTGGCTAGGGTGAATTGAGCAGCAATGAACATTGATGTGGCTGTATCTCTGTAGTATGCTGATTTTAAGTCCTTTGGGTATAGACCAAAGAGTGGGATAGCTGGGTCAAATGGTGTTTCCATTCCAAGCTTTCTGAGGAATCTCCACACTGCTTTCCAGAGTGGCTGCACTAATTTGCAACCCCACCAGCAATGTATGAGTGTTCCTTTTTCACCACATCCTCGCCAACACCTATTGTTGCTTGTATTCTTGATAATCGCCATTCTAATTGGGGTGAGATGAAATCTTAGGGTAGTTTTGATTTGCATTTCCCTTATTACTAGGGATGTTGAACATTTTTTCATATATCTGTTGATTACTTGTACATCTTCTTCTGTGAAGTGTCTGTTCATTTCCTTAGCCAGGTCTAGCTCTTAAGAAAGCATGACCCAATGTGTGGGAGAGACCAGGCGGGCATGCAGGACAGAACGGGAAGGCCAGCCACAGCAAATGGAAAGCACCAGTATTTATCTCTGAGAGCAAAGGCTGGGTGAGATCCAGATCAGAACGTGACCAGCAGAGTTCCCTGGAATGATCACATGCAATTGGTTGCAATCTTGACTCTGCTGCCAGATATCCAGGGGTGCAGCCGGTTCACTGTTTCCAGCAAGGGCAAAGCTGGATAGAGGAATCACTCCTGGGAGCAGGCTGTAAGCTCTGAAACTGACCCAAAAAAGTCAAGGGGGCCTCAGCAATTTTGCAGAACTAGATCAGGTGATGAATACAGGTCCTGACAGCTATGAACTTGATGGCCTAGGAGAATTCCAGAGCCTCTGACATGGAGTGAGTTAGCTTGTACTGGGCACAGGAGGCTCATTTTGCAGGAAGTGAAACATTACTCTTGCAGAAGAAATAGGAGAAGTCTCCTGCTACCCAAGTTAGTTCCCTCTGTTCTGCCAGGTTGTGTTTTTAGTCTTCAGACCTCTGTCAAAGGCAAAGCCCTGGCATAGATGGTTCTACTCTTGTCTCCTTAGGCTTCTTACCTCATTACCTTATGTGATAAAGAGAGGGCCTGCAGAGGGAATAGATAATCCTGGCTCTGGTTGAAGGGAGACAAGGTTAACTTCTGAGAAGGGCACTTGGGAAGTTGGATCGTTGAAGCCTGTAAGACACGAATGAAAATTAGCCAAAGCCGCAGAGGACGGGTGGTGGAAGTGACTCAGCATAGTGTGGTCAGGAAGTTATGGGATGGAAACAGCAACCTAGTGGATTGCTTGGGGCCCATGTGTGGGGCGGGCGAGGGCCACAGAAGGGGCAAGGGGCATTGCCAGCTTTGGGTGCCAGTGGGGCAGGCAAGTCTAGAAGCCAGGGCAAGTAGGTGGGCAGGGAGGAGACTCAGAGAAGGTGAAGCAGGTTTCTCAGTTCCGAGACACTGGGAGGGCAGGGAGCAAGAAAGCAGTGGATAGGGAAATGAAGCATAGAGTTGGAGATTTTGGAGAAAGAGCAACTTTGAGTAATAACATGTCCCAGGGTCTGGTTTTGCGGGATGTAGTTTGAAATGGAGGAAGAGAGTGTGATGGAAGGTGAGGGGGTCCTCATATCCATGATTTCTCATTGGGTGGAATTCTGCCTGGAGATGATTGACAGTAGGATGCTGGATTCAAGCAAAATCTTATCTGTCCTTTTCACCAGAAAGGTCTGGAAAGGGCAGCTTGAAGCCTGTCTGTTAGGAAAGGTATGACCATTCTTTAAACGGAGAGAAGGAAAAGAACATCAACATTTGTGAAACACCTACTATGTACAGGTAGTCTCAGGTCATTTGCACAAATTATATCATTTCATTTTCAAAGTGACTCTCTAAGATAGAAATTACTATCTAAATTTTACAGATGATGATGATGCTGAGGCTCAGATGAGTGAGATCACTTGCCCTTGGCTCATATGGTGAGTGATACAGTCAAAATTGGAAGCCTGGTCTGTTTGATGCTAAAATCTGAGACTCCATTTTTTATTTTAGCAGAGGTTAATACCATTAGATTTATCAGGATTCTAAAACCCATGGGTAAATGGTAAATAATAACGATCAGAGTAGGAGGTTAATTCCACAAGGATGAGAATGATGTCCCTCCCATTCACTCCTGTGTCCCCAACACCTAGCTTGCTGACTGACACATAGTTGGGACATAATAAATTCTTATTGAATATGGAATGAATGATAATAAGCAAACCCACTGAGAGCAAGGAATAAAGAGGATGTCTATCATTGAAGTAAAAATTCCTATTCATTTTTAGGCATCTCGGTGGAGCGTGAGGTGAAGGGATTCATAACTCACCTGAAGACCACAAGTGCTTGCAGTCTCTTTTAACAAGGGGAGTTTAGAAACTTTGAGTTGGCTTTGCAACTGCAGAGTGTGGACAGGGATGGAGAGTTGGCTCAGTAGATGGGATCCCTTCCTCCACACAGGCTACGACCATAGCTAGGAGCCTCCAGCTACAAGGCAACATTGACCTCACCACCTGCCTTCTGCTCTCCAGGTTCTATAGATATGGCTTCTGAAGCTCAGGAGAAAGCCAGTCCCCAAGTGTTCTGCCAGTGGCAAAATTTCCCCTTCGCCCCACAGCATAGCTGGAGGACCTCTGGGGAAGCACATCCAAAGCACATGGGCGCTCCCTCTCCTTGAGGTGTTGTTGATTTCATCCTCTAAGCTAGAAAATCATTAACCTGGACCACAGTAGTAACCCTATGGAGAAAATCCCTACTGAAAATCCCCTGACGAGAAGGTAATTTTAGCAATTGAAGAAAAACTTGGTTTCCTCTGAGGAACAGCATTGAGGAAACTTAAATTACAATGAATTGAGACGATGCTGTTAGATTCTTTAGTCATAAACGTGAGCTCCAAAGCTACTCACCTTTCCCTTTCTGCCCTGGCTTCCAGGATTTTCAATAACAGCAGTTAGGTTTTTCTTGTGGTTGACATATTTACAGACTCCTTCCTCTTTGCCTGAACTTTCTATTTACATTGTCTTATTTCATTGTGATTGAAGTTGCCTCAATATTTCATAGAAATAGACACAGTGGAAAATGAAATGCAGAAGAAAAGCTGGAAGTGAAGTGCCTCCTTCCTGTTCAATCAGTGGAATCGTCTTGATTGAAAAGGGGCAGGCACCGACCCTCCTGGGCACAGTGACCACCAGGTGGCACCAAAGCCTTCTGACGGCTGTCTTTGGCTACATGGTTTGGCCTCAAGTGTTTCTGTGCTGCTGCCTTTTCTTGGACTGTGCCTCTCACACTTGGAGTGTCACCAAGTCCAGAATATTCTGGGTCTAGTCCTAGGGACTGGCAGAGCTGATTTAAGGCAGTTGGTGTGACTTCTTTCAGACACTCAACTTCTAAGATCAATGGTGCTGATACTTCCAATGAACCTGGCCCATTCCCACCAGGGACAGGGCCATCAGGGGCAGTGAACAAAGCTGCTCCATTTCTCAACCCCATTCCAGGCACCTGGAGGGGAGAACTTCATCCTAAATGGAGAGTTCAGGAGGGTTCATGGGGCATGGAAGGAGCCTTTTCACCTTCACCAAATATTCTAGTGACTTCTTTCTGAAATGAACATAAGGTTGTAATATAGTGGCACATCACTGGACAATAGTTACCATCACCTCTAAAATAGAAGTTAAGTGTTGAAAAGATCCAGTGTGCAGACACCACCATTTACGTTTTTCTCTCAGAAAAATCGCCCTTTAAATAGTCATCTTATATCTAGACCTCTATGCCCCACATTAGCAAAAGCCTTAGGTAAAAGTTGGAAAAATACAAATCACCTTTATGCTTAGGTTCTCGATCCCTAACAAATTCATTGTTATAATAATCACTTGTGACAAAGTGTGTTTCCTTTGATAATCCATTTTTTTCTTCACATGGACTTCTCATGCTGTTCTTCCAAGACCCTGCAGGATCTGATCAAGTGCATCTCCAGAGGCTTGAGAAGTAGAACCTGACGAGTGAGGCGGGAGGGGGTGACTGCATGCATGTTGGTCTAAACCGGGCCCATGGAGCAAGGTGGCCCAGGACAGAGAAGAAGGCCACCCAGTGTTCAGCTATTTCCACTGCTCTCCGAGATCCAGATCTGGGTCCACTGGCCGGATTGGTTGTCAATTCTGTTCTAAGTTTGTGGGATGTAGAAACTGTTCATTTTCTTTTTTGTGGTGCTGGGGGACAAACCCAGGCCTTGGGCATGCTAGGCCAGCACTCTTCTACTGAGTTACATCCCCAGACCACTATGGTCAGTTTTATTTTCCCTTAAGAACTCTCTTCAGAAATTCTGAGTCTACTCAGGTGTCCTTTAGTTGACAGATTGGAGGATTTGTGCATCTACAGAAAGTTGGGGGAGAGGAAGATCTCTGCATTTCTCCTAATTTCTTGGGGCTAAAGACAACCATGTGCTCAGGAGTTTTCCAACTGGTCCCCTGGTCTCTCTGGGCACATGCCAGATGGTGTAGTCCAATACTTCACTGGACATCCCCTGCTTTGGGTTCTGAGTTTTCAAAGAGCACCAGCACTAGATCCAATTTGTTCTGCCAAATGTCACCTGTCCCACTGTCACAAAGGCTCGTCCCTTGACCCCATGTGTCCCTCTGATGCTTTCTTTTGTGTGTGGTGCAAAGGGTCAAACCCAGGCCCTCCTGCATTCCAGGCAAGTGTTCTACCATTGAGCCACATCACTAGCCCCCTCTGATGCTCATTTTAACCAATCAAGGTGATCCAAGATCCAAGATGATTTTTGTAGGGCTCCTTGGGTTGGCTGGGGACATACTGAGAAACATTTGATTTTCAGAGAAGACACTGGGTGGGGCTTAGTGTGGGCTAAAGTGGGACCCTGAGCAGTACTTTGGAAAAGAGGCAACCAAAGGATAGGATGTGCACTCAACCAGGGCACTTACCAACCTGGATTTCCAGGAAATGCCAGGAGAGAAGTACAAGGCCAAGGAAAGATTGGGTTCCATTAAGCGACATAAAGCTAGGGCTGAAATGGAGATTTTCTGCATTACAGAGCCTAGTTTAGGAGAGGAATAACTTATTAGACGACCTCAATGTTTTTTAATTGAACACATTTATTGCACAGCTATGGTATTCCGGCCTGTATCACAAGGATACTACTCCAAGAGTAAGGATCCATTGGTGGGTGTCAGGAGCATTCCTGGATGAGGAAAATGCTGGTGGTACAGCCAGAAATGGAAGCCACAACCTCCCATTTCTTAAACACGTGCCAGTGACTCCTCCAGAACAGCCTAGGCATGCCCCCATGGGGTCTGTAGTGGGCTTCCCTTCCCTTCCCTTCTCTCCTTGTGTTATGGGGGCATTTTGTCTTAGGCATCACTCAGTTTGGGGTCACTCAGTTTGGTAGACTGGACCATGAGGAGGGTGGGTCACCAAGAAAGGGTGGGAAGACCCCCATAGAGCAGGGGGCTTGAGCTCTAAAGAGTGGGACATGCAAATATACTTAAATAGGGGTAGCCACTAAAGACGAAGACGGGAGTCATTACTTGACAGCTGGTTCACTCTTTTTTGCCTTACTGACTTTTGCTACTGATGAGCTTGCTCCCCTGTTCACCAAAGGTGATGTCTTTTTCTCTAAGTAGTCTTTAATCTGACATCTGATGTTAGCATGCTGCTTTTCGCCACCAGCTACTGACTTTGAGTCATATTTCCAGGAAGGAGATGAACTGAGCAGTTTTCTAGAAACTTGGTGTGCAGGAAGAAGCCCCTATTGTTCTACGTCCAGTGATTCTGTAGTCATTAGTTTGACCTGAGTAGCCCATTTTCTTGCTGTTACGTACACCAAAAGCAGCGGGTGAAGATTTATGTTTTTGAGGTTGACTGTGGCTAGAATCTTCAATCAACTGTAGGCAGGAGGCTAGCTAAAGGGCTCATCAACTACCATTGTCTATCCTTGTAAATAAATTTATTATTATTTTTTTGTTCTAGGGATTGAACCCAGAGGGGCTGAACACTAAGCACATCCCCAGGCCTTTTTGATATTTTATTTAGAGACAGTCTTGCAGAGTTGCGTAGGACCTTGCTAAGTCGCTGCAGCTGGCTTTGAACTTGCCATCCTCCTTCCTCAGCCTCCTGAGTCACTGGGATGTAAATAAAATTTTATTGCAACTCAGCCACTCAAAGTTCATTTACATTTTATTTTTTCATGTCACAATGGCAGCAGGTACAACAGAGACTGAAAAGTTTAAAATATGACTGACAAAGTTTAAAATATTTGTTATCTAGCCCTTTATCAGAAACGTTTGCTTACTCCTGGTCCAGAATTAGAAGAGACTATCTTTTTGTTATTTACACTGGAGCAGAGTGTTACCAGTCCGAGACCTGGGAAGTCCCGGATGTCTGAGGCAGGGATCTAAGGCTCTTGTTATGAGGATGGCTGACCCGAGGCTGCCACTCAAGTCTGACGGTTGGTGATGGCAGCCTGGAAGCTATGTTGGAAGGACTGTATCTGAATGGTATCTGGGTACTTCCAGGGAGATGAAAATTGTGCCATGAGTATTCAGGCAAGGAGTACCGGCTGGGAAGTGAACAATGCAGATCCATGTTCTTCCCCAAAGATAAACAGCATCCAGGGACAGCTTGGCATTGCCCAAGATGCCAGCACTTGGCATTGCTGAGGTTGGAACTGTAAACATACCCTTACTGGGGGTTTTAAATACCATTCACACTGTGACAGAAGCAGACAACAGACAGGAAAAGCCAAGGTCGGGCTGCAGCGCCAGCTTTAATTAAGGCTCTCATGCACTTACCAAAGGCTAGCGGTACACCAGGGTTTGTTCAGGGCAACATTTTGTGTAGTTTCCCGTTTGAGGGAGAGGGGCATTTTGTGCATCTGTGCAATCAAAATGCCAGCTAAAATGTTCCAAATTATTTAAAAATGAAAAACATAGACTGTGTGGCCATGAGTGCTTACTGGAGAAAGCAATATAAAATGTGGCTCCTGTTATTTATATAAAGACATCTATGCAGCCCTTAGATTGTGCTTTTCAAGTAGAAGAATATTAAGCCTATCTGCTCCTTATGCCTAATATCCTCTCATTCTTTAAAGTTAAGGAATAAGTCCTCCTCAATGATCCAAATCCAGAATGTTGTCTTCTGCAGCCCCTCATTCATTATTGTGAATGTGTTGTTGAAAAGGTGTATGCAAATCTAGGTTTTGGAACACAAATCACATTTTCAATGCACCAAGAATCCATTACTCATGCTAAATCTAACAAAATGTATTAGCTACTTTTGCATAAATCCAGATTTTCAGCTGTTGCATGGCTTCAAAGTGAGGCATTCTGCAGTCTGATAGATGTTGATAGCTGTCTTATCGAGTTGACTTGTCCATGATAAGCAGGGCTTGAAAATTCCTTGGACCACTGTTCCCTGGCAATGTAAGTATCTGGAGAATCCAACAAGGTGTGCATTCTCTCTCTGTGCAGTGATCTTTCATACATGTCCTTATTATCTTCCCCACATTCAACATTTTGGCTTTAATTGTTTTTCTTTCACAGCGTGAAAAATTGCCAAATCAACTCTGGCTGACTAGGTTTTCTTTTCCTTTCAAATAATTATATGAAGCATTTAAATTGTATAAGGGCACTAAACCACGTCTCAGACTGAGTATTCAAAAATATATTTTGTGACTGAAGTTGGTTGAGAATTCATTTGCATAAAAATGTCAGTATTCTTTCACTGAGTCCCTAGAAATATGCCACCTCCAGGCTATAAAGAGTGGCATGGCAAATGTGCTAATGATCCCCCTGAGATGGATAATGAAGTTCCAGACCGATTTGGGGTGAGGGCTGAAACACTGGTGTATACAGAGAGCAGAGGGGTGGGGGGACCTGAGTCTTGGTGTCTGCATTTGTATTTGGAAAACAAGAAAAGTTCAGATGTAGAACTCCTCCAAGTCATTATCCCCAGGACCAGCCAACCCTGGGGGTGGTGACACATCTTGGCCAGTCTGTGTGGCTTTGGGAGCATCACAAGGGGGCTTTGGGGATGGCTCTGTGAGTGAGGAGGCACTAGAAGCTGGGGGAGCAGAGATGGTTGTCACTGAGGATCTGGAAGATCCTTTGGTGAAGAAAGGGAGGGAAGCCCAGGAGGCCTCTGTGGCCATCCCGCTGACGGCAGGCAGTGGACCTTCTCTGGGACCCTTGCGTGTTGACCAGTGGCTGCTGCATCTTTCAGAGGGGAGGGATGTTTCCAGTGTGCTGCAGAACCTACTGGGTGCAGAATACGCAGAGACCACCGACAGGTCAGAGGAAGACAGTCGCAGGCCTGTGTCCACATCTGTCTCCTGGGCCCCCTCTAAGTCATCAATGGAGAGGAGGTGGCTATGCCTACAGTTCGATGGCCTGTGCCCTGGTGGATCTGTGTTTGAAAACCACTGTGGTTCGGCTGAGGAGGCTGGGGAGGGGCCTCCTGTGGGCAGACAAAACAAAGACTTGCTTCTCTGGAAAGACCAGGGGGCGCTGGGGGTGCTGCTGGTTTGTCTGGCAAATTCTTGCTGGTACCCACTAGGCAGGCCTGTCTGGCCAGGCCCCAGGAACCAGTTGTCATGCAGGGACGGTTGGCTGCCACTTGGTGTATGGCTCGGTACAGTGGCGCTTGGTGAAGGAATGGAATGAGCTTTCTTCTCGGAGGAGCAGCGTGCTCTGCTGGGTTTGGGAAACTTCTTGTGCACCCTCTGTGCCTGTGGAGGACAGAGGGCATATCTTGTTAGTAAAGACAGGGATGCGCTGTGAAACACAGCATGAAACACACTGTCTAATCCTTGAAAATTTCCAGCAACATCTCTGCAATACAGCATTACCAGAACTTTCGTTCTCCAAATTCAAAGACAAAGGCAGCAAAGTTCTGAGGAGCCTTAGGCAGACCAAATGCACCCACTAGTTGCAGCTAGTCCTCTTCAAAATAGGAAATAATACCTCTTGAAGTACTCACGGGAAGTGCCCAACAAACCAGCAAAAGGAATAAGGGGGGCTGGGGAGATAGCTCAGTCGGTAGAGTGCCTGCCTCGCAAGGACAAGGCCCTGGGTTCGATCCCCAGCACCGCAAAAAAAAAAAAAAAAAAAAAAAAAAAAAAAAAGGAATAAGGGCCAGGCTTTGTGTGTGAATGGAGCTAACAATTACCATGAAATGCAGAAAGAGTGTGTGCAGGGTTTATGCGTCTATCCCACCAAAGCATCACCACCATATGGAAGTGGTCTGGATGGGTTGTGCACAGACAATTTCTGATCACGTTGACATGAGACTGGATTTCAGGACACAATGCGAGGACACGCATTCCCACGGTTCAGGACACTCACTCCACCATGAGTGCGGGGCAATCAGGAGATCAGCATTTACTTCCTTGCTGTTAGGAACTACTGATTCCTCCCTATATTTTTCCTTCCAGGAATTAGGTACAGGTTAAGAGAATTGCTAACTACTGATGAATCCTGAGGATGTTCAGTTGGGCAAATAGTTTTGCCCTCTAACACCTCACCCCACCTCCTGTAGTACTCAGCCCTCCCCGCTGCCTGCACTGCGGCTCATAGAAACCTGCTTCTGCTGCATAGAACTGGGCTTCTCTCTTCCAGTGCACATTTCCACCTGTTCTGCTTCTCTGAAATCCTCCCTCTGGTCTGTGTCCAAGCCTACAGCCAACCTCATGATGCAAATTTCAATTAAATAATGGGTTCAAGGACAGAAGGTCTGGCTTTATTTAGTACAGAACCATCTGATTTATGAATCCCTGAAGTAACAAAAAGGGTCTGACTGGAGTTTACTAGAAGGGCTATTTCCTTCGAGTGACTATTTATCAGACTGAGATAACGGCCTTCACAGGAACTGGTTTTCTCATAGTCATAAAGGAAATTTAGCTCTGTTACAGGTAAAGGAGGGGAAAATACAACGAGAAACATTCTATTTTTGACCATATGAAATGTATACTTCATTGAAAGGATCAGAGACAAAAAGACATAGTTGAGACTACAGAATGCAATGATAGGAACCATAAGGGGGCACTGAGATCACACCTATCCAGTGGGACATGGCTCTCTTCAGGAGAGGTGGCCTTGCATGTGAGTCTTCGAGGGTGGGCAGCTGTGGTCCTAGAGGATGGCATGAGTGGAGAAGGTGTGTACTGGGCTTGGCAACTGAGGCTGGGGGTTGGCAGGCAAATGAGGGGCCTGTAGAGGCAGCAACAGTTTGGTTTGGTTGGAGTCCAGGTGCATGAAAAGCAGTGTGTGTACAGAAGGGCACTTAGGCCTAGAAGCACCTGAGCAGGGGCTGAGGGCATGAACCAGAGCAAGAGGGGACTCCAAAAAAGCAAGAGGAGTAAGTCATGGCTCTCGAACCATATGGATCCTGGATCACATGCAAATACCATAAACCTGCACTTCAAATCCTGAAGGCTTTATAGCAAGATGGTGGCACGGAGCAGGTGGAGGAGAATGGGTTGGATGGAGATAAGCGTGGAAACAGGGATACCACTTAGAAAGCGTGCAGACATCTTTCCTTCAGATTTGAGACAAATAAGCCACATTTGCAGTTATTTACATGAGATCCTTCTCAGTCATGGAATTAGATGTTCAGCATTTGCTATGAATTCGCTGCCTGGTACTCTTGATCCTCAGTCTCTGCACTGTTTGTATTTTTGTTTTTTTATCCTCATATCTTGCGGATACCAGCCCTTCCCTTCAGGCTCTGCTTAGCAGACTGAAATTCCCAAGTCGTTCTCCTAAGGGCAGCTTAAGAAGTGAAACACAAAGAGAATTAAGATTTTTGATAATGTGAATTATGGACCTTAAATAAGATGATGGAAAATGCTTTTAGGGCAGGTGCTGGGCAAGGTGTGTGTCTTCTCACTCCACGGGCCATGGTTACCATGGAGCTTCAATCTGGAGCAGCTCCAGACTTTCTGGGCCTGGGAGCCTTACTGAATAAGTGATGGGAAGGTTTGGGTAGAGATGAGACCTGTTTGGGTATGACTTTCTCACCAGCTTGTCACTTGGTGCTCCATTGTCCCTGAGACTCCCAACCCAGCCCTGTGAAGGTACTGTCCTGCTCTGCAAGGCTCTGGGCTCTGCAAGGGAGATCCTGCTCAGCACACACTTTGCCTAGTGCTTGGCCCATAACAGGAGCTTAAGTATAGAATGGAGAGTGGCTTCTTTGTAACAGGGTAAGGAGCAGCCCCAGAAGGCCCAGATGTGCCAAGAGGTATCACAGCTGGGTGGCTGTTAGAGATACAAACTGGTTTCCTCCATCATTTGAGTCTGGCTGAATAAGAGAAAATAAGGGGTGAAGCTGTTGAGAGAAGGAAGTTCTTGTGGATGGAGACGGCTTCTGGGGCGGGGAGGGGCAATGTTTATTAACTAGAATGGCTAATTTTTCCCAAAGATCCATTCTCCTGGGCTCCCAGTATCATTTTCTAATCCATAAGTATGTTCCACCTTGTGACTTCCATCTTTAGTCTTATTACAGAACCTGCTCTTGGTGAGGCTGTGAGCAGCCTGAGTCTGCATGAAGAAGGAAGCCTCTGTGGGTCCTGCTTCATGAAACTCGAAAGGTCAAGGTTTCCATGCAAGGGACTGCTAGGGAATCTTTACCTTTTGTTGTCTAATAAAACTCTTTCTCTCTTTGCTAAAACCTGACATTCCCTTAAACTCTTTCCTTTGACATGTTCAAGAGCCTGGAAGCTTTGAGTAGAGGTCTATTCTGATTCTAAGAGCTCCTCGGGTTCCCTCATGGTCACAATGGGACTTCCAGCTCTCGGGGGCTGCCCTCCTGAGCTCCTCCAAGGGATAACAGCATGGCCATGATATCAGCTCCCAAATCTTTCCACTGCCAAGCACAGTGGCTTTAGGCATGACTGACTGCAGACAAATACCCGGTGGCTTAGCGGTGATTTTTCTGATGATGATTGTTTAACAGAAACCCACCTGTATTCTTTTTTTCACTGCATGAGGAAGACAGGCATCCAGAGGAACCCTGTATTCTACTGCTTTGAAGAGAGATGGTACCTGGTCTTTTTCACTGGGGGATGCCCAGATGCACGGAGGTGCCTGCTGGGTGGGTGGAGTTTGGGGCTGGCACCATGTTGTGGGTAATACTGGGTGTTCTGGGGCAGCAACTGTGGGGAGGAGACTCAGAGCCTCCCTCCCCCACCTCCATCTGGGTCCAGGGCTGATGCACCTGCTGGATCTGCCTGGAGCTGACTTGGTGGTATTCCCTGGCTCTGTCCAGTGGCAGTAGGGTATTAACTTCTACAAGTGTGGTCTTATCTGACCTAAAGAAAACTGGCATGTGCAAAGGACAGAGATTCTTTATACGCCATCTCCTGGCATTGGCTTTGTTTCCTGTCTCTCTTGTCTGCTTAAGCAGAAACACTACAGGCTAAGAATGAATCATAGTAGATGTTTCCAGAGACTCTCCCCCAATGAACCCTTGCAATGAAACAAGAACCTGTATCTTGCTCACACTGATCGATATTTAGGAATATGGAGAGAACACTGAGTGTGTAAAGGAGAAATGTCCCAGTTGGAACATGGAATGGGAGACTTGTGCCCAATTCATGAAATGAACAAAGAAGCATTCAAGGATAGGAAGAGACCATTAACCTAGTGAAGCTAGGGGCTAACATTGGATCAGACCATGACCTTCTGGCTCAGTCACCAGATTCACAACCAAGAAACTACGACCCAACTGCCAGAGACATTGGGAGCTGACACCTACGTGCCAGACCAGATCCCTTAATGGAGAAATACCATCTTGCTTAATATTTCCCAATCCCGAGGAAAGCCCAGCCCCTGTGGGTATATTCCAACTAGTTATGGACCCTGAAAAAAACTTGAACTTCAAGCCCTGGCGGTGGTATCTTGCTCTTTAGATAGCCCACCTTGTGCCCTGCGAATGCTTACTGCTACCTTTTGCTGTCTAATAAAGCTTTTTTTTTTTTTTTTTTGCTAAAACCTGACATGTCCTTAAATTTATTTCTGTGACATGTTCAAGAACCTGAAGATCTGAGTAGAGATCTTCTCTGCCTCTGGAGAGACCTCTTTGGGCCCTCTCATGGTGACATTGTGGCTTCCAGCTCTTGGGACTGCCCTCCTGAGTTCCTCCAAGGGGTGACGACAATGGCCATGACATAGGCTCCCTATCGTTCTCTGCAAAGCAGTGCAGGCTAGCTGCCTCACTGGAAACCAGATGTTGTCTTTATTGCTATTTAAGGAACTTTCTCAAAGTAACGGGATAGCATTACATTAAAATTAATCTGTTTTGGGCAACCAGCCAGGAAGATCTGATTATGTTCTTCACATCACTAGAAAAGTGGGATTCAGGGTGGGTCCTTGAACTTTCCCTGTAACTTTGAGCATAGGTAGTCTGAGGTTGGGGATGTGAAGAGATCTGCAGGGGTCCACTGAGCCAAAGCATCTTTCTCAAGGATCCGGATGTCAAGAGGCTCATTCCTTGGCATGTGGGTAGAATCGTTTCTTCTAATATTCCCAGTAAATGTGATTCTGCCTCTTCTCAGTAACCCTTGCAGTGTCTCATTATTCAAGGTCAAGGAGTTCTCCTTTAGCCTCACTCCTCCTCTTTCTAAGGCCATTTCCTGATCTGTCCTTGGCAGAAACTTGACTGGTGACCCTGTCTGATGTCTAATGAACCAGTAATGGACCTTTAACCCAAAGGAATGATAACAATCAGAGGCTATCTCAAGGAAATTGGGCAATGGGTTCACATGAGAAATCAGATTTTTGCTTCAAAGAAAAGCCTCATATTTTGCCTCTCCTTTCACTTTGCTGAGGATACTGTCCAAGAAAGAAGTCTTTGTTGTCTGTTTTGAATGGTCAGCAGAAAGAGAGGAGGAGGATTGAGAGGTTTTCCTCTCAGGCGACTTTAAGTGAACAGAGCCTGTGCACATTTTGTAAAATCAGTGATGGTTTTAAATAGATGATATGAAGATTGGCCAAGGGATTCTTGGCAATCTTGGCCTGTCCTCTGCCCACCCTCCCTTCCCCTTTGCCTCAGATCCATCAGTTAGAGCAATGTGCCAATTCCATCTGTCATAGAATGGCAGGCAGTAGTATAATTTAGGGCATCAGAAAAGTATATTCCACAATTGGTAAAATGACAGTAGAGTGATAGTCACCCATCCCGACTGGCTTTCTGCCAAGAGTCCCAGAGCCTCCCTCATTCCACACTGCAGCTCTCTGAAGTGATCTTTCTAAAATCTAACTTCTTCCTCTTGGGCACACCGAAAAGTGGAATTTCTAGGCATAGAGTAAGCATATTTTAGCTTTGACAGATAGATGCCTTCAAATATTTCCAAGTCAGGTGTGGTGGTCCACACCCGTATGTGGGAAACCATTCTTACCTTGCAGAATCAGACTAAGCTGAGCCTCATGACCCAGAGGACTGACTTCCCGGAACTGGCAGACTGTCGGGGGGATGTGGCACTGTGGGAGTGGTTCCCTGTCTGCTTCTGCCATAGTCCCCCTAAGAAAGTGGCTCCCCTAACTCCACCCTATCCTGTCCATCACAGAAGAAACTCCTCCCAGTCTTGGCCCCCTTTACTTGCGTGTTATAAATAAAAGAGAGTTGGGAGACTCCATGTTGTTAGAGGCCAGAGCTGGTATGGCCAGAACCGTCACGCCCCCTCTCATTTAAAAAGAGTATTGGGGGGCTGGGGATGTGGCTCAGTTGGTAGAGTGCCTGCCTCGCAAGCACAAGGCCCTGGGTTCAATCCCCAGCGCCGCAAAAAAAAAAAAAAAAAAGAGTATTGGCTCTCGTGTGTTTATTGATTAGATAAGTTTATGGGTAATTGAGTGATTTATAGCCAACAACATCCTCTGGCAGTTAACCCTTTTCTCATCCACATGGGATGTGGCTGAGAGACCCCCACGCCTATAATCCCAGTAACTTGGGAGGCTGAGACAGGAGGATTGGACATTTGAGGCCAGACTCTGCAACTTGATGAGATCTTGCCTCAAATAAAAAAATAAAAAGGGTTGGGGATATAGGTCAGTGGTAGAGCACCACTGGGTTCAACCCCTAGCACCACCAAAACAAACAAACTGATGGGATCAACGTATAATTCTGCCCAGAATTGGTAAACATTTCAGTTGTTCTATACTCTCACCAAGATTTGGTATTGTTGTTCTTTCTAATTTTAACCATTCTGGTGGTATTTTTTTTTTTTATCATGGTCTGAGCATTTCCCTCATGACTGATGGCAAGGAACATCTTTCTGTTTCTTGGCCATCTGGATACCCTCTTTAGTGAAGTATTTGCTCTTTATACATATTCTGAATTCAGTACCTCTTAACTGTGTGCATTGCAAATATAATTATCCAGTCTGTAGCTTACCTTTTTATTCTCTTATTGGTTTCTTTGGGTGGATGTAATAATGTAATTTGCCTTTTTTTCCTTCCAAGGCTGGCACTTGTGCTGTTTTAAGAATTCCTTGCTACTCCATCTAGTAGCCTAACTGAATAGGGGTGAAGGACTAAGTGAAAAAGTGCCTGGATCCCTGAGGACTCTGGACTACCACATGGAGGAGAGAGAATTATGCATCAATTTTTTAAAGCATTATTTTTTAAGTCTCTGTCATCCTCATTTGAACTTGAACTTACAAATCACCTACAATAAATAAACAAGACATTTTTCAGAAATGTACATTTGCATATTTAGAGGAACTAGGTAAATTGGGAAAACTTCATTTAGTGCTATGAGGTTTTTAGAAGCTGGGTTAATTGACCTCTGGCACCTGCAATTACATGGGAATTAAAACAAATATTCATATTTACACATAACAGGTATTGAATAAATTCCTGCCAAATGAATTACAAATATATTATATACAAATATATGGTGCTTGTTATCAAGGAAATTTTAAGGTGATTTATATATGTATAAACATCTACATCTATATCATATATCATAAGTAGCAACAGATATTTGGTTTTGTAGGAAAAACATCTTGAGCACTCTGGTATTATGAACGACAGCAATATCAAATGATAAAGAGCGATTTTTCTAGTTAAGAAATACCTGAGGGGTGCCTTAGGGACCCACTTTGTGAAATATCAGGAGTGGCTCTTAGGAGACACTAAGTAGAAAGGGACTAGAAGAGCTAGAAGCCAACCAGGCTATCGATGCACAATATAATACAGAGCTGGCTGTCGAAGAGGAACAACAGTGAAATCAAGGTCATGTCTGAGCACTGGCATCTGCAGCCAACAGATCTAATGACAGAATCTGTCAAACAGAAAGAGAAGACTTGAGAAAGAGCACCATGCCCAGATACAAGTCTTTCTCTTTGTGCGAGTTCTGCGTTTTCCTCTGGATTTTGTCAGTAAGATTTGTGATTTACCCTGCCCACTGCCCACCAGGACTAGACAGAACTGATTTTTATATGGACAAAAGATCACCAGAATTTCATTAAATATCACTGATTTTAAGAAATTTCAAAAGAAATATTTGACACAATTCAATGACTGGATCCTAGACCTAGCTACCTGAAATGATAAGTAATAACTCAGGTGAAAATCTGGTTCTTTATTTGAACAATAATCAAGAGAAAGGGTATTTTGGGTGTGAATACTCCAGATAACGTCTCCTTCATTTTTGTTTGCTATTTCGGTGAGGGTATAATTTTGACTTGTAGAATTGAACTTTAACTAATTACTATATTCCAGGCCAAAGAATTATTTTTTTTTAAGTTAAAAAAAATTACACAAATGTACATCTGGGAGCCTGGCTGGAATCGTAGAGATTCAGTTTAACCCAGCGTTTCTCTAGCCCAGCATAACTGATATCTTAGGCTGGACAGTTCTTTGCTGTGGATGGCTGTCCTGCCTCTACCCACTAGTGACCAGTAGCGCCCCACCTCCAGGCTGCAACAACCAAAAAATGTCTCCAGATGTGTTTCCAGGTGGGAGACAGGTGCAGACTCCCCAGAGTGGGAATTGCTGCTAACCTTTTGTATTATGGAATTGTAATGCCCTTGCATAAACTCAGGGGTCAAAGTTTATGGGAATGCCTCCTATTATTTTTAAAACCTAATTTTTATTTTTATAAACTGATCCATAAACAGAGTTTTAAAAACAAAGTAGTTCTATGAAACTTCTACTGGGGGAGGAAAATGGTTCTACCCTTACCCCTGAGTCTTATTTCTTCGAGCAGCTCAGTTAAGAGAACTCTGGGCAATGAAGGAAGTGTTCAGTGTCTGCACAGATGGTAGCCACTAGCCTGCCAGTTCTTCCTGAGGGGACTCCCTCAATCTTCTGCCAGGGCAGGTGCTCTCAAAGCCAGCCATGGAGAAGGTTGGGCTGGTGAAGCACAGAGATCCCGGAAGTAGAACTGCTTCTGCTCTTCTAGGGAGCAGGGGAGATGTGCATTTGCTGAATCACCCTCCCGTCCTCACATGCCCCCAGCACCTCACATGGAGCTGGAAGGAGGTCTGGTCCTACTAAACTGGGTTGCCCTGCCTGCCTTTGAGAAGGAAGAAACTGGTCTGGTGGGAAGAGCTTCTCTGAACCTCAAGTGTGGGACACATATTATTTTTTACTTTTTGGCCTGGACTCCAACCATTAATTCAGTGACAACCGAGTTGTCAAAAAGGGTGATCAAAATTCAAAGATAGTACTATTGAAAGGCTGAGCCAGCTGAGCATATCAGAGGAGGAACCACACTCAAATTGAGCTCCCACCAAGGTCTACTAAAACATCTTCAATATGTTTCACTGGACTTAGCAAGTTTATATCACTGCTTTCATGATATCTGTTCATCTCCGTCCCCTTCCCACCACCCTCAGGGTGACCACCCCCATCGTTTTCTGAATCAGTGAATACACATATATTTGTCAGAAAAGACACTGACAGAGAGACCTCAGGACTGAGGTTGTCATGAAAATGTACCAAGAGGAAAAGAATTGAGAGCAGAATATATTTTGTAACATGAGCCAGTGCTTTGAATCCTGGTTGTCCCTAAGAATCATCTGGAAAGCAATGAAAAAATACCCCACTCCAGAGCAAAGGAAACCAAAACTGTGGGTGGGTCCCAGGCAGGTAAGTTTAATGTCCAGACAAAACAGGGACTTCTGCTTTGGGCCAACTTTCTGATTTTTTCCTTAGGCCAAGCCTCTCTCCTTCTCCCTTATTCAAGAGCCTATCTCTATCTTTACGGCCACTGAAATTAGGATGTTTTGAATGAGTACATATTTTCATGACTATGCATGCTTCAGAACTTGATTGCTTTCTGTGTCTTGCAATCTTCCAGCTCTACAAATCTGTGCTTCTGGAAGACTGTGAAGACTGAGACTCAGAAAACCATGCCTTGCTCGCTGATAAGCGGATGATGATACATAATGAGGGGTGGGAGGGAGACAAGAATGGAGGAAGGAGTGACTATATAGAGGGAAAAGAGGGGTGGGAGGGGTGGGAGGGGTTGGGGGGTAGGAAAAAACAACAGAATAAATCAAACAGCATTGCCCTATGTAAATGTATGATTACACAAATGGTATGCCTCTACTTCATGTACAACCAGAGAAACAAGTTGCAACCCATTTGTTTACAATTAAAAAAAAAAAAGTTAAAAAAAAGAAAGAAAACCATGCCTTGTGTGATTTGGGAGAGGCAAAGTCAGCATAAAGAAATATTTGCCTTGGGGCTGGGGTTGTGGTTCAGTGGTAGAGCACTTGCCAAGCATGTGTGAGGTACTGGGTTCAATTCTCAGCACCACACAAAAAAATAAACTAATTAAATAAATGTCCATTGATAACAAGAAAAATATTTTAAAAAAATAAATATTTGCCTTGTCTATGTTAATTCATTTACTTTCTTCCTTTTTTCATACAATTATTTTGGCTAAAGTATACTGAACTTGTCTTCCCAATTAACCTCTGTATGGAAAATGATACAGATAATGGAAATTCCAGAGAATGAGTTTCCACAGCCGTGTTTCCCTGTCAATAAATTTTTTTACTTTGTTCTTATCTGCAAGTCTGTTTCCATAACAAAACTTGCTCTTTAGCCTTGAATCCTCATCAGTTCTGCCCATTTCTATGGCTTATAGAAGCTTGCTTTTGCAGTATTATCTGTTAACAGTATTATCTGTTAAAACAGAATGAGTGAATATATTTGTAATGTGTATACCAGAAACACAAGGCTGCCTACATCAGAAGAGATCAACTGATGGCCCACAGAACAAAGGCCCAGGCTGAACAAAAGATCAAAACAGGGATGTCATTGCCATTGTAGATTCTAAACAGCAAAGACAGATTTAATCTCTTCCATAAAACTTCCCCAACTGGGGGAAGTGTTGAGTGTTGAGATTGGTCTCCTAAGGACAATACCTCTACTCAGCAAACAGAATTCAGGCCAGCACCTCAAAGTGTCCCAGGTTAATAAGAAGCAAGCACACTGTTATTCACAAAGCAATAGTCCTTACTATGTCCTGATCTCTCGTGGCTAAGAATTCTGTGAGGGCTTTCTGGGATGGTAAAAAGCAAGTAAAAAATTAAGTAAAAATAGTTTCAAAATCCCATTTTTGAAGGGATTACTGTTGAAGACACAGAGGCAGGAACCGAAGGACCCAAAGACAAGGGAGAATTTGACACGTGTTCAATGATGTCCATTAATGAAGCATCTTTACCAAGGACAGGTGGGATGTGAGTGTCTCTGTAATGTGAATGTAACATAAACAATGAGTTATCTCAGGTTTACATTTTCAGTTATGGCAACAACCTGACATATGGTCAGCCGGCCAGTTGCCTGAAGTACCAACCACTTTAACCTAGGGGGGACATGAGGGCTGGAGAACAAATCTGAGTCTGGGGTCCCTAATTCAGGTTAGGCCCACCCTGGAGTTGCAGAAGACCTTCACGAGGCCAGATCCCCATTTCCACAGAATATGAGTATAACAGGATCTCTCTGGGAACACTGGATTAGAATGGGCCCCCAGAGCTCATCCTTAACTCTCCCTGTTCCATAGTCAGGTCCTTGGAACTTCTACAGTCTTGGGGACCAGCCCCAATTGTACATGGACTAGTTCTGGCTAGATTAAATTAATCTTCCATTACTCAGGATGAGGGTCTACATAGTCAGTTAAAATTCTGGAATGTCAATGTAGGGTTTCTGATCTGCCTTTGTGTACAGAAAAAAATCCAAAAGTTACTTTTAAAAAAATTAATATTCAGGACTGGGAATGCATTTCAATGGTAGATTGTTTGCCTAGCATGCATGAGGTCCTGGATTTGATGCCCAGAACCATAAATAATAATTATAATAATAATAATAATAATAATATTCACTTAGTTATCAACTTCAAGTCTATTTTACTGATTTGAGCAACTCATAAATCTCATTATTCTTTTCAATCTAGCAGATATGAACAATTAATTTTTTTTTTTTAATAGTGCTGGGGATCAAACTCATGGCCTAAGCACTGAACCACAATCCCAGTCCTAATAATTATTTTTAAAGGAGCTTCTGTAGCTTAATTAATTTCCTTCAACATCTTAAATTGCATTTATATATTTAGTGTATCGATTTTTTTCTCTTTCTCTGCATTGCTGGGGATTGAACACAGGACCTCGTGTTCTACCTCTGAGCTGCACACCAAGCTCCTTGACTTTCTTTCTAAGAAGGTCTCATTAATAAACACAACTTGTGAAATACTTAAATGACTCTTATAAATCTAATCAATTAAACATATAAGCAAGTGGTCATTAAATTCTCTTAATATTTCAGTGTTACAAATTGGCTAAAATCCCTCTTCTATCTCTTATAGCCCTCAACTTAAAAGTACAAATCTAAATCAATTCTAAACTACATTTGAAAATTGGAATAACAACCTTATTTTAGAGGTCAACTTCTCTAAAACAACAAATTCTTAATATTAAACCTGGACAAATCAATTTTTAACCTAACACATAAACGTTTATATTGTAAGTTTTGTTTACTACAGTACTAATAGTCTTAGTTATACATTTTTTTGGTGGGGGGGGATTAGAAAAGTGTTCACTGAGGAGACAATTATGTCATTCCAAACAGTTTGGGGTTGCTTTTCTAGCTGACTAAGGTTCATCTGGACAGTGATTTTGGCTGGGAGGTGTCCAGAGAAGGAGAGATAAGGTAATCCTCTGCTAAGGTTGCCATAACAAGGATTCCAGAATTTAAAGGGATTGTTCCCTTGGCCCATCTCTCTGGACTTTAATCATTATCTAATTTCTCTCTATTGATAGACTTCTGCAAGCCTCTCTCAGATTGTGGCTCATTTTACTGCTCCATTGGTTCTCAGTGTTTTTCTCCTAAGATATTTAACATTTAAAGGAGGATTCAGTTGGATTCTACATTTCTCTGAAGACTTTTCTACCTCTGCAGTCCTCTGATAACCAGGTGTTCTTGGGTTACTGGAAGAGAAAGATGGAGTTGAACCTGGAAGGCCCAACTATTTGAAATGTTCCACTCAAACATGGTACTAAAGGAGGGCCCTCCAGTTCAGCTGGGCAACTGGAAGGAGGAGCAGGATTAGTGAAGAGATGATACAACTACTCATAACTCAGCTAATCCCTTTAGACTGAAGGGGATCTTAGTAATTTCCTTTACTGGTTTCCATGGCCCTACAATATGATGTCCTCTTGTGACCACTAATAGGTCCATAAGTCTCCAAAGAGTCTGCTTCCTCCTGAGGACCTAGTTTCACATGTTTATGCTACACCATTCTGCTCCTGCCAGCTAAGTGACCAAGTCAAGGGTGGACACCTGATCTAAGGGAAAGCAGTTAAAACTGGGCTAAGTCAACTGGACTCTCCCTTCTGAACAGACACACAGTGGAAGGTGGTCACACCAGTAGCACAGTAGCAGCCTGAAGCTGTGTCTAACAGAGAAATGATTAGTTCTGACTTAACCACATTTCCTCTGGTGAAAAGGAGACTAAAGACCTTATTATAACACTAAGAGAAAGTGGTAAAACTGTTTATTTAAAGATGATTGAGCCCTGAAAACTTCCTCCTTACCCTGTTTATTATTCCTTCAACTGTTTTCATTATTCTTTCTTACAGATAAAGGATGGAGATCAGCACTGAATTCTGTCCACTCCAGATCAAGTATACTACTCTGGTGGTTATCAAAGACAGAAACTCAACACATACCTTTAACAAGGGAGATTTAGTGTCCATTAAATTAAATTACAGCAACACTGAGGAGACGCCCATGCTGCTGAATTGCAACCAGGCCACAGGATAGGTGGAGCTGAAGGTTCAGATGCATGCATTGCCTTCTTTCCCTTCTCTGGCTTTCTCCCTGCAGGCCAGTGCCACTCCTCTCTCTCAATACGGGATGGTTTCCCCTTCCTGATGGAAACCACAGCTGCAGACCACTCCCAAGCTTTACATGTTGGAACTTTAGCCATCAGGAGGGAGAACAACTTTTTCTTTCCCAGTATCAGTTCTCAATACCAACCTGACACTGGGTGCACAGATAGTCTGGGTACATCAACTACAGCCAGGGAGGCAGGATTGGCCATTCCAATATGGCATGTTGGCTGTAGCTCCAGGAATGGGGGAAGGGTACTCTTACTGGAGGACTGCTGGGAAGGGGATAACTTGGTTGGCCACAATATGAAGCTGACCAGCACTGAACAGTAAGAGAAAGGCAACTTCGCCTTTACACTCAGACTATGGTTTAGATGGTTCAACACTAGCTGTTTCTTATCAACAGCTAAATTATATTCATCATTTATACTGTATGGGTGTCTTTGAAATCAGAAGAGAAGAACACTTAAAAAAATCTTACTTCTATGAAAGCTATGTGACAAGAAACCAGTGAAAGCTAATTGCTTGGTAATCAATAGGAAATGAACAGGCCAACAGCCTAATGTAGGCGTGAACTCAGCTCTTGTAGCTCAAGGTATTTCCTTGGCTTCTCAATCTCAGAAAGTAATTCTTCTTTTTAGTGGTTCAAGGGATAAAAAGCTATTTGCAATTCCTACAACAAACATTCCAGATAAGCAATACAGTAGGATTAGATAAAAAGGACCTACATTTTGGAATTTCAAAATAATATGTCATACATCCATATATTATATGCAAAAGGAGTGAATATGAATATTAATATGGACTTTCCTCCAAAGGAGGTTAATCTACATGTTGGCAGAAGTTTCTGGCTTGTGTTATCAGGGAATCTCAACCTGTATGAGGACAATTCTTCCTTGATTAAAGTAACTAAAAATTTTTAGGTGTGGATGGCTTAATCAAGTGTTTTGATCAACACTTGATGGGCTTCACCCTGCACATTTTAGAAAGTTGATTGAACCTATTTTCTCCCACAGCACCTCCCAATGTACTACATGGTTTTTGTTATGTCTCTTTTGTATTATCTGCTTCTTCCTGTTAGAATATGATTTCACCAAGGCAGGGACTTCTGTGTGTGCTGTATCCTGAGCTTACAGTGCCTGGTGCAGAGCAGGCACTCTATAAATTGGCTGAGTGAAGAACTGGTTAAATTTAGGCATGATATAAATTCCTCATGACCTAAATATTACAGGTCTGTGTGATGCCAGCAACTGCCATAAGGATTAATTACAGTAGCAGATGCCATGGCAGGACTTTTCTTGTTCCTAAGTCAGTACGTGGGCAGTGTGCATGGTGGCAGCCAGAGCCCTATGTGACAAGGCACACAGCCACATGAGAGGCAGGTCCCTCCCCGGCACCCCCCTGACCAAAAGTAGGTGGCATGCCTTTTAGAGTGACATGCTCAATCTTTTTGCACTTGCCACTTCTGCTCCTACTTATAGACATTTTTACAGTGGCTATAAATTCGCAGCATTGTTATTAGCAAGCCACTGGTCTACGTGGCTCATAAGGGGCCTCATCACCTTCTAAGATTTAGATGTCGAGTTCTGCCATAAACTAACACCTGCTCATACATTCTTACAGCATCACTGAATTGGCTTTGGGGATGGACAGTGTGGTCCTTAAAAGTACAGCTTTAGGTATTTATCTTAGGAGTGGAGAAAAATTGTTTTATATTTACCCAGCATATGATAGCTTTTATAAATTCTAAATAAAAATTTGGCAATGTCTAGTCAGTGGGCTCCATAGGTGAAAGGTCCCCAAAACTATACCCTAAAAATATTTGAAAATATGCACTCTTTGTTCCAGTATTTATTATAAAACTTTTCAAATATCCACAAAGGTTGAAAGAACAAAGCAAGAAACATCCCTATATCTATCATCTATATAAAATTATTTTTGTTCACTGGTATTGGGGATTGAACCCATGGGTGGTTTACCACTGAACTATATTCGCAGTCCTTTTTATTTTTTTATTTTGAGACAGAGCCTTGTTAAGTTGCTGAGGCTGGCCTCAATTGCCATCCTCCTGCTTCAGTTTCCCAATTCCCTGGAATTACAGGCATGTGACACCATGCCCAGCTATGTTCTCTTATTTCAACCTACACAGGTACATATATATTATCATTTATCTATATGTAGACAGAGGAGAATATGTATACATAATAGAAACCTATGCTTTTTTTTTTTTTTTTTTGCTGAACCACTTGAAAGTAATTTGTGGCACCTTTCCAAGAATGTTATAAATCCCATGTATGTGACTGAGATGGGCACACGTTCACAGGTGCCCATCAAGCATCTCAAATTCTCATCTCAGATGGGAAGGTGCTTTTCTGTGGTCTGGAGTGAGGCCCCTGATGTTGGGAGCCCTAGGCGGGTCACTGAATTCAGCAATGGTGGAGTTGTCTCTGTGCATTTGAATTCTTACTGGGTCATGATTAGCTCTGCGGCCTGGGGCAGGTGGTTAGAAGCTCTGATAAAGGTGGTGATGATGATGATGACAACAGCAGTAAATTCTTGACAGTCCTTCTGTGGGCCAGTATTCATTACTCTCAATTCTTTCCCCATATTTTACTCATTTCAGTTGCATAACATCAAGGCCTTAGCTACACTGGAACTACTACTGGCTTGCACTGGGGCCCATGTGGAAGGAGGACAGTGAGCGAGGGGGAGTGAAGGAGATGAATGAAGCCACAGAGGTCAGCAGCTACCAGCTAGCTGATGGAAACTTAGGCCTGGGGGAAGATCCGTGGCAGGGGCCCCGGGAAGCCCTTGGAAAGTCTTGATCATGATGTGGCTTTTGTGTGATGCATATAGCCTGTCTAGACCTGGAGTGCGCAGGGTGAAGCACAGTCCGATACGCCTCACTCAGTGTTCACTCTAGTCTTTCCACCCACTGTCACCTCTGTGCGAAAACCATGTGCTTTGCCTAATAGCAAATCTTTCTCTATTTCCCTGAAAAACAAGCCTCACCTTTGTGCAGTGTTGGTGGGAGAGTAAAATGGTGCAGTTACTAAGGGAAAGAGTACGGCAGATCCGCTCCTCCAAAAATTAAGAACGATTACCATACTATCTTGCGATTCCACTTCTGGGTGTACACCCCAAAGAAGTAGAAGCAGGGACTCAAAGAGATATTGGTGCACTATGTTCACAGTGGCATTATTTACAATAGCCAATAGGTGGGAGCAACCCAAGTGTCCACTGATGGATGAATAAACAAAATGTGACAGATGCATACAATGGAATACTACTGAGCCTTACAAAGGAAGGGAATTCTGACACGGATAAACTTTGAGGACATGATGCTAAATATCCTCAAAGGTGAAATAAGGCAGTCACCAAAATACGAAGACTATATGATTTCACTTATTTGAGGCATTCAGAGAGTTGTTATGGTTTGGATCAGGGGTGTCTCCCTGAAATTTTGAAAGCATGATCCCTAATACAACAAAGTTCAGAGGTGGATTAATCCTTTGAGAGTTGAATGGACTACTGGGTGGTAACTGTAGGCAGGTGGGGTATGGCTAGAGGATGTAGGTCACTGGGGACGGTGGCCTTGGGAACTGTGTCTGTCCCTGTTTCCCTCCCTTCCTCTCTCTCTGCTTCCTGTTCCTGGCTGCCATGAATGGACAGCTTCCTCCACCACACCCTGCCTCCCCCTCAAGCCCAGAACAACAGAGTTGGCCAAGCACAGACTGAACCTCTGAAGCTGTGAGTTCCAACTATACTTTTTCCCACTCTAGGTTGTTCTTATCAGGTATTTTTGTCACAGCAATGAAAAACTGCCTGACACAGTAGTCAAAATCATGAAGATAGAAAAATAGAATGGGGGTTGCTGGGGAATGGGGAGATGGAGAGTGGTTAATGGGGACAGACTCTGGATTTTCTGAGATGAAGACATTCTGGAGGTGGAGATGGTGATGGATGCACAACAATGTGATGTACTGACTGCGCAGCACTGTAGGCTTAAAATTAGCCACAGTGATAAATTCTATTTACCACTGTGATTGTATGTATGTGTGTATTTTACCATGATTAAAAATCAAAAGAATAAATCTCTAGAGCCCACCCCAGCCTTGCATCACATTCTCAATGCCATCTGTCTCTCTGTCCTCACAGAACTGGTGTCCCCGGTATTCCAGAGTGGATTGTCCAGTCAATTGCCTTGGTGCCTAAAGAAGAGTAAATCAGCTGACAGGGATGAGATCTTAGAAACTCTCTTCTAGATCTTGGAGACAGTCCTGTGACTCTATCTAGCAGCTCGTTTCCATTGGTGATTAAGTCCTGGTGTCAAGACATCTTCCCTTTTAAATCAGACTTGAAACATTTCTGTTGAAGCTAATTTCTCCTTTTGCCTTAGGAGGAGACTGAGAGCAGCAATGACTGTCTTCTACAGAGTATTCCATGGGACTTAGGGTCATTACTAATGACCCTGCTTATCTGAACAGTCTGCTTTCAAGATTTTCCAGCCTAAATTTGAAGTCTTTCCCTCACTGTGGACTTGAGCTTTGGGTCCTCAGCTGTGCTTTTGTCTAGCTTGAATAGACCCAGAATGGCTTCTTTTTTAAAAAAATTGTTTTATCTGTTCTAATTAGTTATACATGAGAGTAGAATGTATTTTGATATACTATATACATATATATGTATATATATATGGAGTATAATATCTCATTCTTCTGATTGTACATGATTTAGAGTTACATTGGTCATATAATCATATATGTACATAGGATAGTAATGCCCAATTCATTCTACTATCTTTTCTATTCCCATTCCACTCCTTTCCCTTCATCCTTTGTTTAATCCAAAGTACTTCTATTCTCCCTTTCCTCACACATACACACCTTATAGTGAATTAGCATCCACATACCAGAGAGAACATTCAGCCTTTGGTTTTTTGAGAGTGGCTTATTTCACTTAGCACAATAGTCTCCAGTTCCCTGGAATTGCTTCTTAAGGAGAACTCTGGCCCTGTTTATGAACTCTCGTGGCAGTGAGTGGACTTTCATTTGAGTTGTGTCCTTGTCAGGCTTTTCAGAGATCCCAAGGGGGTGACAGTACACAACTCAGCTTGAATAAGTTACAGTACATCTGACTGTCCTTTACCTGCAGGGGACAGGTGTTCTCCAGGCACTTGGTTGAGAACAGAAAGGCAAACTAATTGTTACTTGCTAGCTTGGAAACAAACTTTGGGGAATTATCTGAGTATGCATTCCTTCCTCTGGGACTTGGCAAAGTCACCCGGAGCTACAGACAAGTACTACCTTGTTTAGCCCAGGCTCTCTCTGTGCAGTGGCTTTTATGAATTGCACTTGCCCTGGTCTGCCCTGGGGCAACACATAGAGTTTCATGAGCCACTGCTGTGGTGATTTTAGAGGAGCAGTTGAGGAAAGGCTGTTGGCACCACTATGGACATGAAAAAATACGGGGACTTGGCTTCCAGGACCCAGAACCAGAGATGCTTGTACATCTAAATGGGTTGATTTTTTTTTTTCCCTTATGGACTCTGCATCACATCATCGATGATTTCCCATTTTGCTTCATTACTAGAAAACTCCAAGTCAAATTTGGAGCCTATTTTATGAAAAAACACTCTCAAACAGAATTTTCTGTCATGTTGGAAATTTTCTGTATCTGTACTATTCAATATGGTAGCCATTAGCCACATGTGGCTGCTGAACAGTTGAAATGTGTCTAACGTGACTAAGGAATGGCATTTTAAATTTAACTTAAAATTTAAATTCCAGTGGCCACATGTAGTTTGTGGCTACCATTGAAGGGCCTGACTCTAGAAAATATATAGGAAATGACATGCATTTTGGATATCACACTGGGTTTTTCTTATTGACATTTGGCCTTTACTTCAAGTTCTTCTGTATTTGTTTTTATTCATCTTTTTGTTTAGCATATATTTTTATCAGCCATCTTAAATCTCTTTTAAAGTGTGAGATCTACATATAAATACAAAAAAAAAAGACATTCATTCCCAAGTTTTTTAGAAAATTAGATACTTCTACTTCTCCCTTTTGCATATTGTAGAGTAATAACATAGTTCATTCAAGGGCAGGGAGGCCCAGGAGTAGGGAAAGAGGCCTTTTCTTCTGTTTCAGTGTCTGTTCTTTTTCTTTAACTTTGTGCTGCCTGTACAAATCAGTTTGTGAAAATTCATTGAGCTGTATGTTTATGACTTGTGCACTTTTTAGTATGTGTATTATTTATTGTCTTCAATCAAAAGAAAACAAAAACATAAAAAGAGAACCTATTGGGTTCAAAGTATAACACTGGTTCAGTCGTAGGGGAGGTGGAAAGATTCATTACAGTCTTTGACTCCACATAGCTGTAGTTCAGTATCATCAAGCATCAATGCAAATTTCTAAGATGCACTTTCCAGATGGATATCAGACAAGTGATGAGGCCAGGGACTCCCCACTGCCTCCCGGCCTTCCCTCTGGACTGGGGAACACTAAGAAGGAAGGAGAGATGAGTTTCAGAAGAACAGCTTTCTCCCTCTTATCTGATCTTAGTAAAAGGCATCTCCTAGTTCTTATGAGAGACTGAACAGCTTCCAGAAAAAGCATCTCAGCTTTTCTCTTTCACAAAAATTAAAAGGGGAGGACAAGGTCTCTGGTACTATATGGAATGTAAAGTTAATGCAGCCAGGTAAGAAAGTAAAACGCAATTTAGATTTTAACAAAGCAATGAAAAACTACTCAATCGAGATTTTTTTCAGTGTATAACTGTATCCAATTGAACAAAAATTTTATCTTAAACATTATAATTGAAAATAGACTTAGGGAACATAGTGTGCTAAAGAAAACATGGATAAAGAGGTATTGACTGGCCTGACCCCATGACCTACATAGCTTAACTTTGCTGGAGACTGAAATATAAGTTTTTTACTTTGAAAAGTAACTTAAGGAGATGGATATGTGTATATCCCATGGTAAAACAGAAGGCTGCTCTCTGTAGCCATGCAAATGAACAGCAGCCTCTTCTAATGGCCATTATCAAGAACTGTGAGGAGGCTATTTGTTATTTCTGTTCATGTTAATCTGACATACTACCACTCAACATACTACTACATTGAATAAAGGTCTGCATTCCCAAATCCCAAGATACCAATCTTTTTTCTTACTTTCTGACCAATCCTCCTAACTTCAAAAGCCTGCACCTGTATAGCCATTTAAATGCACAGATTTTCTTTGAAATATTCTTTCATTGTTTCCTCTAGCTGAGCTCAGGCCAAGTTTCCCTACTTTGTTCTTTCATTTATGTTATTAGAAGGATCAAGAGAAAAAAGCCCTCCCATTACTACACAAAGGGAGGAATCACTTCAGGAATAATCACATTCATTTTGGTCTTTTAGTATAAACATAATCCTTTGCATCTCATTAACTTTTACTTGGTGTTACTGTATTATATTTTGCATAAGGAATTGGCAGTCTGTGAGTGCAAATGAAAAATTTTCTCACATTTCAAAGGGGATTATAGATCCAATGCTAGAATTCAGTTTACTCAATAATAAAGCAACATTACTTAGTTTCTTCAAAAGGAAGTCTGAAAATTATCTGATTCCTATAAAAGGTGAATATCTCAAGGTAACTTTTTTTTTTTTAAAAGCTAGAGTCTTGCCAAGTTGCCCAGGCTGACCTTGAATTCCTGGGCTCAAGTGATTCTTCTGCCTCAGCCTCCTGATTAGCTGGGACTATGGGTGTGTGCCACCGTTCTTGGTCAAAGTGACCCTTCTGACTTGAGCAATGTGCCTTGGCTGCATTTTGGACCAGTTATCTGACATGTGCCAAATTCTCATTGCATCTCATGCCATGAGGAGTATAGTTCTCATGCATACCATGAAACCACCTGTGATTCCACTACCTGCACCAGCACCTCTGAAGGCAATGTCCCCCAAGTGGCTATCAGCTTTCTCTTTTCAGATAGAGAAGCATGAAAACCAGATGACAGAGGTAGAGGTTTTTCAGAGGTTTTTCAGGTTTTTCAGAGCCCTATGGGCCTGGAACTGCCTTACCTATTAATTCAGGAATGGCCTAAGTTGGAAAGAGCCTATATCAGGTAGGCCAGATATAGGAAGTTCTTTAATTTCTAGGCTGAATTTTGCATTATTGAATGTAATCAATTTGCTCTAATGAATTTGGAATACCCACTGAAAGGATGAGAGGAGAAAGGTGGCCAGTAGTGCCACCAAGATGCTGGCCATGGAAGAACTGGGCCAATCTCCTGTCCTTAAATGTGTTCACTCAACCCTCCCTAGCTGAGCGAATGCAGGAACTCCAAAGGCATTACTTACACCTCCAATGTTGAGAAGGAAGTCATTTTTCACAGGAGCACAGAATTTTAACAACTACTGCCAGCAGTAGAGGGTGGAAGGGGAGAAGGCAGGGGAGGTGACAGAGGAAGGGAACAGATGTCTTCTGCATGCAATGTCATGTACTTCACAATTATCAAGCACGTGAGCTTTCCTGAAGTTCCTTTTTCAGAGTGAAGATTACATTGGTACAGACTCCCCAAAGGTGAAGGAATAGATTCAGAAACCTTTAATAGCAAGTTCCCCAGGTTAGAGGCTCTTGTGACATTCTCCTGGAGCCAGGAGCATTTAGTGGGTGCTCAGAGGGCAACGGAGGAGGTACCTAGGAGAACTGGGCGTTCACTGAGGCATGTACATTGCAGCAGAATGAAAAGAGACAGTGGGAAGAGGTTTTCATCCTCCTCTTTTGTTTGGATGAAGTGTGGAGACATTGTCATGGGGTCTGGGACAGACAGACAACTACTGCTTTCTCCTTGTCCCTAATTCCTGGCTCTTTAACAGGCACCAGGGGTTGTGGCAGAACTGACTGATTTATTTCACAGTTCTGACAGACAGACACACAGACAGAGCTCCCCGGGTACCTGCAGAAGGATCTTGTTGCCATCGTGGTCCTCGGTCTGCCAGCGACCCTCACTGATGGGGCTGCAGGGGTTGGGTAGGAGAGGGACCAGCTCGCCTATGTCCTTGACCCGGAACTCCAGCACAGAGGAGTCGGTGGGCACCGGGTTCTGGTCACAGGGCAGTCTTTTCAGGGAGAACTGGATGTCTACATCCAGATTGGAGAAAATGGGGAAGATGCAGAAGTCCGCTTTCCTCTGGCTGGGGCTCCGGCGCAGGATCAGCTCGTAGAACTGGAGGCTGTCGGCGTAGCTGTCGTGGCGACAGTAGATGGTGAAGCGCACGATCTCCTTGCCGTAGTGCACGGGTCGGATGGCCCACAGCGGGGTCCCGGGGGCCAGCGTGAAGAAGTCCTGGCTGCAGGGCAGGTAGGGCAGGAACCTGCCGTGCACACGTTCCGTGTGGTGGTGGCGCCAGGGAGGCCGCTGCAGCATGCGGTGGAGCTGCAGGATCTGCTCCTCGCCATACTCCTCCTGCAGGAACAGCACCACCGCCAGCGCTGGCTGAGCCCCCTTGGGGGACTTCCTCCGCCGCCGACCAACCCGCCTCTCAGACACCCGGAAGAGCGGAAGGTCTGGGTGGATCCATGCCAACACCTTGTCGATGGCCTCCTGCAGCGGCTGGGACTCCCCAGGGTCTGCGATGATGTGGATGCTAACCAGGAAAGGGTCTTGTGCCTCTTCCACAGAAAGCTCACCTGGGAGCACACATACAAGAATGAATGAGTAAATGAACATGATTATTCCGTTAGGGTTCCATCTTGGCAGGAAGAGAAGCTAAAATTCTAACTCAACTGAATCTTCGATCTATGACTTTCTGATCCCAAGTTCACATGCAAAAAACTACTAGGGCAGCATCCTAGCATCCAGAGAGAAAGGGCTATTGCCAGGAATGGTTTCCAAGCTGGAGAGTCTTAAGGAAACCTTGGGGTCCTGTACTTCATCAGCTTGGTGCACTTTCTGTGGGTTAACAGTCAAGGCTCTGCGGATTTGAAAGGGATAACAAGTCCAAAGAGAAGAGGCTGGGGTACCATCACCTGCAGGCCATTTGGTATTTCCTAAAATAAACGTAATGCCTTCCCCTGTAAATGGTTATGGTTTGGATAAGGTGAGCCCCAAACGCTCCTGTGTTAATGCAGGAGTATGACTGGATTGTGAGAGCTGTAACCCAATCTGACCATCCCTCTTTGAATGGACTGGGTGGTAACAACAGGCAGGTGGGGTGTGACTGGGGCGTAGGTGGGTCACTGGGGGTGTGCCCCAGAAGGGTACAGATTCCCTGTGACCTCTCTCCCCTCCCTGTCTCTGCTTTCTGATTCTGACACCAGCTGAGCAGCTTTCCTCTGCTGGTCCCTTCCACCATGATGTGCTGCTTCACCTTGGGTCCTGGGTCATGGAATTGGCCATTTATGGACTGAGACCTCTGAAACGGTGAACCCCAAATACACTTTTCCTCCTCCAAGCTTTTCTTGTTGGTATTCTTTTGTGATACACAAGCTAACTAAACTATTTCTAGTACCACGGCACTTCCCTGGTTTGGTTATTTCCTTGGTTTTTTGTTCATTCACTTAACAGACTCTTAGGGGCTCCTTCCTCTATGCCTAGCACTGAGTAAGGCACAGGGCATACAGAAGAGGACAAGAGAGACATGTGCTTGCCCTCCTGGAGTATACTCCAATCACTAGCTAGGTCGAGGTCTGGCAGATAAGGTGTCCTGTCCATGCTCCCCCATTGGAGGGGAAGAACACCCAGGGGACAAGTGCCGTGTCCGTGCTGTCTGTCACAGCTCACTGGGGCAGTGGTTAGGGGTGGGGAGCAGGAGGAGACCAGTAGCACCCAGGTCAGGCTGTCTTCAGGGCCTCTTATTGGACCACGTCTCCTCAGAGCCTCGTACATTCTGAATGGGTCAGCTACCTTCCTCTGTCCTCCGTCAGGATAGCTGGAAGCATCCAATGCAAGTGTGAGGCTGACAGTATAATGTGGCGACACTTTCCCATGGGGTGACATAGTGCTGGCCAGAGTGGCACATTCCTAACTCAGATAATTATACCTGGAAAAAGCTTGCTCTGTCAAAAGATGCTCTTCTTTGCCTTTTTACATACATTTTGCATACATTTATATAAATTTTTTTGATCAAAATCTAAGAGCAATGAAGATATCTTTAGGCCAATTGTGATTATCTGTTATCTAGACCTGTCTTCACTCATCTGCCTGATAATGTCCACAAGGGATGTTAGGCAGAGAGTAACCAGTGGTCAGTAATGTCTGGTAAGTGTGATATGCGTTTAGGAACTGTAAACCTCAATCCATTCACAGGATCAAAGGTTTTTTGTGTGTGTGCGTGGGAGGTAAACAAGATATTATGAATGGGCTTGAGTCCATGTGCACCTGCAATAACAGGGCTTTGATTTTGTAGGATCAAATATGTCTGAATTTTCATCCTGTTAAATATTTCACTTGAAAATACTTCCTTTTGTTGTTACCTTCTTTCTCACTCACTTATTCACACATTTTTTGAGCAATCAATATGTACAAGGCCCTAGGGATACAAGGAAGCTGGCACCACTGGGAACCAGCAGGGAGTCTGTTTATGTAGATTCTGGCACAAACATGCTACCTTAGAATTGTGCAGTGTGCAACTTGCACCACCCCAGGCAGCAGCACTTGAAAACAACCATAAGCTGCAGGTGAGAACTTCATTATTTAAGTGGGAAACAAACCTAAAAGATTAAAATTCACTCTGACATATGCCAATAAGGAATGCAATAGAATAGCATCTTGGGACAGGAGTCAGACTCTGAAATCAATATGAGATAAGGACTATCTATAGGGCAATATCACCACTGAAAATCCCCTGAACTTCCAATGAAGTTTTGGATGGTACTGATCTACAACAAGATAACACAGCCAGATGTGCAGATGTTTCTTTGGTTGAACACCAGATGAAGTAGCCAGCTTGCTGCAGAGCCACGTATAACAGAACAGACCCTGCACTAAGCAAACCAAGCCCTCCTTCCCTCCACAAGAGGCTTTTGGGAGCTGAGAGCCTTCTGGAACCTAAGGATGACTAAAGTCCCAGTTTTCTCAGAATCATAGCATACAGTGGCAGGGGAATTATTTCAACTGTCCCTCTTTCTCCTTCCCTCTCTCTGGGAAAGAATTCATACGCGTTAGGTACAAGCATGATGATGCGACTCTGACAGAGGCTTTCTGAAGAGGGCACCCTGTGAACTGGATCTTGAAGGGTAAATGGCATCTCACTTAGAATAACCTCAAATGTGGGAGAGATTCCCGTGGGAAGAGGGAGACTGTTTATGAAGGCACACAACTGTACAAAAGACACAAGCACATTTGGAAGGGGGTGGCGAGTCCTTCTGAAACATGGCGACAGATGCAACTGGAAAAATGGGCTGGAGCCAAGTTGTATGGGCGTCAGCTCGGTTTGGTCCCTGACGGAAGGTTTCAGTACAGGGATGTCAGGATCAAGTCAGGGAGGAGGTTAACTACAGATGAAATAAGGAGCTAAGGGATTAGTAAAGGGTCCAGAGAAGGAATGACCAAGTCCTGGCCACAGTCCACACTGTTGGCCTGAGCTTTCTGTCCCACCTGTATGTCTGCTGTTGGTCACGTGGCTTTGTAGGTCCTCCTGCTAAATATGTGAGGTGTTCCTCCCCACTCTAACCTGGGACTAGGCTACATGCTTAGGTCTGGCGAGCAGAAAGTGAGTCGTGACATGTTTTGGCTGACCTCCTGTGCTTCTGACGCTTCTCCAAGAACATGCTCGGGTTGGCCTGCTGGTTGAGGAGGACGAGACACACCTGGAGTGGTCACCTCGCTAAGCCCAGTCTCGATCCCACGACGTGCAGACACTCAGAGATGTGGTAAGAGTCACCCGGCTCAGTCTGGTCTAGATTCACTGACCCAAGATGCATAAGGAACAGCAGATGACTTGTTCCAAGGCGTGAGTTGGGGCAGGGGGTGGATGTTACAGAGCATTTTTGCGGATGCAGACAGAATCAGTAGCCAAATAGAAGAGGCACAGAGTTACAGACCATTTTGGAGGCCCATGTGGCAGGTCCTGGAGCCCCCAGGCTTGGGGATGGAATCCCAGAAAAGGGAGGAGAGGAATGTCCTGTGATGATTCTGGCTAAGTAATTGATCGGATGTGATCACTGAGAGAGGAAACAGAGGCAGACGCACAGGAAAGAGGAGTCCCATTCTGGCCACTTGGCTTGAGATGTGTGGATAACTTCCAGGATTTTGGCAATTAGACCTTTGTGTTGCTGAGGTGATGGACTGAATTTAAGGAAGGACTGTTAGATCATATTCTTGCTCTTATACAGTTATCTGGGAATTGCGTGCCCCCATATTAATGTGTCTTGAAAATCCATCACAATGGCTTAGGGAACAATCGAAACGCAGGGATTACCTGGCCCTTTGCTGGCTCTTCCTGCCTGCCTGGCTTCTTTCCATTTCATTGAACATTAACCCCACCATCAGCAGTACAGTGGAAGCAAGAGTAGTGACCAGACTAACCAAGGAAATTTCCCCCCGTCAGTAACTCCATTAAAGGAAGAAGGTGCCACCATCACTAACAGGTAGATTCCCTTTTCCATGAGGCCCTGAACTCTCAATACTGGAGACCTGTCATTGGTAAATATCAACCAATGTAAAGGGACAGAAAGGCTTTGTGCAATCTGAAGATGAAGAAATTTGCTTGAGAAAATGACAGATGAATGAATTCTATGAGACAAAAAGATATGTGGAGTAAAGGAGTATTGGGAAAAGAGTTCTTGGGAGCATCAGGTCAGGTCCCTGTAAGATCCTGACCCGCCCACAGGGTGTGCATGCAGTCAGGGACCTAGAGTGACATGTTTGCTAACAAGTATATTTTCCTGGTGTTCTACACACATGAGCTTTTTTAATCCTTGCAAAAACTCTGGAAGGGGGTGTTATTATTGTCCCCATCTTAAAGAACAGGAAATTTAGGCACAAAGACATGAAGTCACAGAAGTAAGAAGTAGCTGGATACTCTCTGCAGCACCAAGATCTGTGGGTCCCATAGTCCCGTTCTTTCTGCTAGATCTATTTCTTAGCAGAATGACCAGCTGCCACTCACCCTCTGGCCACACTACTCCCACCTTGCCCCTCTTCATGACTCTCCCACCTCCTTCTATTGGCCGCCTTCCCAGCCACCAGCCAATAGCTTCATGTCTTGGACACTCATTAACATCTCTTTCTTCTGTTCCTGGGTCTCTGAGGGCCAGAAGCTGCCTCCCTGCTGGCACATGCCCAAGTCTTTTGATCTCAGCACTGCCCTCCAGGGCAGCTCAAACAGGCCAGCAGCACAGTGGGCGCGCTGGGGAAAGAAAAGCAGAACACTGACCCTGAGAAAGCCCGCTGCCAGGGGCGGGAGAGGCCTGGGTGTAAAGAGGCCCCGGGGGAGGGGGTGTCTGAATCTCCCAAACAGAGTTGTCAGGGCGCTCAGCCTTGCGCCACCTCTAGCAGTCACACAAAGGTTTCCCGGAGAGCAGTAACAAAGGCCATGGTGAAGCCTGCATGGATGAGTGAGTGTTTACAGCTCAGCAAAAGGGCAGGATGCCCGGCCTCGGCACAGGGGATGGGCTGCAAGGCATTCCATCAGGCCCCGGTGTGCCTGGCGGCCCTGGATGCAGCCAAGAACAAGCAGGCAAGGAGAAGCAAGACCCGATCTCCTCCCGACCATGTGGATCAGGGAGATGGACGGGGCTAAAATCCTGCCCCAGGAGAGCTAAGGAGAATGGGCAGTGGCATTAGTATGCTCTGGCCACTGCATGTGACCCTGAAGCACACAGACTCAAAGAACCACAGAAAGCAGCTCCAAACTGTCATCGGGTGCTAGGGTTACACACACCCCAGGGAAATCTGCCTCTGTGGAGCTGGATGGGAAACCAAGTATTTGAGGGGAAGGAGAAAAAATGTGAATAATTAATTGTCATGAAAAGCCTCTAGGCCTCCCCGGAGAAGCAGAGACAACACATCCATGGGATGCACTCTGCCTTTATCATATCTATTACCTGTCCTCTCCAGAGACCTCAGAGAACACCTGTTCAGTCAGGGAAAAACAGGCCAGACAGGGACCGGCAGCAGGTAGGACCTGCCCACTGCCAGCTAGAGCATGGGAGCCAATCACACGGTATCAACCAGGCTTTCAAATTAGTGTGCATTTTCCAAAAGGAGGAGGAAGCCTCTCATGTGATTGACACATAGAATTTCCTTTGTGAATGTAAAACAAAAATAACTTTAAGGAAAGCAGCACAAGATCATGCCTTCTATGAGGCAGAAAGTACACAGAGAACCTGGGTATTTGTCATATTTTCATCCTTCCCCGTACATCTTTTTGGCCACCTAAATTTAGCAACAGAAAAAAAGTGTAGACAATATCAAACATTCATTAAATCTTATTATCTGCCAGGTACTGTCTTAAATGCTTCACATACATTATCTCATTTAATCTTTGAAACAATGCTATGATAGAGGCATAGTCTCTCCATTTTGCAGCTGAAATGTTAGCTGAATTGCTCCAGGCCATTTGGCTAGAGAAGGGGCTGCCTGAACCCCAAATCTGTATGAACTCCAAATCTCTCCCCAACTCCTGCGGCACGCTCTGTCACCTCCCAACCTCACCATCCTTAAAATTAACCTGTCAGTTTTTTTTTTTTTTCCTCCAAACCTTAGCTTGCTTTGCTGGGGCTCTGCACCTATGGTTCTGCTCCTTCAGCCAACTTGGGTGAATGATTCTGCTGTGAACAGATGGACCATTTCACTTAGGTGGGCATCCTACACTTGAAAGTTATGGAGGAGAGGGCAGGGGATCACGGCCCTTCTGAACGACAGACTGCTACCTGGTAATCTCTGCACTGCCTGCACCAGGGCCCCACACCACCATCTTCTGCAGCCTGGGACCTGCACTGTCTCCTGCCATCTGGTACCTCCCAGACTGGTCCACCTCCTAGAACTGGCAAACTGCTTTGTCCCTAAAGCACCTGTTGCCCGATAGCAGGCAGGTCCAGTTGAAGGTCAAGGTCTCTCATTCCAAAGAGATTGCCTGAACTTGTCTCAGGATATGACAAGTTCAGCTACCTTTCCAGAATCTTTAAGCAACTATTGATATCACTGTCCTCTTAACCCAGTTTGTCACTGATGCTTTGCAAATCAGTTGCAATGATTTATTTAATCAAGGCATGTTTATTGAGCACATACCATGTGCCAGGCACTATGGGATACAATGGTGAATAAAACAGCCTCTGCCTTCGTAGGGTTTATAATCTAGTGGGGGAGACAGACAAAATACAAATATATAAGATGAAGTTGGGTGGCTATAGATACTTCACTAAGCCAATGCCTGTTCAATGTAGGTAGAATGAGATGTTTCCAAGGCAGCAGCCATAACCATCTACCCTCCACTGAATAGATGGCCACACAGCTTTCCAGTGCCCAAACTACTGCTAACACCTCAGTGCTGCATGAGCTCCAGGCTGCCAGACCCTGCACAAGGGCATGCCCAGTGTCTAGGGGCCGTCTGGCTTAGGGGAGCTGGTCCTAGATCCTAGATTGAGGCCCTGTAACTTCACACGCATGAGGGTGAATAAACCCTCTATTTGCATTTCTAAAGCCCTGCTCCCTGTGGCTGAATAGCTCCCAGGCCTTGGATACTGGCCTGCCAACCAGACCCACAAGTTCTGGTGGCAGAAGACCCAGGTGAGCTGGGGGAGGGGGATCAGACACACAGCCAAGACATGTGCAGGCTGGCCCTGTGAATCAAGATCAGATCAGAAGACAGGAGGGAAAGACTCCAGAGGGACAAGAAGCACAAGATCCACAGAGGGCCACCTCACCCTCACCCTCCATTGAGCCAGAATGCCAGAAATAAATGCCCTCAGGAAGGGCCTTCCAAAATCCTTCCTGGGAGAGTCTATTCATCTGGAATGCCATGAATACCCTGCCTTCCTTGCTTTTTTCAATTCTTTTTTAAAGCCCTTTGAACCTTGGAACTAATGAGAAAATTGTAGGCAATTCCCATACCCCACCAAGATTTAAGATAAACTATCAGATTTTCTTAAATTTTTGTAGTTTTATAATTAGACAAGGTGGTTGGTCAGCCTGCAAATTTGGGTTGTGCAAGTGGCAAGGCTGGTCCCAAGGCCAGATCTAGCAGCATTAGGAGCAGTGTTAGGAACTGGGGATGTGGTGGCAGTGAGGTGACATACAGGGTCTCTCTGACAGGGGATCCACGTTAGGTTTATAACATGGGTAATAAGATTCTCCTCCCTTGGACTGAATTTCCGGATCTTTTGCATACTGGCAAGTAGAATGTTGACTGAAATGGTTAAACCAAAACCGGGATTTCCATTTGGCAGAACAGAACACTACAGGATCTTTCTGATGCTTGGGCCCTTTCAAGCTTTTTGTAAGCAGGATGCTTTGCCATAACTGCAGCTATTTGCTCTCCATTTTCATCATCTGTTGCAGAAGCACAACAGGAACCTGGCTGTCTGATTCATATCCCTGAGCACATTCCAAAACCAGGACATTATTAAGGAAGACATAATACAGAGGGTAAGGTGGACTTTAGAGACCTGTGTTTTCTTCCACTCGGAGGTGGACCATCCATTTCACTTTCGAGGCACATTTAAACGTCCATCAGGTCCCGACTCCTGAAATACACTCCTGATGAGAGGAGGAAGGGGAAGCAAAAGCTAGACACCAATCAGAGATACAGCAAAGACACTTTAAATTCTGACTTCGCTTGACATGGATTCTGCGAGAGGACCAGAAGATTCACATATAATGAGTCTGTAACAAATTCTGCTGGAAACACTTAAAAACATATCTAGCCTATTTGTGTAAGTCCTTAGGACTATAATGATTTTGAAGGTTTCTGAGATGATAACACAGGTCTGAGATACACCAAGGTCCCAGGCTGAGTGATGTTCTAAGACCCGTTTGTATAAAAACTTAAGGGCTTGAAAGGCCTGATAAAGCCATGGCATTTTACACAGGTCCTTTCTTCTGCTCAGTGGTCTTAATTCTTTCTGAACCACATTATGTGCTTGTCATTTTCTTTGGTAGCAGAGTCATCCCGAGAAAGTCCAGATCTCAATACAATCCTGTAGATGTGGAGGTGACACAGCAGGGCTTGGAAACAACAGGACTGGAATTACTATTCATTTTGTTTTAAGAAATATGATAAATCTTCCCAAACAAAACAAGAGACAAAAGAAGAGAGGATGTTAACCGCAACCTCTCCCAGGGATTTATTCATCAGGGAGCACGCTCCAGACCTCTGGGTCTTACACTAGAGGTAGGTGGAGAATCCTACCAATTATATTAATGAAGACTTATTTTTAAAAGGAATTTATTCTGGCAGAATGTTGAGAAATCAGACCAAACAATGATTATCTATTACATCTGTTCTAAGAAAAGACATTATGTCTGTGCTAATAAGATACATCCTGGATGCTATAGCAGAAAAATCAATAATGAAATCAGGTATTGGCTTCGCCTATGATTAAACTAGTAATGTAGGAAATGGAACTGGGAACTCACTTTTTTGGCCTAAAATTCAGTGGGATATTCAAATGCTTTGCCAATTTGAATATGATCCTGCATGTCCCTTGTCCTTGTTGCTAAGTCTCCTTAGAAAATATGTACTTTTGGGTCCACTTGAAGAGCAAGCTTACTGGATATGACTAGAAAGTTAAAGACAGGTGAGACTTCTCACTCAGGCCCCTGGTTTACACATGAAGTTAGGCAGCTTGCCCAAGTTGGCCATTTAGCCAACAGCCAATGTAGACCATCTCCCAGCTCCTACTTTGGGGCTCTGACCTTCATATCTCAGCTACCCAGCCCTAAGCTGCCTAATCCTGCTAAAGGTTCCAAGGATCACAAAGTAGGAGGAGATACATCCTGGACAGTTTACTACCTGAGAAGGCAAGGCATTCACATACGACAGATTAAAGAAAAACACCAAGGTGAGTAAGTTCCAAATGATACAGTTTGAAATGTAGAGATACTTCAAAAGCTTTCCCTTTTCCTAGGAAAGTTTCCACTCCCTGTGACCCTCTACTTGTAGTGGTCTGACTGTCCACTGTTTCAGGGAAAATGGGAAAGATAAACCCAGTAATCAGGTTTTGGAAGTTATTTCTTTGAACTCGCAGCAGAGAAAACAGTCCCAAGGGTAAGGCTCTCTATTGCAATAGAGAGGCTTTTGGAGACACCAACTGATGGTGACATAGCATAGACCTTAGAACCCAGTCCAGGTGATCTCTGACCCACACATTTCCGCCTCAAGACTGAGGCAATGGCAGATGAACCATGAAATCGCAGAGAAAGCCCAATTCTCCCTATAACAGACTTCTTGTGACTATTCTTACTACACAAAAGGAAAATCAGTCTTCTAAACACAGGTTGAACAGCTCAACCTCACTACCTTTATGAGCTCATAATAATGTCAGAAGATGTTAGGGTGAGATAAAAATAAGAGGGGGAGTGAACACAGAGAGAACATTCCTTCCCTTCCATAACCACTATGTTGTACAAAATAGCAGTTTAATAAATACGCAGAAAGAGAAAAGAAAGGTGGAAGGAGACTGATGGAATCCTCTTAGCATTATTAATCTATTCTGAATATTGGAAGTCCATGGGGGCTGGGGTTGTGGCTCATTGGTAGAGCACTTGCCTGGCACGTATAAGGCACTGGGTTCAACCCTCAGCATCACATAAAAATGAATTAAATAAAATAAAGGTTTTTGTCCACCTACAACTAAAATATTTTTAAAAATATTGGAAGCCCTTAGTGGTTATGATCTGTCTTTTTGCATAATATTCTCCAAATACTCCCAACTTATTATTCCATCAGACATTAAAGACAGCAGTATAGATACTGAATAAAGATAAAAACTGCTGGTGTGGAAACACTTCCTATAAAGGCTGTGCAGAGTGCTGATGGTTTTGCGATGGCCATTACTGCTGCCTGAGGTGGGATTGGGAGTGAAGTCGTACTGTCAGTGAGAGAAAGGAAAATGACTTCAACCTGAGGATCTCCAAGCCCTGAGAGTCTCCCTGTTCTTAACTTTCCACAGAGGAGCAATTCTGTCCATTATATATAGCATATATATATTGTGTATTATATATATGAAATATACATGAGGTATATATATATGAAATACACATGCACACACATATATACACACACATACACATGCATATCTCCTTTTTTCATTAAATCACATGCTCATTAATAGCATTAATTTCATTAATAGCATGCTCATCCATCAATGGGAGAGTAAAATGGCACTTTTGGAAAATATCAGAGGCTTTACCAACTGCTTATCTTTTTAGCCCAGCAATTTCACTTGTAGAAGTTTATCTTAATAATGAAGGATGTTCACAAAGACTCAGTACAAAGATATTCTTGGCAATAGTGTTTGTACTAGTGAAAGACTGAATAGAGCCCATATGACCTACACCAGTTTCTATGGTGCAGAAACACAATACTCCAGACACACAGCTGCACAAGTAAGTTTTCTGACATGTAAAGATGCTTGCAATATAGCTGGTGAGAAAATTAGACTATAAAATGCATGAAATGCCACTTGGGTAATGATGAATATATCTATGGGAATACAGATGCCCAGAAAAAAAATCTATTAAGGCAGACACCAAATTATGAATAATGGTTGTTTCTGGGTGAGTTTTTATCTTTGTCAATTTGCATTTTCTGAATTTTCTAGAGTTACCATGTATTATTTGGGTAATAAAAATTGCTCTAAAATTAAGAAATGCACCAGATACATTGAGGGCAGGTGTGGTGGCAGCTACTCACTCTGTTGTCTCCCTTGTTCCCTCCCTTGGGGGACTGACTGCCCAGGTAAACCAGATGTCTCTGAAGTGGCACTTCAACTCCTCAGGGAAAATGAAGTCAGGAGAATCTGTCTCCATTTTTCTTTCATATCCTGGGTAATAATCGACACCTTCTGTGTAGTCGAAGTTACGCAATTAAAACTTATCTTTGAAGCCAGAAGAACTACACCATATTTTTTTTGGAAACGGATGTCAATGTAGCAAAACATCAAAGGGGTTGTCTGTGTGGTATATTGTCCTCGCCCTTTGATTTCCTGATGCCTATCTTTGGTTATTGCTTTTTTTCTTATCAACTGTCAAACAGTAATATTGTCTAGCTTTTCAGGCTTCCATTCAGGAAAAATATAGACCCTAAACCATCAAATCACAGTCTAAATGCACAAACAGTTTTGGCCTTGTTGTTTCATTTATCTCATTGCAACTTCCATGATCCTACAAGTAACACTGCCCCCTGCTTCTCAAAAGTCCCTAAATATAAGAGACATGTTCCATGTTTTAAACAAATCATACTTAGTGAAGGAACATAATTTTTTCTTCTAAAATTATTAATAAAACAATTCAAATATTTATCAAATGAGAAACTCCCATCCAGATGTTATACAGATCCTAGAGTCCATAGTTTATACCATTAAATTAGAATCTAACTGTAAGAAATTTGGATAAGCCACATACTTCAGGGATGATTGAAGAGCAGTTTTGCTTAATGAGGAGATAGGCTGGTTCAGGACTCCTCGAACTTTTATTGTATACAATTCACCTAACTCAGGGGTGGGACCCAGGATTCTGCATTTCTCTGTTATGTGGTGGCCCATGGACCACATTCTGAGCAGCAAGTTTTCTAGTTTGGTAATTTTATGTGTTCTTCCATGCTAAGAACACCTTCTCTGGGCAGTTGACAAAATGTGAGACCAGTGGGATATCCCAGTCCGCATCTGTTGGTGTTCTGTGGTACTGAGGCTGCAGATAAGCCTCCTCTTGAGTGGTTGCAATACCCAGACCTGCCACAAATGGTGCATCCAGGCCTGTGGCCTTTTTATTTTATTAGTGTCACATACAATTACATGTTATATGGCTCCATTCCTAACAGGAAGGTCCAGGAACCCGAAGCCATCCTTGTAGCAGAAGGCCTCAATATGTGGGGTCATAGGAAGAGCTGCCTCTGGCAGATTCCTTTTCCCTGGTTAGGGCAAGCTGGAGTGCGGCCATTGTTCTCGGGTGTGGGAAGAAGCAGCCCTAAAGGTGCTCTCCCACTCAGCTATAGCACAGCAGCTGTAGCTCTCCAGATGCCCAGACCAAGAAATACAATAGAAACTTCTAAGTAAAATTTTTAATCCCATAGTCACTTTGGAGGGCAGACTGGATAAGGAAATCAGATTGATCTGTCCATGTGCACTGCATCTTATGGTTTCCCACTGGTCTACTGTAGCCATGGCCATATATTAAGATGGAGCATGTTTTCACTGACTCCATTGTCCAATACCCAGCCACTCATAGAGAGCCCTATCTAGGACCGCAGAGCCATTCTAGCTGTGCAGCTCACCCTGAATCTTTTTGGAATAATGCTGCATGTGGACATGACTGCTGTGCTAGAACATGACCTTAAACACAATAAAAATGGAAATACTTCATATTTGGGGCTCATTTGCCAAAGGTTGCATACTCAACTCTGTGGAGTTTGAAGCCTATGATTCTCCTCCACGTGGAAATAAATATATATCATCTCCCCAATGCTTAAATTTGTTTCATGTCAACTTTTGGGTTTATAACAGCATGTCAAACGATATCTGTTGTGGTTTGGATGTGAGGTGTCCCCCAAAAGCTCACATGTGAGACAATGAAAGAAGGTTCAGAGGAGAAACGATTGGGTCGTGAGAGTCTTAACCCAATCTGATAAGGATTAACAGAGTTGGTAATTGAAGTGGTAGGGTATGGCTGAAGGAGGTGGGAATTAGGGCATGTCTTTGGGGTATATATTTGAATATGGGCAAGTGGAGCCATCTCTCTGCTTTCTGATCACCATGTGAGCTGCTTCCCTCTGCCACACTCTTCTGCCATGATGTTCTGCCTCACTTCAAGCCCTGAGGAATGGAGGCAGCCTTCCACGGATGGAGGCCTCTGAAACTGTGAGCCCTCAAATAAACTTTTCCTCCTCTACAGTTGTGCTGGTTGGGTCATTTAGTCACAACAGTGAAAAAGTTGACTAAAACAAAAATTGGTACCTAGAAGTAGGGTCATTGCTGTGACTAACCTGACCATGTGGTTCATAAGCATTTGGAGTTTTTTGGAATTGGTGGGAGGAATTTTGAGATGCTTAGCAGTACACGCTGGAAATGCTTTATATTGTTGTATGAAGCTTAATGGCTGATTGTGGTGGAAGCTCAGAAGACCACAATGCCAATAGGACTGTGAATAGTGAAGACAGGGCTCTAGAGGGTTTAGAGAAAAAGGAATACACTATTGATAATTGGGCTAAAGGCCATTCCTGTTATGTTCTAGCCAAGAAGTTGTCTGCATTCTTCAGGGGTCTTGAGACTTTCTGTGAAGCTGATTTTAAAAGTTATGGACTTCTTAATCTGACAGAAGAAATGTCTAGGCAGCATAGCATTCAGATGGTGGCATGGTTATTGCTGGTAGCATTTAGCCAAATTTATTATGATATTCCAGGGTAGAAAGCAGAGCAGAAATATTTGAAAAACTTTAAAGGCAGGAGTAAAACTGGGACTAAAGAAGTTGCAGTTTTTAAAGACATTAGTGCCCTTAAAGAAATGCTAAAGGCTTTGCCCAGAGACAATAAGAAAGGTGTCTTGAGGGCATCTCAGGAGTCTCACTCAACTCAGACACAAGGGAGTAAAAGTAAAAATTCTCTTGAGAAGAGACCAGTGGGGAATCCTTCTTACACAAGGGGGCCTAGGAAGTTTTTCAACATGCTCAGTCACCCAGAAACTCAGAAGCTGCTGCAACAAGGATCCCTGGAGGCTTGGTTACTGCTCAAGATGGCAGCAGACCTTGGCGTGAACCATGTGGCGCTGCTTCTGCAGGATTGCAGGATGTTGGAGTTAGGGGTTCAGGGAGGCTTCCACCAAGATTTCAGAGGAAGGCCTGGGAGGCCAGGCAAAGTGTAGCAGGCTCAGAGTCCCTGTGGGCACCCCCTGGGAAGTCAAAGCGTGGAGATGTGAGGAGGAAGCTGACGCTGCAGTGTAGACCCCGTGATTAAGAAATATCAACACGGGACATCATCCTAGGAAAGTTGCAGGAATCGAGCAGAGACAAGCCAACATAAAGGCCACTTGGGTTGCAACAAACAAGGCCACAGGGATGGAGCTACACAAGCCCTTTGGAGAGAACATCAGGATGCCATGTGCCCCAGAAGCCAGACATGGAGCTACAGGACTTGTTTGCCAGTTGGACTTTGGTCTTGCTTTGGTCCTATCCCTTCTTTCTATGCCTCTAACTTTGTGAATGTAAATGTTTACTCTGTACCATTATATATTGGATACTTGAAGACTGCTTGTAATTTTATAGGAGCTCACAATGTGAGATTGCCATGAGCCTCAAAGAAGACTCTGGACTTGAACTTGGAGCAATCTTGGAACTGTTGAGACTATGGGGACTCTTGGAAGTAGACTAAATGTATTTTGTATTGCCAGATGACTGTGAGCTTTTGGGAGCCAGGGACGGAATGTTATGGTTTGGATGTGAGGTATCCCCCAAAAGCTCATGTGTGAGACAATGCAGAAAGGTTCAGAGGAGAAAGGATTGGGTCGTAAGAGTCTTAACCCAGTCAGTGAATAATCCCTTGATAGGGATTAACTGAGTGGTAACTGAAGTGATAGGGTGTGGCTGGAGGAGGTGGGAATTGGGGACGTGGCTTTGGCATATATATTTGTATCTGGCAAGTGGAGACCTTTTTCTCTGCTTGCTGATCACCACGTGAGCTGCTTTCCTCTGCCACACTCTTCTGCCATGATATTCAGCCTCACCTCAAGCCCTAAGGAATGGAGCTGGCCTTCTATGGATAGAGACCTCTGAGACCGTGAGCCCTAACTTTTTCCTCCTCAACAGTTGTTCTGGTCGGGTCCTTTAGTCACAGCAATGAAAAAGTTGACAAAAACAACATCATTAGTATTATTAATAAGCCTTTTGGAAACCAAGGAAGTAGGAAAATGAATGAAAGCAGTGAGAGAGCTGAACTGAGATTCTCCACCAGTAACTTTCTCTAGAAGGCTATGTTCTGATTTAGAAAACACTGGTGACTTTGCTTTTACTGCAGCAGGGGTGTGAAGCTGCAGATGGAGTAGGTAGAGTTTTTAGTTAAAGCTTGAGCACATTGCCAACTCCATGCTAACCACCAAATTAAGCTAGCTCAATGGTTACAATTGTTCTTCATGAAGATTAATGAAAAGATTTGAGCTTTGCCTAGATCTTATGGAATAAGATTCTAAAAGAATGTTCATTCTGAGAACCATATGGGAGAACGTATTGTCCACAGAAGGAAAAAATGAAGATTGTAACATTTACAAATGAATCAAAATTAAACTGCCCCCAAAACACTGATCTTCCTTTTCAGGAGACATGATCAAAATTGGCTCCAAAGCGAGCAAAATCTGTCAATAAGTTATCATCTTCTATAATGAAAACAGAAGGAAAATAATACATATTTCATTAAACCAAGACTGTGCTTAGCTTTTGGACTTGGAAACAGATCACATCTGTTCAAATACTCCCCAATTTGTGATACGTTCTACAGTATGCAATTGTGTCTTAGTGTGCTGCTTTTCAAACTCCTAATTACACCACAATGTGCTCATCTTTCTCTTCAAACACTGAGGAGTTGCACAAATGTGGCCAATGCCAGAGATCAAACATATGCTACCTCAGTGTCCTGAAACTGTAAGAAGAGTTGAAACTAGTGAGAAACTAAAGAGAGAACAGCATTTAAGTGGAAGGATATGCCTGCAAGAAGAGAGACCCCAGAAAGCGATGAGGTATTTTCCCAGACACAGCAGAGACAAAGAACTGACAAGCTCTAAACCAGTTACAGGACCTCACCACCAGCTGGGATGCCTGGATTCTCCAATTTGAAAAATACCTGTGATCCACTTGATCCTTTTTCCTTGAGATGAGTGTGTCCAGAGGCCCAGAGCACAACTGGGCCTATTTGGAGCTGACCTCAAGGGCAGTTCACAGACATGGCAGCCCCAAGAAAGCCATAGGGTAGGACTTCATTGGATCTATAGCCCACGGAAGCTCTGGGGCAGCAGTGAGGACATGAGCAGGGAATAGGGCCTGAGTCACTGGAAGGACAGATCGGGAAGTTGGGAAAAGAAAGCTAAGGAAAAAAGAGAGGAGAGAAAGAATTTGAGGTCCAGGCAGGTTGAAGAACAAATTCAGAGACTCTTGCTCTGTTTTTTTTTTTTTTTTTTTTTTTTTTTTAAGTTTATTACATGTTTCTGGGCTCAAATCAGCAAAGTTCATGGCTACTCCTCCCTAATTTCCACAGATTATAGAACTCCTCAGAACATTGCCCAGACAGAGGCTGGGAGACACCCTCTGTATCAATTAAACTCATCTTTGACAATCTGCGGGGGTTTTGTTTTTGGTACTGGGGACTGAATCCCCTGAGGTGCATTGCAACTGAGCTATAGCCGCAATCCTTTTTATATTTTATTTTGAGACAGGGTCTTGCTAAGTTGCCCAGGCTGGTCTTGCACTTGTACCCTCCTGCCTCAGCCTTCCAAGTAGCTGGGATTACAGGTGTATCCCCCCATGCCCAGCTTCCATTTGTACTTTGAGAAGTACTGAAGCCAAGTTGTTTTCCTGGAGCTGTGGAGAGGTGGATCAAGCAGGCCTGGAGTGTGGACAGTGACATGGGTCCACAGCTGTGTGGAGCCCACCAGGCCAGCTAGGGCACACCAACCTGTGCACTGCAGCAGCCTGGACTGGTGGGCATTGGCCTGCTCTGCATAGCACCCATGGCTCCTGAACCCCTAAGCATTCACAATTCCATGATCTCAACCTCTGGCTTCCCTGTAACTGGTGGGAAAATGGAAGTGAGGCTCTCCTGAATGAGATTACAGGGTTAGCCAAATGCATTAGCATAAATTGGAACCACCAGCATCGACTCCAGTGCTACACAAACTAGATTAGCACACACAGTGGGCAAGCCTTGCTGGGTCTCCTCTTACCCTGTGGGAGTTCTGCTGCTTTTCACACTTTAATAAATCCTACTTACACTCACTTGTCTTTGTCTGTGGATTTTGTTCTTCAAATTCATGAGACAAGAACACAGAAGGAAGAAATTGGAGCTTCTGGGGTCTGCTGCAACACTGGAGGGCAGAGCCCACCATGAAGGGCTGCAACGTGTTTCTCAGCTGCAGAGGTCTGCGGCTTGTGCAGCCCCACTTGCCAGTAGCAGTACAGAAACTCCAGTTTCAGTATAAAGAAAGAAAACCACAAGGCATTTCTGTTGTCACCAGCAGTTTGTAAGGTGCCAGGTAGAGAAGTAATGACTGTCCTGAGTTTTGAGGTGGAACCATTTTAGGACTGAAATTAGGACAAGTAGAAAAGGTTCCTTCCGAACAGCCTCAGATAGAACTATTCATTCTTTGATGATATCTTCTCAGCATTATTCTGGGGCTAGATATCCTTAAGACATGTGATACAGTCCTAAAAATGTTTGAGCTCCTGGCATCTTCTAAGAGTAATTCTCCAATCTAATTACAATCTTTATTTAAATGAAAATAGTCAATCACACATGATGGGAATTTCATTAGTATTATGTGGTATTCTTTTTAAAATATATTCATTCATTTGTTTTATTTATTTTTATGTGGTGCTGAGGATCGAACCCAGTGCCTCATGCATGCAAGCAAGCCCTGTATCACTGAGCTACTGCCCCAGCCCTTATGTGGCATTCTTTTGACATTTTTTGTTGGCATAATTATTGTTTTTCTTTCATCCTACTTATACAAGTTCCCCTTTTATTCAAATCACTTAATAATGCAAATTGTGTATTATGGCTTGATGATCTTCTCACCGGATTTCTGGAACAGCAACCTAAAATTCTGGAAGTATAAATTAAACTCATCTTCCTTAGGACACAGCATGACTTACTGAGAACTCCAGGGTGCCAACAGTATGTTTAGCTCTTCAGGAGGTGTAAAGGAAAAGCCTGATTTCTCTGGTAATCTGAGAAAGGCAAATGGACCAATTGTACCTGGAAAGAGTTTACCCAAACAAAACCAAGCGCCTCAGCCACTCCCACCAGAGTTGGATAGCAAGTGACAGAGGACGCAGGCAGTAGAAGTGGGATTCCAGGATCAGTGAGGCTGAGGAAGAGAATGATGCCCAACCATCCACGTGCCCTCTTCTGCTCTAGACCCAGGCATTTCTTGGAGGGGTAGGGGACAAAAAGCAGCCGCTGTATCTTAACTCCTGTCTCTACCATCACTGACTCAGGCAGCTCACAGAGCAGAGAAGCTCTGATGGGTTCTTAGCAGTGCTCAGGGCGGAGCATGAGAGGCCACTGGAAAGGAGGCTCAGCCCTCCAGGTTCTTATTCAAGAGAGAACAAAGAAAGAGAGAAGGTACTGACTTCTCCACCCTCTCCTCTTTCTTTTCCCTTCTTTCTTCTAAGATGTTCATATCTTAGCATCCTAGAGCTTCTGGAGGGTCCTTAGAGGCATCCTGTCCAACCACCTCATTCAACAAAGGAGGAAAAAGAGACCCAAAGAGGGTGCTATGGTTACCCTTGGTAGGGAGCAAACCTCAGGGTTCACGTGCAGGAGGCCTGGTCCCCAGTGTGGGGATGAGGAAGGTGGTAGGACTTTAAGGGAGGAGCCTACTGGGAGGTAAACAGGTCATTGGGGGTGCTATGCTCAGAAGGGATTAATGTACTTCTTGTGGCACCCCAGTTAGTTCCCCAGTTGTGGGATGCTACTAAAGAGCAACATCCTGCCCTCTGGGTCCTGCCTCACCAGCCAATTTCTTCCACATGCATCACTGCAATGTCATATGAGGATGTTGCCAAGCCAAATGGATACCGATGCATGCTCTTGAGTCCCCCAAACCATGAGCTAAATAAACCCCTCTTCTTTATAAAGTGACCAGTCTCAGGCATTTTGTTATAACAAAAGAAAATGGACTAAGACAGAAAGCATGTGGATAACTTATGGTTAAACCAGACCCAGAACTTACATTTTTTTTCATATTTTTTACTGGTATATTATAGTTACACATAATCGTGGAATTCATTGTTACATATTCATATATGAACACAATGCAACAAAATAATTTGGCCCATATCATTCCCCAGTACCTCCCCTTTCCCTCTCTTCCTCCCTCCCCTTGGTCCCTTTCCTCTACTCTACTGGTCTTCCTTCTATTTTCCTGAGGGGTGAGAACTTATAACATCTCACCACACCACTGTTCTGTACCTCTGTCTTAGAAATGACCTTTCTTTTTCTCCTGTCAGGGCAGGCAGCATGAGAAGCAGCCTTCCTGCCCTCTGAAGGAAAAGAACTAAACAGAGTGACTGGTGTTCTCTGCAGGCAGCTCTCAAGGAAATTCCTAGTAATGAAAACCCAGCTGCAGAAAAATAGGCATCAAGTTCAGTACTGAGGCTGGCGACCCCAGGAAGCTCCTGTGAGCTCTCAAGCACAAACAGGTAAGGGAATGTTGAGTAAGAACCCCTCACAGACATAGTAAAATCCATTTTCTAGTAAGAAATGATTAGCATCGATGCCTAAATCCCCACCAGGAACCAGGAATCATTCGGAAATAGAGCATTCCATTGAGAGAGGTTGATACTGGAGGTGGGAAGAGAATGAGATGCAGGTGCTGTTCCTGGACTAACAAATAGGGTCTGTGACCCTGCAGCTGCAGGGCGGTCCTCAACCCTGCTGGTCATGCAGAAGAGTGGCCTTGCACTGGTGTCCTTCAGGACAAATGCAAACTTATCACCCTTTCCCTACTCAGACCCTTGAGTACGATCATCCAGTTTGTGGTGAAATGTTATTTTAACAATCTACTTGGAAAATACTTCTTATATTATTGCAGCATGGCCAAATCTATGTTTTAAAGGGTGGATAGAAGACTCCAGATTTAATTTTTTTTTCTTTTCAGAAAGTTTCCTCTGTTATATTCCACTGATTGCTCAAAGGGTTTTCTCTTGCATGCGGGTAGGGACAGGATTTATGCTCCTGGCTGGTGCTGAGGCAGGCAAGACCCAGCAGTATCTACCCTCCTTCTTTACTAACTGAAATGCCTGGGGAGGAACAATGCAGTCATGGAAAACAATGTTCTTCAGAACCCCTTGTAACTAGAGATAAACACGTAACCAAGATCTAGTCCAAAGAGATAAGAGTAACTGCTGGGTAGAGTCTTTGGAAAAATTCCTTAAAAATGGGGATGACCCAGCTGGCAAGTGCTCTCTGAGCTTCCTTTTTCTTTCTTCCTGCTGAGAAAAGGATGTAATGGCTATTGTGCAGGCAGCCTTATTGTAACTCTGAGGCAACCCTGAGGATGGAAGCCCAAAGCTGAGAGTGGTGTAGCAGAATGACTGGAGGAACTTCCACACCAGACCTGCACTACCTCAGTATATTGTTGTTGTTTTTTTTTTTAATCATAAAGGAAAACAAATCCCTACTTGTTTAACCATTTTTTGGTTGTACTTGTAATCAAATACATTTCCTAACTGAAATACACACACACACACACACACACACACACATACACTCACACATACACAGTCACCAAGAAGTCCCATTTCTGAAAAAGGAGGTGGGAACTACAACCAGTGAATATTTAAAGAAAAAAGGAAGAGCAATAACAGGGTATTGATCCCAGCTATACTAAGACGGATTCCAACTCAGACTGCAATTAAAATAACTGGAGGAAAACATCCCAAACCAAATTACCAGTTTTGCTGACTAGAGAGGTGCTTTGTTGTGACCCAGAGGACTGATTTGAGAGCTATGAACTGAGCAAAGGCTTCATGCAAGTGTTTTAGAAAAATCATTCTTAAAGAAATGTAGCCTCTGGGCCAAACTAAGTGGAATGAAAATGGCAGTAGGGAGAGAGAGAGTTCAAGAGGCTGTCTCTGATTTCAGGAACAAAAAAGCTCTGGGGGATGAGCGCAAGTCACTGGAGCATTGTTTTCATGATTACTAACGGTTCTTAATAACTATGGGGCAATGTTGGGTCTCTGGTTGGCTAAAAATGATCAGAAATTGCTCACTGCAGTTATACTAATAACTAAATATAATTTGACACTAAATTACAATTCCAGACATGCAGCTTTCCCACAGTCCCTTATTGTGAAGGGAAACTAAGCCAGAACATCAATAAATAGAATAATCCAATTAAGTGTCTCTTCACTGGGGAACTATTCAGAATTGAGAGTTTAACAGGACAGTGAGACAGGGCAGAACGAGTCAGTATTTACTGATTTAAAAAAAAAATCAAGGCTCTTATTTTAAAAAAAATTTTAAATTTTAAAGTAAGGGTTGGGTTGATCTGAATGACTTTGATGTAGTGATTTTAATCACTATAAGTTCTTTATAGACATTAGGCATCATTTCTCATGAATACATTTACTTGTACTTTAATATTAAATATAAACACCTTTTAAAATGTTCAGAGCATCTTTATAAGCATATTCACAATCATTTTTACCATATATAATGATACTTGTAAGGCAGGAATTACAAATACAGAAAGATGGTTTGATAAAATGTCTACATTCCTTTAGCCACATTGAAGTGGAGAAATGAGAGATAAATCACCTAACAATAGCCTATGCTGGTGTTGGTGGTAACATACGTGGCAGGATTTTTGTCAGAGGTAGACATCTCTGTATTGGGAAAGGTGACATTTGCCTGCAGAGGCAGAAATACAAGGGAAGACATTTGCCAAGAGATCCGTTAGAGCAGCCCAAAGGAGCAACGGCTGTGCTGCAAGTTGCCTGTGCTTCAAGCTCTCTGTTAGTCTGTGGGAAGCAGGTACTGAATGGATGGGTGTCCAATGGATGAGTTAAAGCTCCTCTGGGAAGATGCTCCTAGAAGCATCTGTAAGCAGCTGATAAAGCCTGGGGCACATCCTTCAGGCTGAGTTTCTGTAGGGGCAGGAGAGGCATACCTGGTACTGAAAGCAAGGTATGATCAAATTCTCCAGGAAAAGCCTCCACTCCCAGGGTTCGAGCTTCCTATATTGTTCTTTACAGGATCCCTTTGTTGGTCGTTACTTCCTATTAAACATGTACTGCATAGAGTCCTCTGTGGCACTGACCCTGACCGGGATTGTCAACACAATGTTGAAAGACATTTAAAAGATACTTACTACTGGTGGAGGACAGGTGGCTGTAGTCAGACCTGAAACACAAGGGCTCAGTATTAGTAGGAATACATGTCATTTTTCTTATCTGCATGACTTATTCAAGCTACAAGTTTCAACAGTGTGGAATATCATTTGACTGGTAAAGAAATGTCACTATTGAAAACTACAGTGCTCAAGTTTGTTCTGTGCAAACTAAAGTTATGTCTGAATTTGAAAGCAAAACTTTGGAGGCACTTGAGAAATTGGGGGTCCTTCATATGCGCTCTGTGGATTCCTCCGATGATACTGTGGGACCCTCTTAATTTGCTGGCAAATTTTCAGATGGTTTGTTTTTCTGGGGAGAAGGGTCCAAAGTTTTCAGCAGATTTACAACCCCCCAGAGACTGACATACGGCAGATGAGCACCTTTGAATGTTCCCCCACGCTGTGGGGAGTGTTCATTTGCTGATGTCAGCCAAGGATCCCCATGGGAGAGGACAGAACCTTGGCCACCAAGTTGCCCACAGAACCAAAGACACAGGGATGCTTCCATGGATTTCAGTTCCACTGAGAAGAAATCCTGCTGAATCTTAGAGTAACCAGACATGGGCTGTGGTGGGGAAGGGGAAAGGCAGAGTAAGGGCTCTGTGAATGGCCCATTTGGATTTTTATCCTGAAAAATCCGCGGCTGGCATTGAGCCGCTATGAGAATGGGAATCTGGCCAAGGATCTGCCTTGCTTAATCTCTGCTAAATTTCTGCCCTACTTGCGTGGCTGTTAAGACTTCCCTCTCTGGCAAGGAATTTGGTGTAAAAGCTGTTTCTTTTCTCCCCCCAGTGCCCCATAGTTATTCTCAGTAGGAAATTAATCACTTAAGCGCATAGGGATTTATTCTGCCCGGGGTAGAGAGGGGACATAGTTATGCAAATAAACTGCTTAATTATGTTTAATTTTATAGATATACACTCCTTTTATTTCCTTAGACTCATGTTGCTTTTCTTGAATCATCCAATTTTCCTTCCACTGAGCTTCTGACCACATTAAGAAAGTACATACAAAACTTAAAAAAAAAAAAAAAAATCACAAGAAGTATGCCTCTTACTGGTGAAAATAATCTGCATCTCTCAGACCAAATGATGCACTGATTTATTATAGAGGAGCCAAATGGGAGAAAAACAGCATGTGGTTTTCTTTTTCAAATGAAATATTTTAGTAGTCATAGAATCATTGAATTTTAAAACTGGAAAGAATAACAACCACTAACATTTGCATATCCCTTTATATATTACAAACTGCATTTGCACCTATATAATTCAGTTTTTAATTGGTTAAGTGAAAAGCAAATGAGGTACTATTTGTAAGGAGACAGGAAGTGCGGACTGTTAAGGGTTTGGACTGAGTGTGCAGGGTGGGTGGCGGGGGATGAGCTGGAAAGCAGGATAGCTTGGCCTGGGCATGGAGACACGCCTGCTCAGGGGGAACGGAAGCATCAGTGATCAGCAACCTCCTGAAACCCAGCATTTGTAACCCCAGCACTGGCACTTTAAATTCTTTCTGGAAGGAGGCAGGGCATAAATGAGCTTTCAGACAATACTTAGCAATGGAACTAGGGAGCAATGCTGTGAATGCCCAACAAAACATCCACTGTGGTAGATGCAACAGCAAAACCATTCTGTTGCAATATGATCATCTTAAGATGGCCAGACTTTAAAGAAATTTCATGACTATCCTCCAAATACAACATGTAATAAGAATGTGCAATATTACTATTTCTCTTGTATTAAAAATGTGTCAGTCTTTTCAGCTAGGATTTTCCAAATACTCCTGAAGCAGATGGGATTCACATATGCAGACGTTTTAAAGATCTGCATACAGATGGATATGTATGCAGAATGAAATTTACACTGGAAACGTAGTTCAAGAATCTTAAAGTGCAGTGGTAGTATTTTAGGACCAGTGCTAGCATAACTAATGCCCCTCCAAGAATCCCCCCACATCTCTTGGGATGAAAGGTACTGCTTGGGTTAGGCACGCCAATTGGTCAGTCATCCACAGTCCCTCATCTGCTCCAATTCCTTCCCCATACAGCAGTCAATCTTTGCAAAGCACAAATCTGATTGTGGTGTCTTTCACTGGATCAAATTCAAGCTAGTTAAAACACAAACCCCTCAGTCCATGATAGACGGTCTCTGCCCAGCTCCGCAGCCTAACTTCAATCCCTGTCCACTACCAAAACAGAAAGCAAAGGGAAAAGAGTCACCTGAACCCTTGTGTTGCTTCTTAGCCTCCGATCCTAAGTTGATGTAATTTGTACAGTTTCTATAATGATGGAGATGATTTTGAACTGCTCTTTTCAATTAACACCACCCCACCATGGTGCTACAAAGCTCCTGTAATTATCATTTTAGAGGAAGTAATGTTCTATAATTTATTCAGCCATTTCCCTTTTATTAGCTATATGATTGTTCCAGATTGTCCACTTTTACAAAGCACAATGATATTTATGAATATAGTTTTATATTTCTTTTCTTATCCTTAGAATTACCATGAGTGGGAATACAGATTAAGTCCAGATATGAAAACTTTCATAGCTCTTAAAATATATTCCAAATAACCCCGACAGATCATTTTACTGGAAATACTGCCAGGAAAAGACAAATTGTAAAGCTTACAACAATTGTGTGCATAAATAGATGCAAGTAAATTCAGAGGACAACCAGATATCTGACCAAGATACAAATGTTTGTACTCCCCAACATTTTAGGGTGGGAAGGAAGAGCATTTGAGTACCTGCCTTAAGATTTGTTTATTGTTCTCACATCACGAGAATTTACCTGGCTAGCTCTGCATATGACATTCAAGCCTGCCACAATGAAGCATGAAAGGTGAATTCATGAATTTTAAGATGAGAAATTTCTGAACACATGATATAGATAGGCACAATAATACAAAAATTATATAGTTTCTCACACCTAATACATAGAGATGCATTTCCAAATATTTAATATCTGTGGCAATAATAAAAGGTTAAGATGTGGTCCCTTGATTGTTTTTTCAATTATGATTATACATGTAGAAAATATGTGTAAAGACTTTTTGTACTTATGGTAGTTTATCTCTGTTAACAGCCTACTTGCCAATTTAAACACATATTAATTTTATAAAATGGTATCTTCTTAAATTTTCTTTCCCAGGAAAATTTTGGCCTAAGAACTTTCCCATTTTAAAATTTATTCCACCAATTTTTTCCCATTCTGTGTTTAAACTCCCAACTGATGGATTTTTAAAAATCTCTTAAGTTACAGTGAAGTATGAGTTGAAGGTCACCAAAGAGGCAGGGCCTGGTATGACCTTGCCATGGATCAGAAGCTCAGTGACAGCTGACACAGAAGTGGAAGTTCATTAGTGCCAGACCAAACTCCTGAATGAAAATAATCCACTGGGTATGGTCACATGTGAGAAAGCAGCTTCGAGGCCAAATCCTGGAGACATGACTAATGAAAGTCATCAGAAAGCACTGACTTTTATTTGGATTTACAAGGAACTGCCTGTCCCTTGATTAAGGGATTCTGTTTCTGAAGCTGGCTTACACCATCTGCAGCTGATGTGCCAGTTCTTTCAAACAAAGTACACAGAAGCACAAGCCTTGCTTTCAGTTTCAGTTTCAAAGTGACATCAATCACCACGAAAGAAGACAAGTGTTGGCTTTTAGTCTTCATCTGCTTTAGGTGGGTCAGATAGCAAAGGCGGCCTTCCAAGCAAAATAAAAAGAGCAGAAAACAAAAATTAATTAAAACAGGTCAAACAGCTTCCTTAAGAAGCAAAGTCACTAGATGGGAAGCATGCTAGAGACCCAGGCTTCAATTCAAGTCATTAGAGAGTCATGTGCCTTCTGAAAAACAGTAATAATGATAATACTGAGGCACACCCTGCAGTCTGTTGAATAGTCTGAATGATGATCAAATTGCTTAAGGTATTTAAAGCATCAGAACATCTACTGAGATGAGTATAAAGAATATATGATCTTGAGTTCACCATTATTACATAAGACTCTAGTTTTACCATTTGGAGTACTCTCTATGACAATAATAATAACATAATAAGAAATAATTGTGGACTGAGGTTGATTTATTTCAGGCATTGGTCTTAGGGCTTTAATCCTCACAACAACCCAATGAAAGAGGTCTTATCACTGCCCCTACAGCACAGAGTGAGAAAATGAGGACAGAGAAAGGTTAAGTAACCTGCTCAAGGTTCCATGATTCCTAAGTAGAGGATCTAGGATTTCAACATGGGCAGGCGCTCTTGTAATTTAACTTGCAAAGTGACCAGCACAGTCACTGCCAGTGGACTCACAAAGTTGCTTGGAACTGTCTTTGCTCTGATAAATAGGACCTACCATTATCTTAGTCAATACCCTAAGTCTGTTGTTCCTGTTTTGTTCTCAGCCACCTAGCAACAATGTCCCTACCCCCAATTTGTGATGATTCCAAACAGCCCCAGCTCTCTCTACCTGACCCTGGGTTTCTCCGTCATTCAGCATGGCCAGAGAAAAATAAATAACAAATTCATCCCTGTCTCTGTAAATATATAATTACTCATCGCAACTGACCCTCCCTCAACGCTGCCTGAATGATTTCAAGTCTCCATCATTCTGTATGTGTGGTGGGCAGCATTTACGCTGACTGGAAACCCCATCTTCCCTTCCCTCCCTCTGCTGGTAAGGGGAGGTGGGCCCCTCAGACTCAAAGCCCATCCATCCCCCTGAGGTCTGAAGACTGCTTGCCTCCTCCTCTTCAGAAAGCTGACATTACACAGAATCATCTTTTCTACTATGTCTTTATCCTTTCCTTTTTTTATGGTATCCCCATGTCAGTTCTTTGAATCATGTGACAACCCAGTGCGGTGGGTTCTTTATGACCAGACTTGAGAAACCACCAACAGTTGTCCAATTAGGTCCTGTGTTGAGGGAGTCCCCCCCTCGCCTCACTCTACCCTCTACTGCCTCTCTTTTCCAGATGAATGGCTCTAACTGTCACCTTTTCCTCATCTTCGACTCCCTTCTGGTGTCACTCTACTCTGGCTTCTGCCTCGACCATCCTATTGTCAAATATCCACTTCTTTCTCTCCACTAATCTAAAGACACTTCACATCTTGACTTAGTAGCACAGCTGATCTCTCCTTCCTTTCTCCAAAACTCAAACTTCCCTTGGCTTCTAGGATATCACATTCTTCTTTTATTTCCTGCAGACTCTTTCTTGGGTTCCTTCCAGCTCATTCTCCTGTACCTGACATTTAAACACTGTGGTTTCTCAAGGCTAGTCTTAAAGGCCACCCGAGGCACTGAGTTGTCACAGAAGTCAATGAGCCAATGAAACACTTAGAGCCTTAGAACAGTAGGTGGCACTTAGTAAATGCTAAATGATGTTCCTGCTGACCTTGAGTTGATTGAATCTCTCCCAGTGTTTGGTAGACAGTTCCCAGAGGTCATGTCATCATGTGGACCTCTTCTTCCTTGAGTCCACCCACACTGCTCACTCATCATTTTTACTTGGCTATCTCTCAAGACTTCAGACCCGAGTTGAACAAGAAACATCTCATACTGTGTCCAAACGTGATTTGGAAGGGACCACCAGCTACCTAGAGGATTGGATAAAAACTAACTTCTCATAAACATTTGCAAGCTGCATTATTTTGCACACAACTTGAAGCAACTGGTGGACCCCAAATTAAGGATCTCTGTCATAAGGATGTGTCACTTGAGCTGTGTCTTAAAAGAAGGGTAGAGTTTCACCAGACGGACAGGCATGCCAGGAAGAAAGGGCACAGCTGGCAGAGAGGACAGCTTGACAAAGGCAAGGCTGCAGAAAAGCCTGACACATGTGGCGAGGTGCAGGTGTAAAGGACGTGTAGAGAAACGGGGCTAGTGAAAGGAGGAACTCCATAACATCATGTTTATTGGCCATGTTAAATTCTTGCACTTGACAGAATAGTCATAAAAGTTTGGGAGCGAGACAAGATCAGATTTGTTTTAAAAATAATAGTGAAAGCAAACATAGACTGGGTGCTTTCCACGTATTTTATACTCAGTCTCCACGGGTCGCTACAGGAAGGCTGGATAGAGAATGGGGCGGGGCAAGCTCCAGAAAAGTTGGAAAACTAGAAACAATTCAAGAGATATAGAAATATATGGCAAGCACAAGACTATTGAGCAGGCACTGCAACTCTATTATTTAACATGCCATTTTATCTTTATTTTTAGCTTAAGGATGCTAGCAATGCAGTAAGGATGCTTTAAACAATTCTGTCCTGTTACAGCCATACTTTGTAGTAACAGAGGCAGAGAATAGAAGCTCTGGTCAGCATGATCAGTGTCCCCTCCCAGGAGTTCTGGCAGTTGTCAGGCTGATGCCTGGTTCCGGTTCCTGGGGTGATGTCACCCCCTGGATCAGGGCTTTCTCCCCCTTCTCTAAGGCAGAGCCCTTGGAAACTTTTTCAAGGTCTGTTTTAGGTAAAATTGAAAATGAACTTTGTTTAACTCAGCTACAAAGTAGCACGTCCATCCTGCTTTGTTTCCTTCATTCAAGGTTCAGGGGTGGAGGAAGTCAAGGTTCTTCCATTAAAGTTGATAATAAATGCTGAGGATGTGACTGTGGCTCAGTGGTAGAGGGCTTACCTAGCATAGCAAGGCTCTGGGTTTGATCCCCAGCACCTCCAAATAAATAAAGTTGATAAATGCCATCTATGCAAAGTGTAAGAAAAAGTAATTGGGTTACTCCACCATGGGTGATTCCAAATTAGGATAACAGGAAAGCTCATTGCAGAGAAGCTGTAAAGTCCCAGATTTGGGCGAGGGGTGGTCAGGGGGCTGTAAGGAAGGGTGGGGTTGACAGCAGGAAGGACTGTGTGGGAGTCAGGTCAGAAGTCCCAGTCCATTTTGGACCCACACTCTTCCTGCCCTCACAAGGTTGCCAAACACTGAGATTAGCTTGAAACCTCCCTGACCTTTCAGGAATGTGGCTTTCGGTAGCCTGGGCAGCTCCTGCCCTCTTCCACGGTTACTCCAGATAGGAAAAGACACCCTTTCCTCCCGGGTCAGCACTTGCATCCTGCACTCTGCGCTGACTGCACGAGAAAATCCTCAAGAGATAGGGGCTGGGTGGAGGCCATTACAAGGACATTCATCCCCGAAATGGCCTTTTGTCCCATTCAGGAAAACAGTGCTGTCGGCAGAGGACTAATTAAGTCTCCAAAGGTTCGCGCTAATTATTTGAATTCGTTGAAGCGAATAGGACCTTTTTTTTTTTTTTTTTGCAAACAAGCAGGGTCAGATAACAGCCCCTCCTCCTTTGCGCCGGTACCCGGGAAAACGGTCCTGCTGGGGCAGGTGCCCTGAGAGGCGAGGAAGTTCGGGGTGGGAGGCTGGCGGAAGTCGAGGAGGCAGCCTCAGCAGCATAGAATGAAGTCCCACACTAAAGTCGTAAAGTGAGAAATGCCATCCTTTTAGCTGACTTCTGAAAGACTTCGGTGCCTGCCGGGCGTCCCACCCTCTTCCTGCGGTCCCCCATCTTCAGAGCAGCACTCCTGGGGCTCCGGAGTTACAGGAGGAAAGTCCTCCCCGAAGGTTGAAACAAGTGCAAGCGCATCTTTATTTAGTGTCTTTAACGATGATGGTAAAGGGACACTGCATCGGCCTAGCACTCACGTGATGGCGGAGGGCAAGTGGGACTGCGATGGGATTACACTGAACCTCAGGTCCTACCACTTTCCAGCCCCTGAGGTGGGACCCGCCCTGTCCCGGCAGCCAAGGACCTCGGGGCTCTACTCCCCGGGGCGACCCGGAGGGGCTGGTCCCCCGCCCCCCTCAGCCCCTAGAGTATTCCCGGGGTCGCGGTGCTGCGCCTCTGTGCCACTGCAGCGGCGCCGGCTCCGCCCTGGGGATCAGGAGGGTCCCAGGCGGCCGAGGAGCCACCGCAACTCAGAAAACACCCCCGCCCGTGGCCCGGCTCACCCTCCGGTCTCGGCGCCCGAGTCCACGCACTCCTCCTCCTCGCCGCCGCCGCCCACCTTCGCGTCCATGGCGCGCCACCCGGCCGCGCTCGCTCCAGGCCACCCAGCCCAGCGCAGCCCGGCTCCAGCCGGCCCCGCTCCCGGGAAGCGTCTCCGGGTCCCGGCTCCAGCAAACAACTCGGGCTCTAGCAGCGGTCCCCTCGCCGCGCCCTCTCCCGGCAGCGCCCGGCCGGGCACCAGCGGCCGCACCCGCCCCGCCCCTCGCCGCTCGGCCGTGCGAGCGTGTGTGAGCGGGGCGCTCGGGTGAGCGCTAGGGTGTGTGCGTGTGCACCAGGAAACCGCGCGCGCGCGCGCGAGGGTGGTACGGGGCGAGTGTGTGTGTCAGGATGGGTGTGAACGGGGGTGAGCGTGTGTGCACGGATTCGTGTGCACGAGCGCATGTGAACCCTGGCGTTTCGCTAGTTTGTGTGTGGTGCGAGCGATTGAGTGGGGAAGAAGTGTAATGTCGCGTGTCTTTATGTGCTGGGGTGTGGTGCGTATTTACAGTTGCATATGCTCGTGTTTGTGCTGGGCGCACGTACCCGTTTGTGGTATGTGACCGCTTGCGGAAGGTGGCGCGGGGGTGTCCCCTGCGCCACTGGGGGGGGGAATCCAGAGTCCCAGGGATTGCCTGAGGTTCTCCAACCCTGGCGCTGCACAGCATGGAGAAATTCCCGACTGCAAGGTGAAGGCGGGGAGGGATCTGTTTCTCTTTTGGGACCAGTTCAAACACCTGGGTGTTTTATTTTAGTTGCTTCAGAATTGCCAACGCTGAATTTATTATCACCTTTCCCATCGCGGGTCTGAGTGGCTTCTCACCACCCAACTTGCAGCTTACAATAGGTGTCCTGAATTCCTTTGTTATTAAAAAGAGCCTTTGGAAAATAACAGTAAGGAGCATTGAATGAACCTGCATTCAGGGATTGAAGCAGCAAGAGGGTAATGGATGTTGTGAAGTGGCCCCTCAGCACCTCATTCTGGGTTAACCATCACCTCCTCTTAGCTGAGGTGGAGGCAAGTTGGTGGGGTGGTTGAAAGTGGCAGCCTGCAAGTCTCAGATTTAATTCTGGCAGCCCTATTCAAGCCATTGGAAGACACTCACTTCTTTATTCTAAGGCAAGTTATTTAACCTCTTTGAATCTTACTTGCCTCATCTGTAAGATAGGGTTATTGCTGTCTACCCTGTATCTCTGTTGGTGAATGACATGGGATAATGTCTGTAGAACACTTAGCGTGTTTCCTATGCACATCAAGCACCAGGCAGCACAAGCTGGGTGCATTCACACTCTCAGCTTGCAAAGCAGGGTCACACGGGGTGATGAATGCTACCTGGAAGAGGAATGTAGTCTCTTTCCTCTCTTCCTTTCTCCTTCCCTCCTACTCTTCCTTCCTACTTATCTACAGAAATATCACCTCTTCCTGATTCTTATTTCAGGTAAATTACACAAAAGATTAATCTAATTAACAAAAAACAGAATAGAAATTCAATCTCATCATCAGGAAAAAGCACAGGTTAATATCCCAACCCCAAATCTATGTAGGCCTTACTGAGTCTAAAATTCCTTGCACCTATTTCAGAAACATGTAGAAGATACTCGAGTGGTGCTCATTGGCTGAAAAAAAGGAATAGTTCCTTAAGTGGGATTCCCCCCATTTCCATGCACTGATTCCTAAAAGAAAATTCTCAAAATGGCAAAGAACATTATGGATGGTATATAGCATGGTATCATCAGTAATCATTTTTAAGTTATCAATTCATTCAATGATTATTTCCCAAACAAGAGAGAACAGAATTTAAATTGTGTGTCAGGGAAAGTTCTCTCAGGAAGGGTTATTCGTTTGAGCCCTCTAAGCCCCAGGAATTTTGCACTTTTGTTCCTTCTCCTTGGAACACTTTCTCTCAGATTTTCTGCCAGACTCCACTTTTCCCTTAAGGCTCTGTTCATATGGCCCCTCATCAGAGAATCCTTCCTGACTATCCTTCATCACAACATTCTGCTCTTTCTCATAACCCCATCAGTACCTGGTGGATGATAGATATATTTACCGATCGCCTGCTCTTACCTCCCCACACCTACCCCAGCTCCAAGAGAGCTCAGTGGTCTTTGTTTATTGCTACATCCCAGCATCTGGAACAGTTCTCAGAGCATCCAGGTGTGAAAGGGAAGCAACCCTGAATGAGAATATGGAGTGAGGATGGCAGTCCAGGTAGAGAGACAGGCAGGTGCGAAGCACCATGGGCACTGAGAATTCAGCTGGGGGGAAGTGAAGGAAAACCAAGTGACTGGAGCTGTGTAAGATTGCACAGGCAACGGTGAGAATCCAACATAAGTGTGTCACTTCCAGGAAGTCACCAGTACATCCTTATAACTTATTTGGAAAGTAGAAGGATAAATGAAATGCTGATGAATTCATATTGAAGGGAGAGATACAAGTGGCCTAAGTGGTAAGTAGAGCGAACATTCTACTTTCGTGCTATCCTCAGGGCCACATGGATTCTGCCTTTTCATATTTTTTCTATACTTTTAAAACATGTATCTCACTTGAATCTTGGTGAAGTTCTGTGAAGTTTACTTTTCCAGTTTATAGTGAAGGACACTAAACCCTTTGAGTTCAAGTGCCTTCTCTTAGATCACCTGAGCAGTAAGTAGGGGAACCACGTGGTCCATTTAATGTGGATGGAGTCCACACCACCTGTTTGAGTCAGCTTTTTCCATCACTATGATCAAAAGACCTGACAAGAACAATGTAGAGGAGGAAAAGTTTACTTGGCTCAAGATTTCGGAGATTCACTCTGCAGTCATCTGACTGTATAGCTCTGGGCCCAAGGTGAGGCAGAACATCATGGTGGAAGGGTGTGGAGGAGGAAAGTAGCTCAGGACTTGACATCCAGGAAACTCTGTTCACCCGGAGACAAAATATAAACTCCAAACCCCCCCCCCTCCACTGACCTACTTATTCTAGTTACACCATTCCTACTCAGTTAATCCATGCCAGTGGATTAATCCGCTGATTAGTTTAAGGCTCTCATAACCCAATCATTTCACCATTAAACTTTCCTGCATTGTCTCATGCTTGAGCTTTTGGGGAACACCTCGTATCTAAATCCTAACACCATCCACTTGTAGGGCTAGTGGGTATGCCAATTGTACCCTCAGGAAGATGGCACTAAGGGAAAGGCTAGGGAAGAAAGGCCTTGGGAAATGAGATGCTACTTAAGTGATTTCAGTCTCTTTCAATGTCCAGCAAAATATCAGACCTGACCCTGCACCACATCTCAAAATGACGCATTAAGTCAGGTTCCCCTTCTCCATGGCGGAGGGAGGAGGGATGTATCATTGGCATAGCTGTTGGATGGCAACTGGTGATGTCTTACCTGGAATTGAAGCTTGAATAGTGTCACTGTGTTCTAGTTATACATGGGCTTCCGCTTTAGTTCCTAGGTCTTGGTAACCTTGCTTTATTATATTTTTGGTATAAAGCTCTCCACAGATAACCAGTATAAGAACCTTACATTGATCAGCACAGAGTATTTAACCCATAACCTTTACATGGTTCCTATGCTCTATATTCATGCTATTTAGTGCTGATCTTCTAAACATGGAGATGTAATACCCCCTTCCTTTGCCCTGTAAGATGGGGACAGAGGAGTGTCACTGATCTAATTTGGGTACCCTGTCTGATGCTCTAGAGGTGTTCCATCTGAGCCTGAGGACAGTTCTGGGAGAGCACTGAAGTTTGGCAAGAAGGGTGACAGACCAGCAAACATAAAACCTGACTTCTGGACCTGAATTATCATAGACTACTTTGAATGTCAACCATTGTGCTAGGGATTTTACACACATGATCTCTTTAACTCTCATAAATATCTTGTGAGGCTTCCATTGTCCTTAAAATGAGGTCATTAATATGAATAAAAGGAGATTTGAATCCCTTTTGAAACCATGATTGCTTATGAATGCAAAATGTTATTGATTTTTAAAAATTTCTTTTTTTCTTAGAAAGTTCTGAGCATCACTCTGATGTTGTATTTCACCCATACTGCTCTTTTCTTTCTCCACTGATATTATTGCTTATGTTGTTGTTTTAGAAAACAAGGCCATTCATCCATCTATTTATTGTATACTCAGTGTGCCAGGCAGTGACTGATGTGGAGAGACATTGGGGAGCTGCCAGAGTTAGTTCCTGGTCATCTGGGGGTTCTTGAGGTCAGAGAAGGCAGTTGATCATGTCCCATGGTCTGAGGGCATGGCTGGCCTTCCCACCAAGCTTAGCCTGTTTTAGATGGCTCCTTGAAGCACCCTGACAGTTGCATAATACCATGAGCCAGAGTAGGGCCAGAATATCAAAGCATTTTACTGGAGAAATAAGCTCAAAATGGTAAAGGGCATCAACTTTGCTGATGAAAGAGAGAAATTCGTAATTAAGAAGGTAGGAAGTAATTGGGAGGGAGACAAAGTTCTCAACCACAGCTTCACCATGTCTTTAAGATAAAAAATCCGTATCAAGAGACTGAAATCAGACATAAAAATTTCCAGGAAATGGGATTGGCCTGCATTTGAATTTCCAAGGTAGAGAGAAGCTAGGTCACTTCCACAGTGTGACTCAGTACCCTTGGTTTTAAGGCCAGCTTGCTCAGATACAGTCCTTTAAATAAAATACACACTTAGCTTATCCAGCAGCAAAGAGAACTGGAGAACATATTGGTTTGGAAAATTCTGTTCATTAATTTTAATTAATTAATTAATTTTTAAAGATTCCCCAGAAACAAAAACTTCAGGTTAGAGACATGAAAAAAAAAATCACTTTCTTCCAACTCTCCAGAAAAGTGTCAGATGTGAAAAATAAATATTATGATCATGACAAGAAAAATTATAAACTATTGACAAATCTACGTAGACAAAGAAAGCCACTAGCCCCACATACAAGCATAAGGGGACCAGATGGCAAAAGGATACATGAAACGAAAGATAAACTGTTGAGTTGGAAAATAATCCCATTAAAATATGACTTCACTTTGATGAGGGAGAACAGAAATAGTGGTCCCCCCTAGAGTCTCTCAAGCTCTCGGCCCGAAGTTCGGCGGGTGCGATCTGGGGTTCAGCCAGACACCCTCCCATCCAGCCACAGCGACTCCCAACTGCCAGCCTGGGGGGTGCAAAATGAGAGGGGAAAGTGAAAGGCTTCTGGAAAAGGGCCGTGGAAATTTAAGAATGTGAAGGAAACTCTAGACCAAGGTGCTGGCCTCCAGACCCCTGTGAGGATAGATGTGCCTCCTGGGGATTGTACTGAGCCACCTACTTACAGTGGTGCTAAAGACCTAGACGTGGAAAGCTTCAGCGCCCCCGCCCCCCCCATGCTCACCCTTCCTTCCAAGGACCCACAGAGGTTCCAAGGTTCAGTTGCCTGTGTCTTACCCTGGTAGGGCCACCCCAGCAAACACCACAGCCTGAGTGTTTTCATTAACCCTAATATTGTCTGACAGTTCTGGAGGTCAGACATCCAAGATCAAGGTTGGTTTCTTCTTAGGCCTTTCCTTTTGGCTTATCGATGTCCACTTTCTCCCTGTGTCCTTGCTTGGTCTTTTCCTCTGCATGTATATCTCCAGTGTCTCTCTGTGTTCAATTTTTTCTCTTCTAGACACCGTCAGATTGGATTTGGGTTATTCTAATGCCCTCATTTTAACTCAGTCATTTCTTTAAAGGCAGTATTTCCATATACAATCACATTCTGGGGGATTAGGACCTGTATGTAGAATTTTGGGGGACACAATTCAGTCTACAACATGGCTTTTGTAGCTGTTTCATGTGGGAGGCAATAGCTTGCAACATGGAGGACTGTGAGCTTTGCCTCCAGTCAGACCACCCAAGTCAGAATCCTCCCTCTATCACTTGACTAGGTTTGGAATCTGAGACTTGGTTTCCTTGTTCATATCACAGGCATACTAAGGTCTTTGTGAGGACTGAGCAATTACTGCATACAGAGAACTGAGATTGTGCCTAACACATGGAAAGTATTAGGTGCTGTAATTTTACTCTGTAGCCAGTTTTCAAGTCTCAGTAGTTCTCCATGACCTCTATCAGCTTCTGCATCTGACTGTCCCATGGCTCTTTGGCCCTCTCCACATGAATGCCATGCACTCATGAGCTCACTCCTCAACATTATACTAACCTGTGTATCCTGCTGGATCTGGTCCAAATTAGGTAGAGACCATGACCTTGAACCCTGACTATCATGGATGGGAGCTCCAGGCAAGTTACTCCCAAACCTCAGTACAATGTAATTAATGTTATGACAGCAGTGTGTTCAACTCAGTCCAGAAACATATATGAGATCCTTTGAGACCCAGTGGAGGAGGAAAGCAATACTCCCTGAGGAGGGTAGGAAGGGAGAAGATGAAGCAATGGGAAAATATTTCCTCAAATAGATAACATGAGTTGAGTTTTAATGAGTGAATAGAGTTACCCAAGAGACAGGGGTGAAGGGCAGGCACCTCTCTGAGTTTCTACTGCTCAGCCTTTCCCAGCACCACTTCTCAGCACTGCTGGTGCAATGATCTTGCAGGTGTCCTGGGTCCTCTGTCTGGCTCAAGGAAGACCGTGACCTTTGCCTTAGGATCTTCCTGTCCACCTCAGTTCTTGTCTTCGTTTTGCACCTGCTCAAGCTATGCAGTTTGAAGCTCTGAGATACAAACCACAGCCACCAGTGCCAGTCCTTCCTACTCTCATTTCTGTCTCCTCACCTGTTCCTTGACTTCATGAAGACCTCTGTTTAAGCCTCTCAGAGTGAAGCCACACTGAACTGTCTTTTACTGTGGCCTCAGGAGCTGTTACCCCACAGCACAGCCTTCAGATACTTCCTGGTTCTTCTCTCTAGCCCCCTCCTATTCCTGAAATGGACCCTGTTCCTCCTGGTTCATCAACTACTCTGTCCCAGGCACTGGGGACACACATAAAAAGGACACCATCTTACCCCCGAGGAACTGCCAACTCTATTCAAGAGTTTTAAGAGTAGACAGTTTGAAAGTGATGTGATAATTTTTCTTTACCGAGGGAGTTTCATTCCCCTGTAACTGTGAACAGTGAACTATAACTTTATCATATCACTTATTGATTTACTCACCTTGTTTGCTGACCTCTTGCCAGTCTTGTCTGGGAGTCCAGAGCCCTTTTCTGAGGTGTGGGTTTACAAGTCTTATGGGCCACTGAATGAAGAGGTTGCCTCTCTGGTTGGGCTTGCTGGGGTACAGAGGCAAGTCTTAGCCTCAGACAGCCACTTCACTGGTTGACCAGTAAGTAGTCAGTGCCCTAGCTAGAATGGCTGTCCTTAGGGTGGCAATGACAACTGACCATTTCTTTGGGGTTCCCCAGTGCTGGCAATGATGCCACTTGCTCTCACAATTGTGTTTTTAATGTGATCTGAGAACTTGACCTTGTCAACCCTCACCCCACCATAACTACCTTCAAAATAAAATCTGCTCACGGAAAGCTCCTGTGCCCTTTGTCCTCAGAAACATTGCCCAACTGTTGTGCCCCTCCTCTCTGTGTATCTTCCACCTTCCGTGGCATCTCTCCTGTCAGTGTTTAAAAGCACTCAATTTTTTATTTCCAAAGGGAA